>NC_073645.1:33939393-34242424 GCF_029407905.1 Bubalus kerabau
AGAAACCATTTTTGACCTTAAATTACATCACAAACATGATTTCATGCTTTATGCAATCTTTGTAACTGTCATTTTGATGGCTGGATGATAGGCTATAATGCAAATACAAACCGCTATGACTAACTCACTTCTGACTGGTTTGACAGGTTATTTCCAGTTTGGGGCCATTCTGGATAATACTATAGTTAATGTTTTTTCATTTTTGTTTTTTCCATATAATATCCTTTTTTTGCTTTAGTTTACTGATCTCCTTTAGAGAAATCCTTGGTATAGTATTTCTGGGTAAAGGATATGAACTTTGACATGGTTCTTACTGTATATCCAAGCATATGTTTGGGAGTCTAGTAGGGACTAGAAAAAGATGTCACTCTCCACCTCTTACTCTCATGGGAACTAGAAGCTATTTCTTGCTCATGTCCCTTTGAAAGAGGCACCTTCATTTTATCTCTTTCTCTGTTGAATGAACTGTCCTGGCCTTTCCTACTCATCCTAATGGCTCATTATTCACACCTGTCATCCATTTCGGTGGCTCTAGAAAATTACAAGGTTCATTTTCATGTTGGTTGTCTCTCCTTGGAGCCCCTCAAGAAGAAAAGCAGCATGTTGTTGACGGTGGGGGCTGTCTGCTCTGCAGTTCTCTCTTTATTTGGCTCAGTTGGATGTGCACCTTCTCTGAGAGGCATCCTTCCAGAGCTGCTTAGAAGTTTTCAGGCTGGAGAGAGAAGTAGGCTCCCTTGCGCCCTGCCTAACAGACCTGATTTCTCATGCAGACGCCATTGCTTGAGGGTAAAAAGTAGGGAGAACAGCTCTCCCACTGTGGCTGCTCCCTCTGAAAGATCGGTCTGTTCCTTTTTCCTGCCTTATTCTCTCAGGAATTCACTCTCTTAGCAGTCTCACTGTTTTGCCAGAGTCTAGATTAGAGGAAACACATATACACATACAACCTGTGGTTTCCCTTTAGGCTGAGGAGTCCAGTTTTGAGGGAGAATCCTGCAGCCATGTCCTTTCATGTAGGACAAGAAAGTTGCCAAGTCTAAGGAAGTCTCATGTTTGGCAGGAGGTCAAGGTGAGCAAGGCTGTACTCTGAGCCTAGAGCCTTTCTTTATGCTCCCCCAGAGGGCATCTTGGCCATCTCAGAGGCCATCATACAGTGGGAATACCAAGACCGTCCATTTGCTATACAACTCGATTGGAGGTTGAGAATGTTTCAGACGGGCAATATTTAAATCTGGAGACACTGTGAGTTTAGTCCTGCATTATCTAGTGTCCATCTGGATGGTCTCCCAGGTCAGCTCTTTGCTGCCTTCTGGGCTCACCTAGAGAGTGGCAGAGGCTTAAGAACAAAGTCTTTGGCTTGCACCCTCTTATATCCAGCCAGCCTTAGATCAAACAGTCCTTGAATTCTCCTCTTTCCACCTCGGCTCCTGTTGACTTTTCCAGTCTTTTATCCCCACCCATCACCAGCCTGGGGTGAGGGTCGTCTTCCTACCTCTGTCACTTCTCAGATTCCTCTTTATCAGAGTGATGTAAAACAGGGGTCCTCAAACTCTGGGATCTAATACCTGGCGATCTGAGGTGGAGCTGATGTAATAATAATAGAAATAAAGTAGAAAAGACCCTGATGCTGGGAAAGATTGAGGGCAGGAGGAGAAGGGGGTGACAGAGGATGAGATGGTTGGATGGCATCACTGACTCAATGGACATGAGTTTGAGCAAACCCAGGGAGATAGTGAAGGACAGGGAAGCCTGGCATTCTGGGGTCGCAAAGTGTAAAACACAACTAAACAACTGATCAACAACAACACAATAAATGTGATGTGCTGGACTCATCCCGAAAGTGTCCCTCAGTTTGTGGAAGAACTGTCTTCCATGAAAACAGTCACTGGTCCCCAAAAGGCTGGGGACTGCTGGTAAACCATTCCATCCCTTCTGTATTAGATACACCCGCCACACACCTGCTTTTTCATATTGGCTCTTTCCAGTCGTCCTTCCACATATGTATTTCTTTAAGTTACCAGGTGGTTGTGAGTGTGCAAGGGGATGTAGAGATGAGCAGAGGGGAGCCTCCAAGGAGGTGAATTGGTTGGCTTTGAATCCACACTAGAAAAGTGAGTGATGGGGAGGGAGGTTTTTATTACAGAGAAAGTGACATACTCAAGCAATACAGAGCATTGTATTCAAATACTCTGAATTAAAAATGAACATCCTGGGAAAGAAGTCCCAAGATTATCAGAGGTCTATAAAGTCACCTTGCTCTACCTGTCTTAATGATGGCTCTTCAGTTTAGTTCAGTTCAGTTGCTCAGTCATGTCCAACTCTTTGTGACCCCATGAATCGCAGCACGCCAGGCCTCCCTGTCCATCACCAACTCCCGGAGTTTACTCAAACTCATGTCCATCGAGTCGGTAATGCCATCCAGCCATCTCATCCTCTGTCGTCCCCTTCTCCTCCTGTCCCAATCCCTCCCAGCATCAGGGTCTTTTCCAATGAGTCATCTCTTCACATGAGGTGGCCAAAGTACTGGAGTTTCAGCTTTAGCATCATTCCTTCCAAAGAAATCCTGGGGCTGATCTCCTTCAGAATGCACTGGTTGGATCTCCCTGCAGTCCAAGGGACTTGCAAGAGTCTTCTCCAACACACAGTTCAAAAGCATCAATTCCTAGGCACTCAGCTTTCTTCACAGTCCAACTCTCACATCCATACATGACCACGGGAAAAACCATAGCCTTGACTAGATGGATCTTTGTTGGCAAAGTAATGTCTCTGCTTTTGAATATGCTGTCTAGGTTGGTCATAACTTTCCTTCCAAGAAGTAAGCGTCTTTTCTTTTTCTTTTTTTTTTTGCGTCTTTTAATTTCATGGCTTCAGTCACCATCTGCAGTGATTTTGGAGCCCAAAAAATAAAGTCAGCCTCTGTTTCCACTGTTTCCCCATCTATTTCCCATGAAGTGATGGGACCAGATGCCATGATCTTAGTTTTCTGAATGTTGAGCTTTAAGCCAACTTTTTTCACTCTCCTCTTTCACTTTCATCAAGAGGCTTTTTAGTTCTTCGCTTTCTGCCATAAGGGTGGTGTCATCTGCATATCTGAGGTTATTGATATTTCTCCCGGCAATCTTGATTCCAGCTTGTGCTTCTTCCAACCCAGTGTTTTTTATGATGGCTCTTCAGTTCATGCTAAAGTCATAACACAGGAGTCTTACTGTAGGGACGCCACATTTGTATGTGTGTGCCTCTCAGGGGCCTGGAACATCACAGATGATTTGTTTTTCAATGATGAAAACAAGTGGGAGTCACAGTTAGAGGCACTATGCCCGAGTTCATGAGTCCCAGGTCCCCCATGGGAGGCGCAGAGACACCAACCGAGACCCCATGTCACTTGGTGTCTGTGCCTTTTCCTGCCCAGGCTCTGGGTGTTTTGTGCTCAGAAAGTGAGCCAGGATGAAAGTGTTTCTGAGGGAAAACCCAGGAGTACCTTGTCTTGATTTAAACATCGATAGAACTTCCTGGGCACACCCAGAAGGGAAAGGAAGGATCAAGAAGGGAAAGGAAGGATCAAGAATGCACATTCTTCTATGTGATGATGAAGCAGCTTTCTTCCATCCGTCTTCCAGCCCCTCTTGTTATGTTATTTTCCTTGGAAGGAAGCTTTATATAGCGTGGTGTTGACTTAGTCCAGTTGCAGATAAAAACACTCAAGGTGTCAGCCAGACAGAGACATCCCAATGAGATCTTCATGTGTATTTTGTTTTATATGTATATCAATACCCACAAACATATATATGATACAGATAGATGTTAAAACAAAATGTGCGTGTATATGATACAGATAAAATGAAACAAAATGCACATGAATATTTATCTACACACATTCATATATTAGAGTAACGTGGGGTGGCAGTTATGGTCCCAGAGTTTTTTTTTTAATGGACATATAGTTGATGCATAGTGTTGTGTTAGTTTCTGCTATACAGAAGTAATAGCAGTTATGTGTGTATATATATTATTATATTTTCCATTATGGGTTATCGTAGGATATTGAATATAGTTCTCTGTGCGCTACAGTAGAACCCTGTTGTTTCTCTGTTCCGTATGCAATAGTTTATATCTGCTAATCCCAGACCCCCGATCCACTCCTCCTCGTCCTCCTTCCCTTGGCGACCACAGGTCTGTTTCTGTGTCTGTGAGTCTGTTTCTGTTTTGTAGATAGGTTCATTTGTGCCATATTTTAGATTCTGCATGTAAGTGATATCATATGCTATTGTCTTTCTCTTTATGACTTTGCTTAGTATGATAATCTCTAGGTCCACCCATGTTGTTGCAAATGGCATTATTCTTTTTAACGGCTGGGTAGTATCCCATTGTATATATGTGCCACATTTTATCCATTCATCTGTTGATGGACACTTAGGTTGCTTTCGTGTCTTGGCTATGGTGAACAGTGCTGCTATGAACCTGTGTATTTTAGAATTAGAGTTTTGTCTAGATATATATAGGGCTGCAGAGGTTTAATTAGACCTTGAAGAGGTTGGGACTTTGACTACTTTTATTAAATCCAAACCCTGGGGTATGTATCAAGACTACTTGTGGCCTCCTTTTTCCTGGAATTACTGAATGAGGAGGGGAAAATGAATTTTTCTGGGAAGTTTTGGTCTTTTTCAGATGCACTGGAAGGTTCAGGGTGAAGTAACAAGCAGTTTGGAACTTCTTGTCACTCGTTGCGACACTGGGTCCTCAGTTTGGGTCCAGCTGGGAGTAAGTGTGACAGTTAGCATGTGCGAGTGTGGAATCACTCTGTATGGTTTGATGATTTTAATATTCAGGAAAACATATAGGATGGGACTTTGGAGCCAGGAAGTCATGAATAAAACTCTTAGCTCTTGCACTAATCAGCTGTGTGATCTTAAAAGTTACTTAAACTCTCTGGCCTTTAACTTCCTGGTCTACAAAACAGGGCATAAAATGGACTGCTTCAGGGAGCAGTTTGAAGGATGCTCAAGAAATGTTCTGCTCCTTCTTCTTTCTTCCCTCCCCTCCTTTCTCTTCTTCCATCCTTCCTTCAGGTTCTACTGCTTTCCCGCACTGCACCTTCATATGTTTTTTGGGAAGGATTCAGAAACTTGATTGGAGGAGAAGTACAGAACCGAGCTCATGGATGGGGTTGCTCGGGGGGGTATTGCTCTGTGCATGGGAAGGGCTGACAGACAGGGGTGTCCCGATAGAAAGGATTAGTGCCAGGTTTGAAGGTCTGCAGCCTACCAAAGGCAGAAGGCCTACTCGTGTACCCCACTTCTTGTTAACAGAGAGACAGGTGCCTCCTAGAAGACATTATATACCTGATGTGGGTCACAATCAGGAACTTCAGATGGCTTTTATTGTTGGTGATTGCAATAGATGCTCAGAGTAGGGGGTGCTCTACAAGTGGACTGGGGAGGTGTAGATCCATAGTAAGTCCCAGCAGGCTCACATTGAAGACGATCCCTTGGGGGCACTTGAGTGAGTTAGGACAAGGCCCTCTTTGATTTGGTGGGACTTCTCCTGTCTCTTTCCCCTAAGCTTTCAGTTCTGACATCTCACATTTGCTCGGCCTTGCTTCAGATCTGGAAAATGCCCTGGAAATGTGGATCTCATTAGAATCACTTGAGCCTTGTCCTGATTGCTCTTTTCCAGGGCTAATATGGATATTTTTCCAAAGTAGGCTTGAAAGAGAATGAAAGCGTGTGCTGCCTAAATTAATTTGTTGTGAAAACAAAATCACTTCATTCTCCAGATTCCTTCAAACACTTGATGTTTCCTCTAGTTTTCTGGCTCTCATCCTTCATGACCCATCTCTTTTCTGGGAACTTTTTCTTGGCTTAGAATCCTAGCGTTGCTCTGAATGAGGCAAAGGGGTCTGTGCCCAGATCACTTTGGAGGAGCCAAGGGGAAGACCCACCCAGTCCACTGAGCCCCAGGGGTGCACGTTAAGGTCCTGAGTAGAGACTTGGTTTCTTAACATATTGGTCTGAAAATAGCTTTCCTGTCATAAAGCAGGTCCCAAGGGGTTTGTCAGACTGTCCAAGGAAACTAAATAAATATATACATATGCATGTTCAACTTTTATATTATCATGTGATCCCACTATATGGTTCCAGTTTAGCTTCGTGGTTTTTTTTTTTTTAAAATAAGTCATTTAATGTTAGCTGTGTTCCCAGATCCTTCTGAAACCTTCTCCCACCATCTCTCCAGCCTTGCTGGAGCCTGAGTTGGGCCTGGCATACAGTATGTCTGTCTTGGAAGCAATTAGTGCTCTGGGTGAAGGGCGCATTTTTGCCTCCCTCTCACCAGGCTCCTAAGCTGCTTGGACTTTGCTTGGATCAAGGTATTGTGGATTTTGTGGATCATTCTCTTCTCCCCTTCTCATTCATTTTAAATTATTTTACTTATTCTGCCAACATTTATCAGTTGGTTGGTATGTCCCAAACATTGCGCTCAGCTGTCAAGGGAAGAGGAATCTGAAATGGAATATGGATCTTGGCCCCTTTGCAGGGCTTTGCAGCCTACTCAGACAGATAAACCATGTTCCCCAATAAGGTAAATGTTGTGGTTTTCAGTTGCTAAGTCGTGTCCTACTCTTCATGGACTATAAGGTGCCAGGTTCCTCTGTCCATGGGGTTTTCCAGGCAAGAATATTGGAGTGGGTTGCCATTTCCTCTTCCAGGGGATCTTCCTGACTCAGGGATCAAACCTGCATCTCCTGCATTAGCAGGTGGATTCTTTACCACTGAGCCACCAGGGAAGCCTAATAAGGTAAATAATATAGGGTAAATAATAACAGGTGACACTTCCTGAGCTCTCAGAATTTGCTAGATTCTGTGTTAATTGATTTTCGTATATTATTGCCTTCAATGTCTATAATACTTAGAGCATGTATTTCCCCATCTCACAGATGAGGAAGCTGAGGCTAGAAGAAGTGAACAGCTGCCCCAGGTCCTAGTGCCAGAGGCAGAATTTGAACTCAGACCCATGCAGCTCCAAACCTTAACAGACAGAAAGCGATAAACACTATAATAAATGAGTGAGAGTTCTCTCATTTCTCGGTTTCTCATCCATAAACTGGGGATCGTTTCCCTGCTATTGTCAACTCCTCCCCTCAGGCCTGTTGATAAGAGTGCACGTGAGGAAATGCGCTCAAGTATTCTGAGAGCCACGTGGACCAGGCGGTCTCTATGTGTGTTCTTTCTGCAGCTGCCTTGGAGAACAGGCATTAGCTTCTCTGGATTCCCCCATGACCAGCCCTGGGTGACTGTGGGTGATGTCATGGGCCTCTGCCTGTGGCTTCCAATTTGGGGCATCAAAAAGCGTGAGCTCAACAATGGTGGCACCAAGACCAAGGCCACAGTCAGGGCTGGCAGTAGCAATGTGTCTCTGGGGCCCTTGGAATGTGTTAACCCTCTGCCAAGTAGGATGGTCCCCCCACCCCATTTTACTGAGATATAATTGACATGTAATATTGTATAAGTTTAAAGTGTACCATGCATTAATTTGATACAGGTGTACAAGGGTCAGGAAGATCCCCTGGAGGAGGCAATGACAACCCACTCCAGTACTCTTGCCTGGCTAATCCCATGGACAGAGGAGCCTGGCGGGCTACAGTCCATAGAGTTGCAAAGAGTCACACGTGACTGAGCCACTGAGCACACACGCATACTGCAATAATATTAGCACCTTAGCTTAGCTGACACCTCCAGCACACCACATAATTACTATTTCTTTTTTTAAGTGAGAACTTTAAAGATCTATTCTCTTAGCAACTTTCAAGGGTGTAACATAGTATTGTCAACTCTGTGCACTTGCTGCTGCTGCTGCTAAGCCGCTCCGGTCGTGTCCGACTCTGTGCGACGCCATAGACAGCAGCCCATCATGTTCCCCCGTCCCTGGGATTCTCCAGGCAAGAACACTGGAGTGGGTTGCCATTGCCTTCTCCAATGCATGAAAGTGAAAAGTGAAAGTGAAGTCGCTCAGTCATGTCCAACTCTTCGCGACCCCATGGACTGCAGCCTCCCAGGCTCCTCCATCCGTGGGGTTTTCCAGGCAAGAGCACTGGAGTGGGGTGCCATCGCCTTCTCCGTCTATGCACTTGACCCCCTGTCTTTGGACCTAGGCTACCAGGGCCCCTTCCCTGGGCCCTGACTTTGGAGGGCCCTGCCTGGCTGGCCCCCCGCCGTGCCTTCCTCAGGAGGTGAGGTGTCTGTGGACCAGTGGAACATGCCCATCAGAAGCCTTCATCCCCTCGAGTACCAGGAGGCCTAGAATTTCCTGCCCACTTGGGTAGTCATCTTCCCTGAATCCGCATTCCCTGGGTCAGACCATGCTCCTAGTTTGTACAGCCCTAGGTCCACAGGGTGTAGGGGTGGGGAGCGCTGTTTTCAGTGAGTGTGGACAAAGCTTTGATTATGTCCTGAGTTGTCTGCACTCGACAGGACAAGATCCTAAGGGTGCAGAATAGAACTCGGGTGAGAAGTGAAGGGCAGTGAGCCGCAGGCCGGGGTGCCCCTGCTTGTGCTGTTGCCCCAGGCCCCTGAAATGTTGGAGGTGAGCCCATGCCAGGCACTTTCCTGCATTATTCCCTGTAAATCTCACCACAAGCCCGTGTGGTGTGCATACCATCACCTACAGATGGAGAAGCTGGGGCTTAGGTAGCTTAAGTGACTTGTTCAAGGTCACAGAGCTAGGTTTCTAACTCAAGTGTCTTTCAAAAGCTCATGTTATAAACCCCCACCTGACATCCAAAGCCCTGGAGTCACTTTGAGGTGCTGGTTAAATATGCAGATTCCTGGACTTTTCTTCCCACATGGATGCATCAGGGTCTCTAACGGGAGACCGGGAGATCTGTTTTTAAACAGTCTCCTCATAGGACTCTCTGCTCAGTAGCAGGGATCAAGTCCAGACCTGCCCTAGCCTAGCAATGTGACCTTGACCGAGTACGTTGGCTTTGTTGTGCTGCTGGTACCTCATCTGTCAGTGCGGATAATAGCACCTGCTCTCCTGAAGACCGCAGTGAAAATAGACCGTGTGTGTTATGTATTTGGTGCAGGACAGGGCTTAGACATGGGGAGTTGAATATCTCCCCCTTCTTGTGATCTTTCTATTCAACTGGAGTCTCACCCTTCCTGCAGGGCTTATTGTTGGTTCTGCTTTCCCAGGGCCAGATTATCAGGAGTATCTGCTAAATTAATTTATTTCTGAGATCTCAGCTACTAAGAGTTTATGGCTTAATAAGCCCTTTCTTGGCTATTGGCAGAGGACAGGAGACTCTTGGAGGTGAAAAAACGTTCAGGATCCATGGATCTGACTCCCTGACGTGGAACTGGGCTCTGTCAGGGGTAGGGGAGAAAGCCACAGCTTTTTAATCAACAGAGAGACACCAGGTAGGAAGCTGTAACTGTGGCCCCTTCCTGGGCCAGCTTCTGTGACCCTCTGGAAACACCTGTCACTTGGAACCCTGCGCCAGTGTTCTTGGGTCTCTGCTGCAGCCTAGCCTCTCTTCTCTCTGGTTTCCCTTGTCTTGATGTTTCTGCTCTGAAAAGTGGTGGTAAGAAAGGCACCTCCCTTCAGATGGGCTGTGCTGAGATTCCATGAACAGAACCCGCCCTCAGAGGGCCGCAGCGGAGGTACGGGAGTCTGACAAATGCCAGGAGAAATTGATCACGGGGAAGGTAAGATGCCAGGGAGTCAATTGCTGTCCCTCCTGGGGAGACACATACACAGACAAGCTGTCAGGAAGGGCACGCACTGCCGGTACCGCGCTGCTGTACTAAGGGAGGAGGGAGCTGCCTTTATCCACGTTCATTTATTTCACATCCTTCACATGTGTGCTGTGGACCGAGGTTTTGTGAAGGTGCAGCTGTGGTCTCTGGCCCTGGAAGCCCCAGGCTGGCTGAGGAGGCCAGACCCAGAACTCAGGAAACATTCAACAGCACCAGACATGAGTGGGGGTGGGTGCCCGCCAGGGTGCAGGACACCCACAGGGATGAGTTCGCCCCCCGAGACTCAGAGCAGCTTCTTTCAGGAGCTGTGCCTGGCTGGACCTGAGGGTGGGCCGCTTCTGTTTTTTTGCTAAGCATTTTTTTTTTTTTAAAAGCACATTTGCATCTCATGTCAGAGTGAGATGAGTCCACCAGATGCTGTAATAAAATGCTGACTGTATTCTCTGAACACCAGCAGGGCTCCTTCTGGCGCCAGGTGAGCTAGGCAGCTGCAGCAGTGAGTACTGTTATTGTTGGTGGTGCTTTTCATCCTTCCTGGAGAGAGGCTCTTGAAAGTCATCAGACACCACGCTCCCAGGTGCAGTAACCGTCACACAGGGCTTGCCAAGAATCACCTACTGTGTGGCTCCCTTTGAAACTCTTGGATGACTCCCAAATGTCATGGTGGTCCTCTCCCCTGTAAATCTCTGTCTCCATATGGACTCAGGGAGACCCTCCTGTTGACCTGTCCTGGTGTCCCGGTCAGTCTGTCGTATCCTTGCTCCTGAGGCTCCTGCCCCGTTGAACAACCTGGCCAGACCTGCTTACACCTTGGCCCACGTAGCTCCCGCTGGGCCCAGTATGCTGCTTCCTCCGGCAGTGCCCTGCCTGCTGGATCCAGGTCATCTTCAGGTCGTTCGAGTCTCGGCTCTTCCCCTGCTCCTCTGTGCGGTGCCTCCAAGGAAGACAGGGGGGCTCCTCCTATGCTCCTAGCACATCCCTTCCTCACAGCCATCCCCTGGACCTCTATTGTCCATACAGCCATTTTTGCCCCAGACTCTCAACATTCCTACGGGCAGGAGCTGGGCCTCGTTTGCCGCTGTTCGGGCGCAGGCCTGGCCCTTGCTGACTCAGCACGTTTGTTGACTGACTGAAGGATTGTGAAGAGGCAAAGACAGTACCAGACTTAGAATCGAGAGACATGGGGGCTCCAGCGCTGACTTGGGGAGCTGAGTAGTTGTGTGACCTTGGCCCAAATGGCCCCACCTGTGTGAGACAACATTCACCGAAGCACGTGGGAAAGTACAGATAAGAAGCCAAAGTTCACAGAGAGCTGTCTTTATTTCCCGGTAAGCCTATGACATTATGGAGATCAGCCAGGGGACATGCTTCTAATCCTGAATTAAAAACATGCCAAAATTGGCCTCGTTCCAGACACAAAGTCCTTCAAGCCAGTAATTTAGTTTAATCATCTACATAAATCAAATATCGGGTTCTGTAAAAGACACCAAGGCCTGGATTTTGGTCGTGAGCTGTGCAACTTTGGGAAATGCCTCTGGGACTCGTTTTCCTTGAATGCACTTGTCTATTACTTGTGAAATGTAAATGTCAAAAGCTCTTGCCCTGCTGGCATCAGGAGGAGGCTGCGAGGACCAAGTGAAGTGGTGATCTTCCCAGGGGCGGCACCTGGGGTGTGGTGAGGGGCTGTAGAGGCAGGAGGTCAGGTGGGGGAGGCTGCTGGCACCCCACACAGGTCCCCCCTGGAACTCATCATGGCTGTGAGTGTTGGCCACGAGGGGGCACTGCTGTGCCCTTCCTGAGACTTGCCCTTGGAGGAATGGGTGCCTACCTGCAAAGAGCCAAGCATTCCCCTGGGCTCCTGCAGCCCACACACCTGGCAGACTACATGAGGCTACAGAAGAAAGGTCAGCCTCCTCGTGTCAGGAAGGGCCAGTGTCTAGTACAATCAGTACCTGGCTTCCCTTCCTGAGTGCCTTGAGAACCCCAATATTGTTGTTCAGTCACTCCGTCATGTCTGACTTTTCACAAACCCATGGACTGCAGCCCACTATCTCCTGGAGTTTGCTCAAATTCATGTCCATGGAGTCAGTGATGCTATCTAACCATCTCATGCTCTGCTGTCCCCTTCTCCTCCTGCCCTCAATCTTTCCCAGCATCAGGGTCTTTTCCAATGAGTTGGCTCTTCCCATCAAGTGGCCAAAGTATTGGAGCTTCAGTTTCAGCATTAGTCCTTCCAATGAATACTTAGGCTTGCTGTCCCTCCTGGGGAGACACATACACAGACAAGCTGTCAGGAAGGGCACGCACTGCCGGTACCGCGCTGCTGTACTAAGGGAGGAGGGAGCTGCCTTTAGGGGTTGACTTCCTTTAGGATTGATGGGTCTGATCTCCTTGCAGTCCAAGGGACTCTCAAGAGTCTTCTCCAGCACCACAGTTTGAAAGCATCAATTCTTTGGTGGGCAGCCTTCTTTGTGTTCCAACCCTTATGTCTAAACCATTGTTATTGTTCAGTCTCTCAGTCGTGTCCGTCTCTTTGTGACCCCATGGACTGCAGCACACCAGGCTTCCCTGTCCTTCACCATCTCCCAGAGCTTGCTCAAACTCATGTCCTTTGAGTCAGTGATACCATGCAACCATCTTGTCCTCTGTTATCCCCTTCTCCTCCTGCCTTTAGTTTTTCTCAGCATCAGGGTCTTTTCCAGTGAGTCAGTTCTTCATATCAGGTGGCCAATGTATTGGAGCTTCCGCTTCTGCATCAGTCCTTTCAATGAAAATTCAGGACTGATTTCCTTTAGGATTGACTGGTTTGATCTCATAGTCCAAGGGACTCTCAAGAGTCTTCTGTGTTCAAAAGCATCAGTTCTTTAGCGCTCACTCTCTTTATGGTCCAACTCTTACATCCATACATGACTAGTGGAAAAACCACAGCTGCGATTCTACGGACCTTTGTTGACAAAGTGATGCCTCTGTTTTTTAATATGCTGTCTAGGTTTGTCACAGCTTTCCTTCCAAGGAGCAAGCATCTTTTAATTTCGTGGCTGCAGTCACTGCCCATAGTGATTTTGGAGACGAAGAAAATAAAATCTGTCACTGCTTCCATTTTTTCCCCTTCTATTTGCTTTGAGATGCTGGGACCAGATGCCAGGATCTTAGTTTTTTTTTAATGTTGAGTTTCAAGCCAGCTTTTTCACTCTCCTCTTTCACTCTCATCAAGAGGTTCTTTAGTTCCTTTTCATTTTCTGCCATTAGGGTGGTATCATCTGCATATCTGAGATTGTTGATATTTCTCCTGACAATCTTGATTTCAGAGAAGCCCAGACAACCTCTTTTAAGCAAATTGCTATCCTAATCATTTTGTTCATTCTCCAGAGAAGACCATGTAATTTGTATATATCAAGTATCAAAGTCACTACAGGAACTAGTGACTGGTATGTCTGGCTTGCTCTTCAGAGCTCCAGGATCCTGGAGGGAAGCCCCAGGGAATGCTGGTGCTGGTGTGAAGAAAAGGGACGTCTTCCCTGCACAGACCCAGCTTCTTACTCTGATGATGTGGTCGGGAGCTGCAGTTCAGAGATGAAGCATTTGGTCAAGGTCACACGGCTAGTCAGAAGCAGAGCAGCATCTCGAACCCAGGTTCCTTAATCCAAGATCAACACCCTTTCCATTGCATGTCTTTACCTGCCAGAGCCCTGCTAGGAAACAGAATTCCTCTTGGATGGTTTGATGAGGGGAGACTTATAGAGCAAAGGGTGGGGTTCTGAAAATCAACAAGGGATGCTGAGGTACCCAGAGTCAGTCAGGAGCAGGAAGCTGCCTCCATCACTGGGCTTGAAATATCAGGGGGAGAGGGCGGTCTTCTTGAAACCAGAAGAGAGCTGAGGGTGGAGGCGTGGCTGCATGGCAGTGGCTGGAGTGTGGAGGGAGGCATTCCTGCCCACAGTGTGGCCCAAGGCAGGGAGTGGGAGGGGAAGGCTAATCTGGCAGTGCCTCCATCGGGGGAGCACATTGGAAGGCCCCAGCAAGCCTGGTGATGCAGTTCCTGGTGGAGAATGGCACTGAGGAGACAGAGAGGGACCCGCACAACCTAACTACACTGTCAGGCCATCTGCCCAGAGGAGCGGATGAACAGTGACGGGACCAGACCTCGGTACATTTCAAGTCAGGCTTCCTGGCCCTTTGCGTGTGTGGCGGTGAGTTTAGTACTCGTGAACCTGCTCAGGGTTCCTTGAGCCCCAAAGCTGTCCACTGTTCTGAGAGGCACTTGTCTTTTTGAGGGGCCAGGGATGCAAAGTTTCCTCTGGTGGCAGACTGGAGAATTGAGTGATGGGATGGAGACTTCTCCGGACAATTCCAGGCTTTGGAGTGAACAGTCCCCGCAGAGTTGGCATCAGTGATTTGTGGGTGTGCACCTGAAGGGTTTGGACAAAACTTGACACTGGGTTTTGCTGACAAAGCCCTACCCCACCATGACAGGCAGGGTGCCTCAAATCCTAATTTGCAGATTCTGAGGCTCAGCATTTACACACTATCTCTGTGAAGAACCTGCCTCAAAGCTGGGCTCTTTGTTGTGGTCTTGTGTGTCCCAGAGAGAAAAGCTCGCTTCTGCAGGAATAATTTTACGATGTATAAAATGCAGTCTTTTCTTATAAATTCTTAGCCCCAAGGAGCAGAGTCTTTCCTTGGCATGATCTCTTCAGGGAGTGCCCAGGGGACCAAGCAACACTCCAGTTATTATTAAGTCCAGCATATTCACACTGATTTCAAGGACAGTGTGATGCTCTTGTTTGCTCAGCAAGCATGATCCTGAATAGGCAATGATTGACTAGAAAGCTGGGCTGCAAGGTGGGACGAGGAACGTGCTCTTCACCTGTCCCCAGAACCCAACATGACAAAAGCAAAGTGATGTACATTAAATATGTGATTCTCTGTTTCCTATGGTCATGCCAGAACATATGCCACCACAGACTGTTGGCTGCTTGCCTCTCCACGCTCTCTCAGGCCAGCTTCCTTTGTTGAGGGTCTCCCTGGATGTCATTAGCAACGTTTTCTTTCCTGACTGTGGGGTAAGGAATGCTGTGCCTCTGAACGTCATTGCCTTCAGATTCTGTGGGCAAAGTGAAGACAGTTAATGGTCTTCAAGCAAATTATCTCAGGGACCCTTGCGAGAGTCCTGTCCTGTCTGTTCTGAGCTCTCCTACTGGGTCTTTAGAAAGCCTGGTTAACTTCCAGGCATTCTCAACTTATGTAGGCTGTGTGAACAAAAATCAGCCCAGAAGGAGCTGGTCTTCTAATTTTCCTCATTACTAGTAAAATCTGGCAGAGAAGCTGTGACACAGGAGTCAAACTTAGGGTGAATCACTCAGTCATGTCCAACTCCTTATGACCCCATGAAGTGTAGCCTGCCAGGCTCCTCTGTCCATGGGATTCTCCAGGCAAGAATACTAGAGAGGGTAGCCATTCTCTTCTCCAGGGGATCTTCCCATCCCAGGGATCGAACCCAGGTCTCCTGCACTGCAGGCAGATTCTTTACCGTCTGAGCCACCAGGGAAGCCCAAACTTAGATAAGTATCTGGATAAACTCTGAATGCCTGTACTTTATAGCATTTGGCACAGGGAGACTGCTTGTCAGATACTTTCTTTTCATTCCTCTTTTACCCAACAGGTATTTCTTGAGAAACTATTGTGTGCGAGGCAATGCATTAGGCACTGCCTAATTCATGGCTATGAAGGAGGACAATAACTTCTGTCCTCAAGGAGTATATGTAAGTGTAGCTCTGAACTTAAATTTAGTGCAGTCTTTTGGTCCGTCTGTCCATCCGTCCATCTTGTACCCATTATCCATCCATGGCTTTGCTTCATATTGCCTTGTGTCACCTCACAGTCCCACCTGACTTCCAGGGCTACAGAGAGACACTGAGCTGTATGTCATTACTCATAATTTAGCTGATAGCTCTGGCATATCTATGGCCTCTGCTGCAATGCAGGTGTGGAGATGTTGTTAGTAAGATTGGGAGAGTAAGGCTTCTCTTCTGATGGAAAGGATACAGAATGTCGATTGCAAGAGGAACATCTCCTGTGGCTCCTAAGTCTTCTCTGGTACCTCTTGACATTTAAATTTATGATCTTTTATTCACTCATACACACATTCTTCCGACAAGTGTTGATTAAACACCTGCCATGTGCTAAATACCACGAATGTAGAGATGGATAAGTGACGGTGCCGTCAAAGGGTCACAGGCTGGAGGATTAAATAACCCTCAGTCAGTCTTGAGCTTGAGGTTTACATCTTCCCTCTTCTTTCTACCCAATCCCAACTGATTCCACAGTTTGGAAAGGGGTGTTATTTTTGTCCTCCTGACTCTTTTTTTTTTTTTTTCCTCAGAAAGTTAGGTCAGGCTTTTCACATGCCCCAGTCAGGACAGTGACTGAGGATTCAAGCAGATGCACATCTGGGTGACTGAGTAGATGGTAATCAGAGGTTTATGTAGACTTGGGCTGGGTGTGGACATCTAAGACGGGATGGCATAGGGGTTTTTAGCTGCTGTTCTGGAGCCAGGAACCACCCAGGTGAAAGCACAGCCCTTTGTGAACTGGTTGGATGACCTCAGGCAAGGTTACTTTTCCTTTTGTCCTGTGTAAAGTGGGGACCATTATTAGAATCCCTAAATCACATGTTGATGTTTTCTGTGTGGGTACACGACAGTGATCAAAATCACAGAGCTATAGTCTACAAAGAATATATTTTATTGTACATAAATGAAAAGAAATCAACGTGTGTGTGTGTGTGTGTGTGTGTGTGTGTTGAGGCGAGAGTAGGAATATGGCCTGGAACAAATGAATCTAACTGTATTTAAAATGATTCACACAATCACACTGGAGGGTCTGAGCTGACAGAAGTTACCTAGGAAATATTGTGTCTACTTCAGTTTAGAGAAAAGGCAAAAAAGAATTGCACACAAACATGATATTCTAATTGGGAAATTTGTTTCTCACAGGGGTATTGGGTTAGCAATTCTGAACCTACTTAAATTTATCCTGCTCATGACTCATGATTTTTCAATCTGAGGAAACTCTTTAATCCTGGAGAATTTCCTACTGTCGTGTCTTTGGATACAGTGTCTCTCTCATTTCTTTTCCTTCCTTCTCGCTCTGTCTTCCACACCCTCTAACGTCTCATGCGTGGTCCCCATCTTGGGTCTCTCTCTCTGTGGCATCCTAAGTTTTCCAGATAAAATGTCCACTCACCAATTCCCTCTTCGGTTGATCTGTCTGCAGTTTAGCCAGTCACTCCCATCTCCGTCTCTCTCTGCCTCTCCACACTCTCTCCACCAGCCTCTTACTTGCATTTTCTCCTCAGCTTCTCCAGAGAAGCTGGGCTTTCTGCCCTGAGGCCTTTGTATGTGCTGTTAGCTCTGCCTGGCAGGTCCCTGTCGCCCAGCCTCCTTCTGGCTGCTGCTTCCTGTTCATTCCTCGTTCTCAGCGACCTTACCCTGAGACTCTGGGAAACTAGCTGGGTGAGATGCTTCCTACTTCACTTGTTCAAGTCCCCTCTGATTTCATTTAGGTGACACTCCTCTGCCATTCATGGGCATTTTTTCTCAAAATTTTCTTTTCCTCTTGGAGGGAAATTCCTGAAGGGCTACGCCTACCCCGTCTTCCCAGCACCTGGCTCAGAGATGTGCACCTAGCAGCCGTAAGTGCTGAGTGAAGGGATTCGTGTTGGTAGGTCTGCTCCCGGTGGATTCTGTCCTTTGGGAGGCTTGAGCTCTCCTGTCTCCTCAGCTGCCTCTCTCTTCCCCCTTTTCTTCCTTCTCTCCTCCTTCTCAACTTCCTTGTAAGTGTGACAGGGCTGGAGAGCCTGGCATGAATTGGGGGTGTCCTTACTGCCCACCTTGAACCCTCCTAGTTTCAACCTTCTTCTGCACAGACTCTGATGCAACCTGAGGAAGGAGACAGACCCAGTTTCTCAGGCTGAGTCGCTGGGTCACCTGCGAACACTGCACCCCTAGATTGACAATGTCCTCCTCTTTTCTTATCCTGGGAGCCAGAATACATCTGTTCAATGATCCTGCCACTGAACACGGCAGAGTGATCCAGCCCTCAGTATATCTGGGAGGCAGGAAGGGCAGCTTATTTTTGATCTCCACATGACTTCTTCTGTGTCCATCTCATTCCAGTCTTCAAAGGAGGATGACATTTATGGATGCAAGACTGAAATCAACCAACAGAGTCCGGCTGAAGGGTCACGTGCAGCCCCATGATGTTGTCACCTGTGTCATCTCCCTCGAGCCAATATCCTGACCTTCCCCATCCAGGTGGCCTGAGTTGAGGGGGCTCCGTTCATTAGGGAGCTGTGCTGTTGCACCAGCCAGGCTAAAGCCGTGCTCCTGTTCGCCAACACCCAGCTGACATGCTAAGCATGGGAGTTGTCTGGTTTATTTACCTGCAAGGAGATTTAATCCACGTAAGTGTCTGACTTGGGCCCCACTTTCACCCTGATGAGTCACTGAGTGGGGCTAGTAGGAGGGGCCCGTCCAGGGCTTCAGCTACCTTCTCTATGTCTGATAGCTCTTTAGGTTCAAATGTAGCTGCTGAGCACCGTAAACAGCCCCCTAAAGATGCTTATTAGGAAAACATCCAAGCGATATTGCTAATTCACTTGCAGAAGCAGAGACCTATTGAGCAGCACCAAATGGTGTTGGTTAGTAGAGGCAGGAACAAACAGGATGAGAAACCACCCAGGAGGAGGCAGGAGCAAGCGTTCCAGACTGTGCCAGGTTGAACAGGCTGAGGGCAGGCTGGGAGATGTCTTCTCAGTGGCCCACGCCCCTCCTTTTCATGAGGGTCCGCCACACTCTGGGCTCAGGTCGGGTTTCCTCTGAAAGCAGACCCTGAGATGAGGATTTGGTGCCAGCAGTTCATCTGGGAGGTAATCTCAGAAGCCACCATGAAGGATCTGGGGAAGTGAGCTAGGGAGATGGAAGAGACCCAACAAGGGGTGAGCCATTAAGCAGGAGCTGCAGTGGGCTGCTGGGGCTCATTCCTGTTGGAGATGCTGAGAGACTGTGTGGAATACGCCTTAGACTTGGTCTTGCCGTTTACACTGCGGGGAGAGAGAAAGAGGATATTTGTCACAAACTCCTGTCCTTCACTGGTTAACAGCTGCCCCTGGGATGTTGACTCCCTGGCCCTTGCAGCTTCCCTGAGCCTGGCTGAGCAAGGTCTCAAGGCAGACTGTGTCCCTAGGTAGAGACACAGGAAGCCAGCAGCTATGGGAATGTCTTCAGGTGGCCCGGGGTCTGGTGCATGGGTGTGGCCGGGTCTGCTCCAACTCTAGCTGCAAAAGGGACTGTGGTTTCTGGTTAACAGCAAACCCAAACCTCCTCATCTAAAAATAAGATCTGATGAGCCTCAGGGGGAAATGGGATCATTAGAAACCTGAAGGAAATGGCAACCCATTCCAGTATTCTTGCCTGGGAAATCCCATGGACAGAGGACAGGCTACAGTCCATGGGGTCACAAAGAGTTGGACACGACTTAGCAACTAAAACAAGTCATGCCCGGCTCTTTGCAACCTCGTGGACTGCAGCATGCCAGGTCTGCATTCACCGTTCACAATGATTTTGGAGCCCAAGGAAATAAAGTCTGTCGCTGTTTCCATTGTTTCCCCATCTATTATTTGCCATGAAGTGTTGGGACCAGATGCCATGATCTTAGTTTTTTGAATGTTGAGTTTTAAGCCAGGTTTTTCACTCTCCTCTTTTATGGAAAATGCGCTTATGGTTTTTCCCAGGAGGCATGGTGTGGAGTGTGGTGGAGAGCACCATGGCTACCTTGCCAGGCCTGGCATCGCGTGGTGATGCACGTCGCAGCTCCTCTGTGAGGCCTCCACGACCAGGCTGTCTGGTCAGTGACTGTTCTCTACCAACCCCTGTGTCGCCACTAACCACCTACGGTGTCCCTGGGAACTTGTTTTTTCTTTTCTTTTCTTGTGCATACCTGATTTTCCCAACAAGGAGGCAAGGCTCCTGAGCACCAGAGTCATGACCTACACAAGTCCACCCTCCACGCTGAGACCTCTGAGCTGCTGGCAGTGTGAACACTGCAGAGTCACCCACCATAAAGCACCACCGTGGGCTCCTGGGGGGGGCCAGCATGCTTGTCCACTGGGTCACTGGGCAGTATGTTTTCCTTCCTGGGACTGGAAGGAAGCAGCACTTGATTCTAGAGAGAAGCAAAATATGACTTTTATGGGAATGTGTTTAAGAGTTAACATGTCAGGCACCATGTGAGACTGTGATCTGTATTAACTCCTTTACTGTTCATCACATTCCCATTTTATAGATGTGAAAACTGAGGCATAGGCAAGTTAAGCAATGTGCCCAAGCCTCTCATGGGAAAGCTCTTATCTGGACCTTGGGGCCAGATTCTTTCTTTCCACTGTGGGCACGGCTCCATGGTGAGGAGGGCAGGGAAGTGGGGGGTGTATGTTCAGTCAGGAGAGTTACCTTGCTCACCATTGCGGGGGTTTTCTTGGAGCCCAAGGCAGGGGTGGCTGCTGGGCTTCTACACAGCCTACAGCAAGAGGCTGAAAGGCACAAGAGCTGGAGCGACTTGCCTTACCCTGCTTTATTCTGCTTTTCACCATGTCTGCTCCCCTCTTATCTCTCCCAGCAGCTTCATTCTCTCTACACACACATCAGCATATTTTTGCCCTTTAAACACCAACTGAGACCGGCCATGGGAGCTGTGTTCCAGTCCCGGGGGAGGAAGTCCGACTGGTGCACCCCCATCCAGTCTACCTGAGGTGGGGTGACTGAGCACTAAGCCCACTCTCCACTCCGTCAGTATATCTGCCCATCCCTGCTTCTAAGATCGCCATTCAATGGTCACCGTGCTGAGGCAGGATCTGGAGAAGGTGTCACCCAGCTGGCTTCTACTGTTTTCTTTTTCCTACTGGCTTTTGCTTCCAGTTTTTGGGGTCCTCAGTCTAGGTGAAGTCCTGCTTAACACCAAATGGGAGCCTGTGTGCTCCAGGAAGCGGAGAGAGGACTGAGGAAGGGGGACCCTCATGTCATCTTTGGTTCCTCTGGACCACATGTGCTGAGGGCATCCTGGAAGTGACAAGAAGTGGATGGGAAAATGGTGCTCTCTTGGCTCAGTGCTTCTCAATCATGCCTGAAAATTCCTCTGAAAATGATTTCTCTGAAAATGCTGGCTTGTTTTGGTGGAGCTGGGGTTCAGGCATCACAGAATTTTAGTACCACTCTGGTGATTCTAGTGTGTATCCAGGATTGGGAACGTCTATCTTGGGCTTCCTTGGTGGCTCAGTAGTAAGGAATCTGCCTGCTAATGCAGGAGACATGGGTTGACATGGGTTTGATCCTTGGGTGGGGAAGATCCCCTGGAGAAGGAAAGGCAGTCCACTCCAGGATTCTTGCCTGAAAAACCTCATGGACAGAAAAGCCTGGTGGGCTACAGTCCATGGTGTCGCAGAGTTGGACACGACTTAGCAGCTGAACAACAACATCTTGGCTCTGGTTTGTGATTGTGAAAGAGAGTTAGAAATGCCAGGGTGAGCTCCAAGGGTCAGCTCCCAGAGAAAAATGGCTTGTTTTTTTGTCAGTCTCTTGCTCCTTTATTGTCTGACTTCACATGAACTCTCATGTGGCATCTGCTTTCTACTGCCACCGTGTATCGGTGGCGTCAACGCATGAATCGTACTCTATGTCCAGTTTTTGAGGATCTTCTAATGCAGGGTGTGTAAGGCAGTTTAGGGGGCTGGAGCAGTTCTGCATTGATGCCAGGTCTGCCCTGAAATCCTCTGCTAGGACGAGGGTCTGTGTGAGTGTCCACCACTGGGGGCGTTAGGTCTCTGCATAAATCACTTTGAAGGTTTAGATCTTTCCTTTAATTAAGAAGTTGCTTCTCGTCCTCCAGGGAGCTGTGGTTGCCTCACTGGCATTCTTTCCAGGGAAATGAGAGCTGAGTGATGCATCGGGAGGCCATCAAGAGAGTGACTTGATGCCATCTCTGGCTCTGTACCCCACTCCTCATTTTTGGAAGGCAGTCGTGGGCATTCTCATGTGGCAGTCAGTGTCTGGGCAGGACACTGGAAAAGCTGAGCTGGGGGTTAAGTGGGGGTCTTTCAGAAGCTGTTCAGGTTCAGGGCTAGAGTGCACAGGAGCTGGTGATAAGCCTCTGGTCAAATTAGAACTGTGCTTCCTGCCCCCTGAAGCATAGATTAGATGAGATTTTAGGGGAAAACTGAGATGACTCCCACCAGTATTATCCATGCCTTATACTTAAGGGTTCTCTGTTGTTGGTTTAAGTACAGTGCGATAGGTTGCTTCTCCAGTGCAGGAGGCTGAAAGTCCTGCTGAATTGCTTCAGTAAAATGTGGAGGTGATGCTGTTTTATAGATCTCTCTCTGGTGACTGGCAGCTTTTCTCCACAGAACATGGCCTCTAGTCTCAGTGGCTATATTGGCTGGGTGTCTGTTTCACTCAAACAATAGAATGAAACATCTAGAAACCCATATCTAACCGGGGGATAGAGGAGATTTCTGTCCAGGTGCTAAGGCATGGTCAGATCTAGGGCTCAAATGAGGTATCAAAGCTCCACATTTTCTCCACCTCTTAATACTGCCCTCCTTCGCTGATTGCCTTTATTTTCAGGCAAGCTTCTCCATCTGGAAGGAGAGGTGGCTACTGGCAGTCCCAAGCAAGTACCTTCCACATTCACAATCTGATAGTTCTTTCAGTGTTGATGTTTCCATTTTCAAGCTTGATTCTAATCAGCTCTGCTACCCACTGAGGCTGGGGGAAGGCACACTCCCCAGACCTAGGTACAATGTCCCCCTCACCTAGAGGCGAGCCCAAGCCCAGATGCAGAGGAGAGGTTTCCTGAGGGGAGAGTTCTATGACCAGATGTAAAAGGAGAAAGTGAAGCTGGAGCCATGAAGGCAGTGACTTTCCACCACGGCAGCCAAGTTTGGTCTTCTTCTGGCCCACAGGACAATGTTGTGGGTTCTGTTTACACTTCCTCCTATCACTGTGATACTATTTAATTGCTTCAGCTGCATAATTGGCAAAATTGGTTAATGTGCCTCATTCTGTGGCTCCATAAGCAGCCTGCACCCTCTCTCTTTTCTTTCTCCCATTCCTCTCTGCTCCCACCCCCAACCCTGGCATGAGTCACCATTAATGTTTTTCCAGAACTATACTGCTTTGGAAGGGATAATTCTTTACTTGTATCGGAAGAGGATGAGAGCAATTAGTTGAAGACCTGGGGCCAGCATCCATCTGGGCCTCCTTGGAGGATTCTGTGTTCTGTGGGAGAAGGATAATCTGGTTAGAGATAATTGAGGAAAGCCGATGGGATGGGGATGACTCTTGGGTTTGATGGGAAGGGCACTTCCCAGGCCCTCCAGGGTGGTGCATGCTGAATATTGCAGCGTGAGAAACTTGGCTGGGAGATATCCTGTGTCTTTGACCTGGTCACCAGCAGGGGGCAGGGAATAGGATGCATCGTTCTTACTTGTAAAGGATGTTCAGTCTACTTGTTGGGACTTGGAGCATCAGCAGGAAGCATCAGTGACGGATAAGAGGCTACACATGGCTATGTCTAAGCTACGCTTTGCATTAGAAATGAAGAGACAAAGGTATAGAGGGATGGAACAGTCAGGAAGGGATTTCTGGTTGTGACCTTTGCAGCATGAAAAGGAATTGACAAAGTGGTGGGAAGAGGCATGCCAGAGAAGCCAGTGCTCTGTCACACCACAGAGGAAGAACTGGATGTGTAGGGGCCAGGTTGGAAAGCTTCCTGCTGGGAGGCGTAGAGGCAAGGTGCAGAGAAGACTGGGTGATAAAGAGCACAGAATGTGCTGGTCTCAGCCCAAAGTCTAAGATGCCTTCCTGACTCAGCCACCCTAGAGGCTTGGTCTTTGTTCTGCATGCCTTCAGTCCTGGTTTTCCTTGATTTCATTTGGGTTGAATAGTAAGTGAATTTCCAGTGCTGGTTACTACAGAGCATGGGAAGTGTAGTTCCTCTATGAGGTTAAAGGCCAGGCAGTAGAAGGACTTCCTATGGGCTCTGGGCTGTCCAGGGTCTGTTTCTAAGGGAAATCCCCTAAGGGTCTCTCATGGGCAAAAGAGAAGTGAAGAGGCTTTGGGACTCAAGTTTATTAGTAGATTGTTGTTTGTTGGAAGTTAGGTAAGGCACAAGACATAGTAACAGTGACTAACAATATGGAAATTACCAAGTAATTAGATTTTAATTGAATACCCATTTACTAAGCCCTTCCTATGTAACAGGATCAGGCAGTGCAGGGGAAACTCAGGAATCACCCCGCTGGCCTGCAAGAAACTTACCATCTGCTAGAGTCTTTAAGGGAGAAAAAATGGGGCATAATAGCAAACGTGGGCTTGGTGGTCAGACAGACCTGACTTTGAATCCTGATCCTGTTAATTACTACCTGTGTGACCTTGGAAAAGCTGCTAAAACTTCCCTAAACCAAGGTTTTCTTTCCTTTTTTTTTTTTTTTTAATCTATTAAGTGGGACTAACATCTGTCCTGCAGGGTTTTGTGAGGATTACAGCCAACATATGCAATTAAGCTTCCTGGCTCATGGTAAGTACCGAATAACTGTCCGTCACCAGCATGATTTGGGTGGGAAATCAGTAGAGCATCCTTAGCTGGGCTGAAATGATCCCTCTAGAGCATAATGAAGAGTAACCTGAACCTGCTTTCTCAGTCAAGCTTTATAGCTCAGAGCATTTTTTCATTGGAAAGACAAACACATTTGTGCTTCATGGTCAGCTGATAATTATACCATTGAAAGAATATCTTCTAAAAGGCTGATATTTGGGCAAATGTCAAATGATAACATTTGATGGAAGATAATGAAGTAAATACTATTTCTTTAGCATCCTCTCACCAACCATGACTATTCTGTCCCAGGCTTCTGGCATTATTGCCTCATTCATACATTTAATAAATGTTTATTGAGAAATTACTATGTGCTGGGTGCTTTTCTAAGTATTAGATTTGTGATCCTCCACAACAGGGTAGAGAAAGGTTAAGTGACTCACCAACAGGCAACTAGTTGACACTGATGGAGCTGGGTGCAAACCTGGAAGTAAGATGCTAGAGCAGCTCTCGGTCACGACAGCAGACTGCCCGTTCTCATGGAGGTCTGCTTCCAGACGTTGGCCGATGTCACTGTAAAATGGAAACCCTCCTAAGAATCTCTGTATTTGCACAGGGAGTTCTTGAGGGTAAGCAAGGCTCCACAGAATAAACTTCCAACAGTAAAATGACATGATACGAAGTTATTTATTAGTGGGCAAATTTGTCTCCTGAATGCCCACTATGGGCCCCTCTGCAAATGACATCTCTAGCACCGGTGGTCTAAGAACCCCCATGACCCCTCGTAGGCAAGAACAGTAGCCAATTCAAGGACTCCTGGGAAGGAGTCAGGGACTGCCTTGAAAGCAGGAGCAGTTTATAGCTGAAAGGGTCATTAGACACTATCTCGCTCAAGCTTCTTTGCAGTACAGGACTCACTGAGATTGGCCAGGAAGGTATGGCATTGGGTTCTCTACTTGAACATGGCCTCTGATAGACAGCTCACCACGGGTTCCATTCTGTCACTGGACAGCTCCAGTCGTTAGCAGATTTCTTCTTCTCTTAAATCAAAATCTGCCTCCTCCTAACACTCACCAATATGTTCCAGTTTTCCTGATAGAACAAATTTATTTCTCCTCTTGGATGACGAAGTGGTGGGGAGAAAGTGTGCACTGTTGGCATCTGATGCAGGTTTGGCAGGAACTCCTAACTGTCAGCCACTCATCTGACTCACTTCCTCACACATCTGTGGGTTCTGACCTCTTGTAGCTCTCCCCTCCATCCAGGAGAGGAATGCTGGTGTCTTGGATCCCATATTCCCTCCCCTTAGTTCCTCAGGAATCTTTATCTACCAGTTATCTCTTTTTTCATCTTTAACTTCTCCTTTTCAATTGGCTCAATGCAGCCAGCATTTAAATATATGTAAGTTTTTTCACCTTAACGACAAAAGTCTTCACAGTGTCCTCAGCCCACCCTTCTGGTGTTTCCTTCCCTGCACAGCCAAACTTGAAAGAGTTATATCCATGTACTCTGCCAATCTCTCACTTTCCAGTTTCTCTTCAACCCACTTTAAATTGGCCTCAGTCTCACCCTGTCTGCAGTGAAAGGCTAGCCAGTTGGAGGTTGCCTAAGATCTTTGTCATTAAATTCTGTAGACACTTTGCAAGTCTAATTTTATGTGGTCTCTGTCTTCTACGACACTGTGGACCATTCTTCAAGGAAACACTCCCTTCTTCTTGTTTTCCTGACACACATCCCTCAGTGTGCCCCCTTCTATCTGACTCCTCACTGCTTATTCACCAATTTGAAAATCCATACTCCAAAGAAGTGAGTATTGAGTTCACTGGAGTCATTTCCTTGGATCTCTTTTGACTTGGATCATTCATACTTAGTCACATGCCTTTGATCACCACCTGTATCTGATAATTCCAACATCTCTATGTTAAGTTCAGATGTGTCTCTTGAGTTCCAGATCTGCAGTCAGCTGTTCACTTAGCATTTCCGGATGTATATGGCACAAATTCCCTAAACTCTACACATAGAAAATTGAATTTACATTTTTTTCCTTCAAATTTGTGTCTTCTCTCGTGCTTTCAACTCCATATTTGGTAGCACCATCCCACCTATTGTCCAATCGGAAACTTTGGGGTTATCTTTGACATTGGCTTCTTTTTTCTCCACATAGACTGCATCTTCTTCAGCCACATCTTGCTTATCTTAATGCCTAAATATTTCTTGAAACCACAATCTTCTCTCTAACTCCTCTGTCACTTTCCTTATCTTGTCTATTATATTTTGTCTAGGTTAATGCACCAGCCTATAACTAATTTCCCATTTCCTCTTCCATTCCTTGCACTGAGGTCAGAATGACCTTCCCAAACATCAAATGTGTTGGCATTATTCCTCTACTTAAAATTCTTCAGTCACCCATGTTGCTTTTGCGATGAAGTTCAAATATGTTTGTGTTCAGTGATCTGAGGTGGTGGTGGGCTGGGTTTTTGGCTGAAGATCTCAATCAGTAGGTGGTGGAGTTAAGTCCAGTGAGGTTGGGGAGTGTTGCAGAACATGCAGAGATTCAGAATGGGTGTGGTTGTAAAGGTATAAATTGGGACTGTATAGCTAGAAGGACAGTGATAAGGAGCTGGACATGGGCAGATGCCGTGGGCAGATCAAAAGGCAAGACTGGGTGCCCCAGGCTCTTATAGCCATTGGAGGCAGCACCAGGGACAGCTCCAGTGCCCTGGTCCAGTTGCAGCGACTGCCACCCTTTTTAAAATTTGAGAGCACTTCATACTTTATTATCCTGTTTGGACTCTTTGATGCTAAGAGGACAGACTGACTAGTAGGTTGAATTCTGATCTTCAAGTAGGCTGCATCCTTATCCTTTCAGAACACTCCAGAATTTGAGAGAAGGCAAACCCATAGTTCTGGGTGTGTGGTTTGGGACTCAGGTCAGGGAATATGGCGAATGGTTGGGCTCGTCCTTGAGAATGTTTTTTGATTCAGGACACTGATAATTTCAGAGCTTTGATTAGAGCCTTGGTATGGCTCCCCTTTTTGTTCTCCGCATTCGCAGATTCCCCTGCTGCTGACTGTAGAAAGCGTGTCAGTATCATATGCACCAGCTGGGTTTTCTTCCTCTTATAGCTGTGAAATGGTGTGATGAAACGTTACAGCAGAGACTCAGAGCTCTCGCCCCAAAGTCCTCTCAGGGACATTGTCTATCTGGAGAACTGCAGGAGAGGAAATGGAGGAAAATCACTGAGGTGCGCTCTCCAGAGCTGCCTTCCTCTGGAAACCACTGTGGGCTCTGTTCAGTGGCCGGCCCTTCCATACTTCTCTTCCAAGCTGCTCTTTTCCTAGATATCAAGGTCTTTTCTCTGGAAGTTTCCAGGAGCAGACAGAAATGCGACTGGGGAAAATCAAGCTCTATTTCTAGTCAGTATGAAAAATAAACGAGCTTATTGGAGAAACTGCTGACTGCACGGAACTCAGGGGCAGGTCCCAGATATTTTAAAGACATTATAAAGAAAGTGAATTCAAATTTTAACATTTTGGTCTCCTAGGCTCAGTCAGAAAATGTGTTTCTGCCTCCTGGGGAAAGAAACATTTTTCTTGCTGGCATAGTAATGGTGAAGATATTATTATCCTTTTAGGTGGGCATGGGAAACAGAACTATTTTGAGGGGGTGGGAGTGGCAAATACATTTTCTCAAAGACCAGACTAATTCCCTGAAGTTGGCAGGCTCTTGGGGTTCGATTTCTTCAAGACTCTTTATGTTCAAGGGAAGTAAAAGGCATTCATTAGTTCCACTTGAATATTTGATAGTGGCAAGTGCCCAGGATGGAAAGTGGGCTAGATTCAACTTCATCATGAAGCTGTGCTCTGAGATGACAGCCCAAGGCTGTGGTGAGAGCTGCTGATACTTCTCCAGCAGGCAGATGAAGCCAGCCTGGGAGAGGAGGAGAAGAAATTCTTAGAAAACTTGCCAAAGTCTTTGCAGGGTATCCACTTGGGACTCAAGTTTGGGTCCTGAGAATATCCTGTGCTAGCAAAGGTGGGAACCAGAAAAGGGTTTAAAACCCATCCTGCTTTGGATGGTAGAGGGAAGTGGGGAGGCCACATATCCATTAGTTGCTAAGACAACTGGCCCATGATATCACAGCTCTCTGCAGAGCTCCACTAACCCTGTTCTAAAAGCTAACAATTCATAAGTGAAGGAATCCAAGCAGAAACCCTAGGAAGAGCTGGAGGGAGGCCCAGACTCACATAAAAGCTTCCATGATCTGTGATGCTACTAAGCGGAATTGGTTTTTTTTTTTTTAATTGTTGTAACTTGAGAAACATTTGTCACCAGTATTCCCTTACAAAATTCCAGCTTGATGGACTGTGTTGAGTGTTGGAACTGGTTGCTTGGTTTTCGGGATATCAAGAGATCATTCTGGAAATTTATGAGGGAAGTTAGTCATGATTCTCCATGGACTCTAATAATTCCACGCATCTCGTTTTTTCCAAATTTGTAAATGGAAACTCCTGATACGGAGGTATAGGTCTGGAGGTGAAAGTTACAGACTTTGGAATGAAACATGGCTTGGTTTTGCTTCTTCCTAACAGGGTGACATGGGACACTTAACCTCTCTAAGCCCGTTATCTGTATGTAAAATGGAGGGATGGTCCACATCAAAGCGCTACTGTAAAGATTCAGTGATGATGGATGTAGAACACCCAAGGCAGTGCTTGGAACATGGCAGGCACATGGTACTCACTGTTAAAAGGAGGTTGGGATTTTGACTGGATCCCTCCTAAATGCCACGGCCCCAGGAGGATGTGACAGCCTATGTCTTGTTGAATATATTAGTTGGGAGCTTTGACTCTGGATTCAAATGTATTTGTGTTCAAATCCCAGCTTCATTATTTAGTAGCTGGATAAGATGCCCTGGAGAAGGAAATAGCTACCCACTCCAGTATTCTTGCCTGGAGAATTCCATGGACAGAGAAGCCTGGTGGGCTACAGTCCATGGGGTTGCAAAGAGTCAGACACAACTGAGTGATTAATACTAACCTCCATAAGTCTCAGCTTTTCATGTGTTGAAGAGGATAAACCTGCACATCACTGAATCCTTGTTAGAATCAAACAGTCCATTAAGAAAGCTTTGCAGACTGTTTTGCCCAAAGTGTTCTCAAATTAAACTTTTTCATATTGTCTTTTTGTAATTACCATCTCAGTGGTTTGGTTCTGCCATGGGTTACCTCAGTCTCCCAGAAAGAGGGAAACTATGATGAAGCTGTACATATCACCCCACTCCCAGGCTGATATTTTTCCTTTTATTTTAAATCTCATTACATTATTTAGACTTCAAACTTGGCAAAGTTTTCTTTTGTTAGGTACCTTTGTTAACCCAGCTAGTTGTATCTGGGTGAATCAGCTGGCTTTACCAATTAGTATAGCTTCTAATTGAATGGTAATTCTCTAATCTTTACATTTAGCACTGAGCCTGCCCCTGAAGGGGTGAGGAAGGTACGAATACCTTCAACTGGTATTGGCCTTGAGAAGTGTTAACCTGTAGTCTTAATCTTTATTACTCCTGGGATTTTGGGTCCAGAGAGGTGTGGAATCAGAATTTAAGTTAACCTGAAAACTAGTGTAAAAGACAGAGCAGTTGGAGCACGCTGTAGCTGGTCTGGGAGAGCCTAGTGGAAAGAAGGCAAGCTCCTTTTTGGCACTTTACCACTTAATTCCCCAAAGGTAAGAAAGGTGTCCATGGTGGTTCACGTGGTAAAGAATCCACCTGCAATGCAAGAGACACAGGTTCAATCGCTGGGTTGGGAAGATCCTGTGGAGAAGGAAATGGCAACCCACTCCAGTATTCTTGCCTGGGAAATCCCCATGGACTGAGTAGCCTGGTGGGCAGCAGTGCATGGGGTTGAAAGAGTCGGATGCCACCACCTCTTAACAAAGGTGTTAAATTTCATCACAGGCATCCTAATAAGCTTTCTCTCACTGTCAAAGCTGTCCTTCTAGGAATGCCCAGAAGCGCAGGTTTTGTGGTTCCCCTTGGCCTGCCCTGCATCACGTTTGGGGCTCAAAAGGAAGTTAGATCTCATGCTTCAGGCCAGAGATGCTGCCCGGTGGGGAGCCCTGCTGGAGGGGGAAGGTGGCTGACGGGTTTCCTCTCATATAAATGAATTTTCTCCTATCAAGGAATCCAGTACATGCTTGGGCATCCATGACTATAGTTGTAACCCATAGTTGTATCCCTTCTCCAGCGGATCTTCCCAACCCAGAAATCGAACCAGGGTCTCCTGCATTGCAGGCGGATTCTTTCCCAACTGAGCTATGAGGGAAGCCCCATAGTTGTAACCAGGAAGGGTTAATTTTGAGTTCATACTGGATTTGCTTATGTGTCTTTAATCCTTATCTTGCTGCCTTTGTTATTCTGGACATACCTAATGGCCTGCCTCAGGGAGCTAGCCTGACCCTGCCTGCCTGTGAAGAGCTGTTAAGGAAGTGAAACTAATACACCCCCCTGCCTGAGGCTTGCCGCTCCAGGAGACATTTGCAAGAATTAAATGGTCTTTTTACTTTGTTTCCTCACCTCCCCCCATTTCTGATCCGTAGAAGAACCTGGCATCCAGGCCTTGACAAGATGGTTATTTTGAGGCGCTCGTCTGTCATCTTCTCAGTCAGTCGGCTCCCTGAATAAAGTCCCTTCCTTGTCTCAACACCTCATCTCAGATTTGCCGGCCTATCGTGTGGCAAGCGGAGCGAGCTTGGTGTGACCTAGCTATGGGAACCACAAATGAGGGAGTGTTCCAGCCTCTATTTCTGGCTAGCCATTGGGTCTTGTAGTTACTTTCTAGAGAATTTGAATTCCCAGGAGAGTTTGCTTAAGCCCATCAAAATCTCTCTGCCTCTGCCTTCAGCCAAACACCAGGAGCCAGTCAAGGTTGCCAAATGATGAGAGGTAAGAATTTATTGGGGTGAGTCTGGGGGCAATATTGAGTGGCCTTTGCTATTTTGCTGTGTCTTCCCTGTGCCTAGAATGGCTAGACTCATAGGATGGTAGGAGAAGGGTTTCCTGAGTCTTCTCTGGAAGGCAGTTTCCTATGGGCTTATTGATACTTATGAAATAAGTGCCAGTTCCCATCCTTGTGCTTAGGAGCCATCACCTGGTGGCTTATTTTGTTCCCAGGCAGAGAAAAGTAGAGGTTTAAAATGGAACGGTGTGGGTGGCACATGCTCATATAGACAGCTTATTTACAGGTGTAGATGCATCTTGTCTGGGATACAAGACACTGAAGCAATCTATAAGCTTCTTATTTGGGGTTGGGGGAGAGGCTGAACTAGATTGTATCTGCTGTTTAAAAACCTAAGTAAGTTTGAACTGTTCTTCCATCGAAATCACATGTATACTTATCAGATGTGTACTTTTTAACAAGATTGGAGTGTATTTAGTTACTTCCCCTGAAAAGCAATTATTACCGTACCTTTGTAAAAGGTTGTTTCCAGTAACCCCCTTTGTCACATTAACTCAGCCCATAGCCACGATCAAGTAAAAGGCAAATTCTAGTTACAGACTTTTAAAATTTTCTTCCCAAAGTAATGTACAGCATACATAAATGACAGGTTTGCAGATGTAGTAATGCTGATAAATTCTTGAGCTTGGAAAAATGGACCTTTTCATCTAAACCAAACCTCTGCAGAGGCTCTAAGTCATATACAGACCCACTCATTTCTCCTAATAGACAAGGTACAGGTTATTGCCAGAAATTTTGGATTCTGTGAAATAAACATCTTGACTTCTTAATTTTAGCATGAGACAGCTGCAGCTGCCAAGATACACTTCTGTAAAAATTTTAAGCTCCATGGGACTCCAAAAACCCAGGTGAAAATAACAACAGCCAGTCCTGGTTTTGTTCCCTTCCGAGCAAGTGGTTGTTTCTGATCGACAGCTGCGTAGAAAGGTGGAGAGTACTATAATTAAGACCATCCAGCATGGGGCTGGGGGCACGTAATAAGCAGTTGTGACGTATTAGAATAGTATAAGTGGGAAAAGGACCAGTTTGAGCAAAAGTGGGAGAGGAAAAATATTTATTCAGTCTTTTATAAGGGTCTGGCAGGAATTCAGACCCTTTGCACATATTAAGCCTTTTAATCCTCAAGGGAGTCCCACGGGACTGGTATTATCATTACTATAGGATGTCCATTAAGCCTGGAAGTCCAGGTGAATATACATAATGTCAATATACATTATGTCATATGTCATTCAATCTGCAAAATGATAAAATATTTTTTTTGCTGTTTTTTAACTTTATGGAACTCTGTATTTTGCTGCTGCAGAAAGTGGAGTTCAGCTAGTAATGGGGTGGCTGTGAGTGGAACCCAAACTTACCTGATATTAAAGTCCAGGTTCCCTCAGGTACAACCCAAGGCCTTGCTCAGGAGTCTGACCTGCCTGGCAGATGGCACAGCACTGGACAAATGGGAATGGATGAAGTCAGGTCCCAAAGAGTTGGCTAAGGCAGAGGAAGCCATAGGTATCCCAGATGTACAAAAACAATTCTGGAGTCCAGGGCTTGGAAGAATCAACAGCTGCAGCACTAGGAAGCTGGTGATGCTGAAGCTGAGTGTTTACTTCGGGCCCTGTGCTTCCTGGGAGGGGAAGCCTGCAAAGAAATGTGAGGCAGAAGAAAAAGCCTGACCCCAGCAGGAATCACTGCAGGTGGACAGGCTGTATGGCAAGTGATCCCTTCCTGACATGAGCAGGGCTGGCATGGTAGAGCAGTGTCAGCTGTGGCCTCCAAACACACAGTAATTGCAGGCCCTTGAAAGGCACCCAGAATGAACAAGTGAACCACTCAAGTTACACTTAAGACTGAAGGTGAGAGAAAGTTGGCTGCCTCCTATTCCAGGGAAGAAAGGGGAGAGCCAGGCTTAGCCAAAAATCCCTTTAGCGAGTGCTCTGATAGAAAAACTAAACTCCATGATCCCCTGAAAAAAATCTGGAAAAAACTCCATTCAGATTTACAACTAACAATTGGCTGGAAGTTGAAGCTTGCATGGGTCAGACCCTAGGCATGGGTTTTGCTATCATTTCCTGCTTGCAGCTTCTTAGTTTTCACCATTCTGTTTGTTTGGTGGCTTTTAAACCTAACCACTGTCTATGCTTGGGAAAAAAAAAATCAGTCGAAGGGAATCTGAATGCTGTTCTTTCCTGGAGGCTGTGTCAGAATTCCAGATAAACTGCCACTGCCCTGAGAGGCCAGTGCAAACCCCAGAGGCCTCAGAGCCTGGGTCCGGAACTTGTGTGCCATGGAGCAAGCCATCCCTTTGCCAAGGCATGGGAAAATGGGGATGACCCATTGGGTTTCTTCCTACCTTGATGATTTGGGGATTTTGTGTTTAGAGACAGTATCATTTGTCAAGTAAAGTGATTGTTAGAAAGGGACGAGGTTGTGAAAGTTCCACAGTTTTAAGTTGATGCTCAGCAGTAGGATACGTATGAATCCCCAGATAGTTCATTCACTCTTATTCTTCTTCATTTTTTTGATCACAATTCAGAATTGTATAGTTATTTCTCTAATCATTTCTGTGTTAGCATCTTCTGTGAGGACAGGTTCTATCTCCGCTTTGCTCGTTGCAGTGGTTCCGTGTTCCAGCACAAAACACACGTTAGGTGTTTAGGGATGGCAAGAATGAATGAGCGTTGGGATTGGGCATGGCTTCGCTGAGCATTGAGCACAGGCCCTGGGGTGGTCCGTGATCTGTCTCCATCCACGGCAAGGCCAGGGGCCCTTCAGATGTGTCATGTGATGGGGAAACGAGGTCACATATGTTGGCTGGGGTACAGAGGCAGGGAGGTCACTGAGGACTGGGGTGGTCAGGGAAGACTTGACAGAGGTGACAGCCTCAAGTATCCTCTTGAAGGCCTGATTAGCAGGGGACACCAGGGGGACTTGAGAGCATGAGGAAAGGCAAGCCCATGCTGCGGAGAAAAGCGCATGGTGGGTGGGTGTGAGTGGTGACAGCCCAAATCACCAGGAGTGTGAAACAGTATCTTGGAGATGGCAGGATGTTATTGTGAAAAGCACTTTATATGGTAATCAACAGCAACAACAATGATAATTTAACACTGATTGAGCTCTTACTATGTATCAGGCCCTAAACCTTTTACAAGAATTAATTCTTCTAAATCATCCTTCAAGTCCATGAGTTGGAAACTGCTCCCCGTTTTCTGAAAGTGGAAACTGAGGCGTGGGCTCGTCAGGCCAGTCAGTGTAGGGTGTGCTTGACCACGGTCCCGGTGTCACCGCTGTCCCCAGTCCATCTGCCGACTCTTGTCCCGGCTTAAACCTAGTTCAGGTGGGGAGGGTTTAATGGCAGCTTCCTCGTCCTCCTGGTCAAGCCTTCATGCAGGTGGTGGTAGTCATAAGTTCCTCATCCTCACCACCACCATTCTGGACATTTGTTCCTTGCTTTGCCCCCTGTCCGCAATCCCCGACCTTTTTGGCACCAGGGACCTGTTTCATGGAAGACAATTTTTCCCATGAACTGGCTTGAGGGGATGGTTTGGGGATGATTCAAATGCATTACATTTATTTCTATTATTATTACAGCAGCTCCACCTCAGATCATCAGGCATTAGATCCTGGAGGTTGGGGACCCCTGCCCGAGGTGATCCCTGGGGTTCTCAGAACCGGGAGTCAGTGAGGTGGGCAGATTTTGGGATCCGGAGGGCTGGCTCCCCAGCCTTCCCTCTCTAGCCTTCACTGGCTCTGTGACCTCAGAGAGAAGCTCCTCTTCCTTACACGGCTAGGCGGTGGCTGTCACCACCTCCTTTCACAGGGCAGGGAACTACAGCTCGGGGAGGGGGCAGATACACGCAAGGCGCCCAGCCTAGGGCTTGGATCACGGGCTAGAGATGCTGAAAAAAGGGGCGGCTGCTTCAGTTCTTTGGTCTTTGGCAGTGAAGGACATTCAGTTTACAGTACTGCGCTTTCTTGTACCAATGTCCCAACTTTAGGTGAGCTGTCAGGAAAAGGCAAATCAACAGCACGAAACGCTGCCACGCTGCTTTTGTGCCAGGGGACAGCTGAATGGAGTGTGAACCGCCACCATCAGCTCCCCCTGGCTCCAAAGGCAGGGGATGAGGTGTGGTGTGCGTGGCAGGCGTGAAGGACAGATGATGAAGCAAAAATGTTGCTGTGGTTACAGCCTCGAAAGTAAGAGCTCTGTGTGCCAAACAGAAGCCTCTTAAAATTCAGTGGGAATTTATAACCTGATGAAACAGGTGTTCTTGAAATTAAATTAAACACTGAAACATTGTTCAAATCGTCCTCTGCTGGTTATGAGCTGCCAACACACGTATTTGTACTGCTCGGGGAGGGCAGGGCCGTAATGTTCTGGGCATGGACTCTGTGGCTGTGGACTGAGAACCCAGTGCTTGCCTTCACAAGATTGCTGTGTCCCGAGTGTGGCTTTGGCTTCAAGTGTGAAGAAGGTTCAGCGTTGGGACTAGGGGAGTGAGGCGCCTGTCTCCAAAGCAAAATGTAAGGGGCAGCCAACAGACTCAGAAATCAAGAGAAGTAATATCCTAAAGCAATACTGAAATCAAAATTAGAGGGGAAAAAATTATGTTGAACAAAATAGCAAAATTTTAAATAAAGACGGGATCTGAAGAACACCAAGCTACCCCCTAAACTCCACCTTTGACTTCCTATATTTAGGTGGATAGAACACTGTGACCCTTTAGCCCTTGGAGTTCTGAGAGGAGTGATGGCTTCTAGAATGTTCCATGGTCTCCTCTCAAAAAATTCATTCTTCTCTCCCTCCCTTTCCCTGAGTCTACAAACACTCCTGAAGCACCTACTCTGGAATGCTTACTCGGTGCCCTGGTCCTCTGGAGGAGGACTCTGAGATAAGTAAGACAGAGTCCTTGTTCGGTGAGGAAGACCGCAGGAGAGCCTGTGATCACTGAGGGGACTGGGGGTTCTTCTTCTGTCCATTCAGGTCTCATTTCCTCAGCTAGGCTCCAGGCTCCTTGTGGCTGGGGACGTAGCAGGGTACAGAGGAGTCACTATGGGGTCACAGGCAAGAGGGAGGGTGTGGAGTCTGAAAGCTTCATTCTGAATCCAGGTGTGCCACTTATTGGCTATGCCTGGGCAAGACGCTTACTTTTTTTTTAAAGGACTTGATTTTTTAGAGCAGCTTTAGGTTTACAGCTAGGGCTTCCCTGATAGCTCAGTTGGTAAAGAATCTGTCTGCAATGCAGGAGACCCTGGTTCGATCCCTGGGTTGGGAAGATCCTCTGGAGAAGGGAAAGGCTACTCATTTCTGTATTCTGGCCTGCAGAATTTCATGGCATCGCAAAGAGTCGGACACACCTGAGCCACTTTCACTTTCACTTTCACTAACTTTACAGCAAAGCTGAGAGCAAGGAACAGAGATCTGGTATACACCGTCACACGTGCACAGCCTCCCTCCCAGGGTTGACACTTTAAAAACATTTATTTATCTTTTGGCTGTGCTGGGTCCTCGTTGCTTTTGCACGGGCTTTCTCTAGTTGCAGCGAGCGGCGACTACTGTTCCTGGTGGTGCACAGCTTCTCACTGCGGTGGCTTCTCTTCTTGCGGAGCACAGGCTCTAGGGTGTGTGGACTTCAGTAATCACAGCATGTGGGCTCAGTAGTTGAGGCATGAAGGCTCTAGGGGGCACAGGCTTCAATAGCTGGGGCACACAGGCTCAGTTGCTCTGTGGCATGTGGAATCCTCCCAGACCAGGGATCTAACCCCTGTCCCCTACACTGGCAAGCAGACTCCTATCGACTGCGCCACCAGGGAAGTCCTCCCTGGGTTGACACTTTTTAAGCCTCCATCTTTTTCCCTTTGAATGAGGGTAGCATAGACCTCACCTCCAGGGTTGTTGTTCAGATGCAGAGATGATACAGGGAGTGTTCAGCACAGAGTTTGGCATGTGATAAGTGCTCACAAGCCTCAGAGGGAATCCCTTGAAAGGTGTGAAGGGAGCAAAAGCAACATAGCCTTGCTTGAAGCAGTACAAAGGAGGCAAAGCAGGTTGAAAAGCATCTTTCCTGAGGCTTCTGTGGCCAGTGGTACTTCAGAGTGACTCACAAGACTCCTGGTGACAGTCAGAGATGAGGCACCTTTCATTCTTCCAGAGCCTCTCAGGATTAACTTACTGCATATCCTGATTTAATTGTCTGCCCTTGTCATGCTGTCTCCAGTCATAGACGTATTAGCAACAGGTATAATTGTATTGTTTTATTATTAGACACTGATCATGGATAATGCACTGTGTTTACCTCAGCTTCATGAACTCAGAACATGAACTGTAGTAACCGACGCTAGCAACTTGATAAGCTGTTTTCAGCTCACCACCACTCCGCTTGCGTGACTGGAACAGGCCGGACATTGCTGATATCTGATCGACTGAGCTTTCTGACAGGTCAGCTGACAGACCAAAGGCTGTGATCATGGTTCTTGCAGGGAAATAATATTTGCTAGGTTTTGTGTCTACTTGAACACTTATTTTAAAAGAAACAGTTTGTTGCAACATAGCATTCAGAAAAATGCACAAATTATAGATGTATAGTTTCATGAATTTTACTAATGCAACATGCTCAGGAAACTAACACTCAGATCAAGAAATGAAACATCACCAGCAGCTCAGAAGCCATTCCTGTCCCTGCCACACCCCCTTCTTGTCAACACTGCTTCCCTGTTCTAGGAGTAATGACTATTCTGCCTTTGAGAAGCATTCATTAACATTCATTATACTTGCCTGCCTTTGTATTTTATGAAAATGAAATCATAAAATAAGTATTCTTTTGTGTCTGGCTTGGTTTTTTTCCTTTGCTCAACGTATGTTTGTGAGATTCTTCCACAGTGTTGTTACTAGTTATAAATCTTCTACAGTCATTTCTGTATACTATTCCACAGTACAGTTACCTCATAATTTACGTATTTATTCTGCTAGTGATGTATGTTTGAGTAGTTGCTACTTTAAGGCTATTAAAAATGATGCTGTTGACAGACATATAGAACAATGGAATAGGACAAAAAGCCCAGAAATAGACCCCTTTATATATGGTCAAGTGTTCTTTGAGAAGAGTATTCAATGGGGAAAGGTTAGTCTTTAAAAGAGATACTGGGAAAACTGGATATACACATTGAAGTTGAATGCTTACCTAACACCATATACAAAAATTAACTCAATTGGATTAAAGACCTAAATGTAAGAGCTAAAATCATACAACTCTTCAAAGAAAATATTGGGGAAAACTTCTTAACACTGGATTTAGCAATTATTTCTTGGATACGATACTAAAAGCACAGGCCACAAAAGAAAAAATAAACTGGACTAAATTAAAAATTTTGTGTAGCTAAGGACCCAATCAACAGGGCAAAGGCAGCACATGGAATCAGAAAAATATTTTCAAATTATGTATCTGCTAAGGGGTTAATATCCAAATATTCAGAATATATAAAAGAACTCCTACAACTCAACAACAAAACTCCAAACATTTCAATTTATTTTTATTTTATTATTATTATTATTTTTTTTACTTTACAATATTGTATTGGTCAAACATTTCAATTTAAAAAATGGGCAAAGGGCTTGAACAGACATTTCTGAATAGTTGAATAGTCAACTTTTGTTGCGTATTTTCTCTCCTGTCAATCTTTTCTTGAGGCAAACTTAGTAATTTTAATATTAACTCTGTTGCCCTAAGACAGTTGTCTGGAAGGTTTTGAGCCCTGTCTTCCCCTCACTGTGGATATGCCGTGGTGGGCTGAATAATGGCCCACAAAAGCGAATCCCTAGAACCTGTGCCTGTTACTTTATATGGTGAGAGGGACTTTGCAGATGAGGTTAAGTTCGGAATCTTGAGATGGGGACACGCCTGGACCCAAAAGGCAATCACAAGAGTCCTTATATGAGGGAAGTAGATGGATATCTCACTATAGAATAAAAAAGTAATGTGAGGATAGGGGTGAGATGCTATGTTGCTAGACTTTGAAGATGGAGGAAGGAGCCATCAGCCAAGAGATGGAGGCTGCCTTTAAATTTTTTTTTTGAAGTATAGCTGATTTATAATATTGTGTTAATTTCTGCTGTACAGAAGAGTGATTCAGTTATACATGTGTATACATTCTTTTAAAATATATTGTTTCCCATTATGGTTTATCATAGGGCACTGAATATAGTTCCCTGAAGAATTTAGCAGTGCTATACTAAGTAGGACCCTTTTGTTTGTCCATTCCATATATACTAGCTTGTATCTGCTAACCCCAACCTCCCAGCTCATCTCTTCCCTCTGTCACCCGTAAGTCTATTCTCTGTGAGTCTGTTTCTGCTTTGTAGATAGATTCATTTGTGTCATATTTTAGATTCTGCATATAAGTGATATCACATGGTATTTATCTGTCTCTAACTTACTTTACTTAGTATAATAATGTCTAAGTCCACCCAAGTTGCTGCAAATAGCATTTCATTCTTTTTTATGACTGAATAGTACTCCATTGAATAGATGTGTTTATCCATGTCTTGGTTGTTGTGAATGGGGCTGTTATGAACACAGGGGTACATGTATCTCTTTAGAGTTTTGTCTGGATATATTAGGCTGCCTTTAGAAGTGGGGAAAAGGAGACAGATTATCCCCTAGAGCCTCCAGAAGCAGTCAGCCATTCTAGCACATTGACTTTAGCCCAGTGAAATGGATTCCAGACTACAAATTCAGAAGATATACTGATATTTCCATTGTTTTAAGCCATTTAGTTTATGGTAAATCTGTTACAGCAGCATCAGGGAACTAATACAGAGGCTTATTTAATTATCCACCCATGGGGATAATCCACAAGGACTGCTGGTGAAAAGGCTGTTTAAGGCCAGTTTTGAATAGAGTGTGAAATACGTCACTAGACTGTGGGATGTATTTTATGAGGCTGCATGAAGTCCTGAGAGGCACCGGGTGGTGATGCTATCCCTCGGCTTCCCCAGGAAGAGGTCTGCTGTGGAGGAAAGGGGCTGCTGGGTTACTAGATGCAGGTTTGGAGACCAGGGTACTTTCTGTTCTGACCAGGCAATCTTGGGTTGTTCAGATCGCCTATCAGGTTGACAGTTCCTCCTTCACGAATCCAAGAAACCCACCCTTGGGTTGGGATGACCAGGACAGGTATCGCATGACACCTGTTTTCCTGGCTTTTTGCCTGATAACTTTCCAAGAGACTGGAGGTCAGCCTTGTGTCCCAGGCACAGGGGTACATTTCTTGCCCCAGAATTCCAGACTCCATTCAACTGAGTCCTCCATTCCTGGAGCAGGTGGCCTCTGGGTAATTGCCATTCTTATCTGGGGTTTGGTTCCTAAGAGTTAGTAATGGTATGGCACAGGGGTTAAGAGCTGGGACTTAAGATTCAAACTTGTTTAAGGTTCAAATCTCACTTTCCCACTTGCTGTTTTGTGACCTCTGAAAGTCAGTAGATCTTCAGTTTCAGGTTTGTGTTGTGGAGGTAATAAATGTATCTAAATATTTTTAAAATGTATAACAAAATGGAAATACTAAACATTATCTATTTTTAAGGGAAATTAAATGAATAAAACATGTCAAACACTTAGCCCTAAATGAATGAGAGATGGCTACCATTACTTTTATTACGGATGCAGCTCTTCAGTCTCTGCTTTTTGGGGAAGGGGTCCTCCTTTTGCCTTCAGTGCCAGGCAGCTCCCTCCCCACTCCATGTGGCCTCAGTGTGGCCAGTAGTAGTCTGAAAGGTAAGCAGCAAAAAGGTACACAGCTGTAAGACATCTAGTTACCCAGGGGCCAGGGAAACACTTTTTGTTTGCTTTGCAGCTGTATAGCCTAGAGCTTCCCTGAGAATGGTGCATTCAGGACTGAGCTCCCCAAGGTCATCTGTTCCTTGTCCCAGTGCCAGTTGAAAAGCCCTCTCCTGCAAGCTGGGCTGTGTTTCTGGAGCTGGTGCTCGTGGAATTTCACCTTAATTGAACGTCTCATTATCCCATTTTTCGGAAGAGAAGGGCTTGCGTGCTGCCAGGGTGAGCTCAGCCAGGGAAAGAGGCATTAAAAGGCAGAGGAGGCAGAGCAGGCTAATCAACCTGTAGAGGGAGTGAGCAGAGAGTGGGAGAGGGCCGGCCCTGAGGTCCCCAACCTTGCAAATGACTATCAGGAAACTCATTATTTCATTTAGAAATTAATTTCTTCCTGAGAGAGAAAAATCACTCTTGATAGATTTATTTCCTCCATGATGAAGGCAGGCTTACTGCAGCTCCCTCTTGTTTGCTTCCCACCCCCACGTTTGCTGCTGCCAAAATATTCGGAAAAGCAAAATTTGTGTGTGTGTGCAATGCAGCCCTCCCACGGCGGGGACTCTGACAGCCAGTGGCTCAGGTGGCCAGCGGGGTCCACTTGGCTGGGCACAACCCATCTGGATGGGCTGAAAGGCAGGCAGGGGCAGCCACGTGACACAGGCTCTGCCCTCGCACACGTGGCCACCGCCTGGGAGACTTGGCAAATCCTCTTTCACCCTGCACCTCGGAAGAGCCCTGACAGTGAGACAGACAGGTAGCTTCAAGCCTCACTTTGCAGGTCACCAGGCAGAGGTGACCAGATGGACATCACCTTGCCCAGGCTCCTGGTGAAGCCACCCACAGTGAACACTGGAACCCAGACGATAAGGTTCTGTCTCCTTTACTTGGAGAATTCTTTCTTTTCAGATTTGGCAAACTTGTTTGTTAATGGAAAATGTCAATTATATGTGACAAGAAAGAGCAGAATAGTTCCCAATGCCTAGCACCCAGATTTATCAGGATTCAACCATTCTTTTTATCTATGCCCTCACCTTTCATTTTTACTGGAATATTTTAAAGCAAATTGACATCGTGTCATATCACCTACAAATAATTCAGTATATATTTCTAGCTAGCAAAGACTTAAAAACAAACATAATCACCATGTCATTATCACACTACTCAGAATGACCAGGAATAGCTTAAAGGTCATCTAATCCTGTCCATATTCACTTCTCTGATTTACAAAAGAATTATTTGGGGGTTTGTTACTTTATATATATGTGTGTGTGTGTGTGTGTGTGTGTGTGTGTATAATTTAAAACTGACAAAGAAATTGCAAGAATAGTGCAAGTAACTCTTATTACACCCTTTGCCTAAATTTACCAAATGCTTACATTTTGCTCTGATTTACTACTTACATATATTTTTCTGAATTATGTGAGAGTATATTGGAGGGCCACAGATGGGTATTCTTTTTGCTTTGGCTCCATCCCTTCATTCTTTCTGGAGTTCTTTCTCCACTGATCTCCAGTAGCATATTGGGCACCTACTGGCCTGGGGAGTTTTTCTTTCAGTATCCTATCATTTTGCCTTTTCATACTGTTCATGGGGTTCTCAAGGCAAGAATACTGAAGTGGTTTGCCATTCCCTTCTCCAGTGGACCACATTCTATCAGATCTCTCCACCATGACCCGCCCATCTTGGGTTGCCCCATGGGCATGGCTTAGTTTCATTGAGTTAGACAAGGCTGTGGTCCTAGTGTGATTAGATTGACTAGTTTTCTGTGAGTATGGTTTCAGTGTGTCTGCCCTCTGATACCCTCTTGCAACACCTACCGTCTTACTTGGGTTTCTCTTACCTTGGGCGTGGGGTATCTATCTCTTCACCGCTGCTCCAGCAAAGCGCAGCCAATGCTCCTTACCTTGGATGAGGGGTATCTCCTCACCGCCGCCTTTCCTGACCTTCAACGTGGGATAGCTCCTCTAGGCCCTCCTGTGCCTGCGCAGCCATGGCGTTGGGTTGGTCCTTCCGGCCACTGCCCCTGGCCTCCGGCGTGGGGTATCTCCTCCAGGCCGCCACCCCTGACCTTGGATGTGGGGTAACTCCTCTCGTTGTCGCCCCTGACCTCGGACGCTGGGTATCTCCTCTCGGCTGCACCCCCTGACCTCGGACGTGGGGTAGCTCCTCTCGGCCGTTCCTGCGCCATCGCAGTCTGGCATGCTTAAAATTCTCCAAGCCAGGCTTCAGCAATATGTGAACCGTGAACTTCCTGATGTTCAAGCTGGTTTTAGAAAAGGCAGAGGAACCAGAGATCAAATTGCCAACATCCGCTGGATCATGGAAAAAGCAAGACAGTTCCAGAAAAACATCTATTTCTGCTTTATTGACTATGCCAAAGCCTTTGACTGTGTGCATCACAATAAACTGTGGAAAATTCTGAAAGAGATGGGAATACCAGACCACCTGATCTGCCTCTTGAGAAATTTGTATGCAAGTCAGGAAGCAACAGTTAGAACTGGACATGGAACAACAGACTGGTTCCAAATAGGAAAAGGAGTACGTCAAGGCTGTATATTGTCACCCTGCTTATTTAACTTCTATGCAGAGTACATCATGAGAAACGCTGGGCTGGAAGAAGCACAAGCTGGAATCAAGATTGCCAGGAGAAATATCAATAACCTCAGATATGCAGATGACACCACCCTTATGGCAGAAAGTGAAGAGGAACTAAAAAGCCTCTTGATGAGAGTGAAAGTGGAGAGTGAAAAAGTTGGCTTAAAGCTCATCATTCAGAAAACGAAGATCATGGCATCTGGTCCCATCACTTCATGGGAAATAGATGGGGAAACAGTGGAAACATTGTCAGACTTTATTTTTCTGGGCTCCAAAATCACTGCAGATGGTGACTGCAGCCATGAAATTAAAAGACGCTTCCTCCTTGGAAGGAAAGTTATGACCAACCTAGATAGCATATTCAAAAGCAGAGACATTACTTTGCCAACAAAGTTTCGTCTAGTCAAGGCTATGGTTTTTCCTGTGGTCATGTATGGATGTGAGAGTTGGATTGTGAAGACGGCTGAGCGCCGAAGAATTGATGCTTTTGAACTGTGGTGTTGGAGAAGACTCTTGAGAGTCCCTTGGACTGCAAAGAGATCCAACTAGTCTATTCTAAAGGATATCAGCCCTGGGATTTCTTTGGAAAGAATGATGCTAAAGCTGAAACTCCAGTACTTTGGCAGCCTCATGCGAAGAGTTGACTCACTGGAAAAGACTCTGATGCTGGGAGGGATTGGGGGCAGGAGGAGAAGGGGACGACAGAGGATGAGATGGCTGGATGGCATCACTGACTCAATGGACATGAGTTTGAGTGAACTCCGGGAGTTGGTGATGGACAGGGAGGCCTGGCGTGCTGCGATTCATGGGGTCGCAAAGAGTCGGACATGACTGAGCGACTGATCTGATCTGATCTGATCTGATATTGGAGGTCACATCCCTTTACAAGTAAAGACTTCAGTGTGCATATCTTGAAAGCAAAAACATTTTTCTTATAAAACCACAGTATAATTATCAAGAGCCAGAAAGTTACTACTGATATAATATTACTATCTACCCTCAGTCCACATTCAAAATTTGGCAAGTTTCTCAATAATTCTTTTTATAGTTAAGCATTTTCTTCCACTCCAGACCCAATCTAGGATCATTCATTTAGTTGTTATGTCCCTGTAGTCTTTTTCATATGGAAAAGTTTTTCAGTATTTGTCTTTTTTGACTGTATCATGTTTTTTAAGGGTACAGGCCAGTTAAGAATGTCCTGATTTGGGTTTGTCTGAAGTTTCTTTATCATTAGATTTAAGTTACAGTTTTTTGACAGTAATAGCAAAGTGGTGATGTTATATCAGTCTCAGTGCATCGAATCAGGATGATCCTAGTGACTTTGATCATTTGGTTAAGATAGTGTTCCCAGGTTTCCCCATTGTACAGTTAATTAATAAGTAACTAGTGGGGAGCTCCTTGTTCTCTGAGCACTTCCTTAATTTCTAGTGCAACAAGATGTTCCAGGATCCTTTGTTCCAGATGTGGAATCAGCTTTATCAAAACGTTCTTACTCTTTTTAATGGAAAATAGTATTTAGAAGCCAAGCTCAGGTGGCTAGATGTGCTCACCAGTACTAATACCTCGTTCCTTCCATGACGTCTCAGTGAAAGATACAGGAAATACATGTATGTTTGCGTGCATGCTAAGTCGCTTTAGTTGTGTCCAATTCTTTGCGACTCTATGGACTGCAGCCCACCAGGCTCCTCTGTCCATGGGATTCTCCAGGCAAAAATACTGGAGTGGGTTACCATGTTCTCCTCCAGGAAGAAAATACATGTATGCACATGTATTTTAGGTCTAAAACCAGAAATTAGTAAAATTATATTAAATCCTATAAATTAACATTGACCTCTAGTCCCAATCAGAACATTTTAGCTGTTCCCCTTTCCACATTTGTATCTCCATCCTCCAGTTCTAGGAAACTTGGCCCTTAATCTGTTATTCTCAAGTATTTACTTACTTTTTAAAGTCTTTGACTACAGTTAGCATTTTTTTATAGTTCTTTAAAAAAATTACTTAGAATGACATTTGCAAATCTTAAGTACATTCCCACAGGTTTTGACAAATGCATACTTTCTTGTAATCCAGATATAGAACATTTCTATCAAGTTAAAGAACATTTCCATCACCCTGGTCCAGTCAACTTTTATCCCAACTTCCCTTCACAGGCAACCACTTTTCTTACCTTTTCCACCATAAATTAGTTTTGCCTATTCTAGAACTTCACATACAGGAAATTATACTACATTGGTTTGTATTTGAATACTTCATAATACCTGTGAGATCTATCCATGATGTGTGTATAGTAATTCATTCCTCTTTGTTAAGAACTAGTATTCCATTATATGAATATATCACACTTTATTCATTCTTCTGTGATGGGCATCTCCTGCCCCACCCCCAACCTTTTTGGCTATTATGAATAACGACAATGAACTTTCCTGTACACATCTTTTGTGGATATGTTTTCATTTATCTTGGGTAAATAACCAGGGATAGAATTTCTGGGTCATAGGGTAGGTAAATGTTTAACTTTCACCTTGTTAACTAAGAAACTGATAAACTCAAAGGCTTTTTTACCTTCTCCAAGCCACTTTGCAGTTTAGTTGTAGAGGATCTCAAAAAAGGTTCACATACTGCATTTGGTTTTCATCTCTCTGATTCTCTTACCCTTCCACCCCTTATGCCATTTTATTTGTTGGAGGTACTTACAATATTGGCTTGTAGAATATTCCACATTTTGGGTTTGGTTGATTACTTTCTCATTATGTCATTTAGCTTGTTACTCTATTACTGGTTTTTCCTGTTATCTTGCAACTGTATTGTGAGATTGAGCAGATTCAGGTTAATTTTGTTTTTGAAAAGAGCATTTTAAAATATAGCTGCAGCTGTGTGTTTTCTATTGTAATATATTAGGAAGCATATATTGTGTGCTTCTCTTACTTTTAGAGTTGCAAAGATAGATTTGTGTGTTTACATGCTGTCAGCCTGATCTCTGCATTATGATGTTCTTCATCAATCTTACAGCTAGCAAATTTGAGCATCGATTCATAGTTATTGCCTAAATCTATTATTTCAATGGGTTGCCAAATGGTGATGTTCAAATTTCACAACTCCTCTGCCTTCACTGTTATTCAGTCGCTAAGTCATGCTCGACTCTGCGACCCCATGGACTGCAGCATGCCAGGCTTCCCTGTCCTTCAGTATCTCCCAGAGTTTACTCAAACTCATGTCCATTGAGTCAGTGATGCCATCCAACCATCTCATCCTCTGTCGCCTCCTTCTCCTCCTGCCCTCAGTTTTTCTCTGAATCAGGGTCTTTTCCAATGAGTTGGCTCTTCATTATCAGTTGCCCAAAGTATTGGAGGTTTAGCATCAGTCCTTCCAATGAAAGTTCAGGGCTGATTTCCTTTAGGATTGATTGGTTTGATTTCCTTGCTGTCCAAGAGACTCTCAAGAGTCTTCTCCAGCTCCACAATCTGAAAGCATCAATTCTTCGGCACTCAGCCTTCTTTATGATCCAACTCTCACATCCATACCTGACTACTGGAAAGACCATAGCTTTGACTATACAGATGTTTGTCAGCAAAATGATGCCTCTGCTTTTTAATATGCTGTCTTGGTTTGTCATAGCTTTCCTTCCAAGGAGCAAGTGTCTTTTAATTTTGTGGCTGCAGTCATCATCCACAGTGATTTTGGAGCCCAAGAAGATAAAATCTGTCTGGGATTTTTCTGTATGGAAGAACTTCTCCCCAGTAATCTTTTCATTACTTTGAAACAGAATTTATACAGAAAAGAGAAAGTAAATGTTTGATCTTTTCACTTTATCAAATTTTAGAGTAATAATTTGGTACCTTAGCAACCTCCAGTGGTGATGATTGAGATTTTATTTTTTTAGTATCACGATGAACTCATGAGTTCTTAAAGATTTGATGTGTTTCAATCCAGTGCAGTCATTATAGTATTTTCTCACATGATGTCATCTTAGGCCGCTATGTGCTTTGGATTTGGCTCCCATGACCTTTGGGCCCAACTCTATTTGCCTTTGATAGCTGCCCCACCTTACTGGTAAAACAAGATATCTTAGGCTCATCTTGTGTATTTCCAACCTCAGACCTGGAATCAGTCATTTCTCTGAGAAGTCCTGGTGCCTTTTTGTGGGTAATGATATTTAGAGGACACAGTCTGGACTCTAGGGTTGCTCATTGTCGCTGGGTTGTCACTGCATCTTGGCCTTTTCAGTGGACAGAACTAACAAAATAAGTATTTTTAGAAACAGAAAAAACATGAGTACATACTGATATTTTCCATTCAAATTTAATTTTATGGGGTCTTTAACTTTCTTTGATTTATACTTCATGTTCAACATTATGATTCCTAGTGATGTTCAGTTGATTATTTGCTACAAAAGCATGTAACACTTAAAAAATAACAGTATACAAAGACAAAATAAAAAGAAACAAAGCTAACACTATGCGTATCACTGCTGTAGTGAAGTTCTTCTGCTCCCTGCGGTGCCAGTGATATTTGTGTGGTGGCTGGGCTTGGGTGTGCTGGCCAGGAGGATCTAAGATAGCTCACTTATGTGTGAGGTGCCTTGGCAAGGATGGATGGAGATCTGGGCTCAGCTGGGCCCTCCTCTTTTCTCCAAGTGGTTTCAGAGCTTTCCTGTGAGGTGGTTACTCTAGCAGGGTAGTAAGACTTCCTACATGGTGACTTAGAGTTCTAAGAGAGTAAAGTGGAAGCTATCAGTCAGGTTAAAGGCTGGAGTCTGACTTATGGAGTGTCATTTCTACCATATTCTATGGGTCAAAGTAGTTTCAAGCCAGCCCATATTCAAAAGGAAGGAAAACAAGTCCTAATTCTGGATGAATGGAATGTGAAAAAATTCATAGCTATCTTTAAACCGCTATACTCTCTGCTCTTTCAGTTTACATACTCTAAGTGCATCTGTACCTTTTGTCACTGAAGAATATAACCAGGAATCTTTACCAGCTGAGCCACAAGGGAAGCCCAAGAGTCCTGGAGTGGGAGCCTATCCGTTCTCCAGGGGATCTTCCTGACCCAGGAATCAAACTGGGGTCTCCTGCATCACAGGTGGATGCTTTACCAACTGAGCTATGAGGGAAGCCCTTAAGCTACTATACTCCCTGCTCTTTCAGTTTACATACTCTAAAGAGCATTCTGTACCATTTGTCACTGAAGAATATAACCAGGAAAATATTCTATATCCTCTTTTATATGCATGACGCTCCATCATATGGAAATTTCATTGCTTTTCAACAAACCTCCAATTGACAAACACTGATCTTGTTTCTAATCTTGTCATGACAAAAAATGCCCCAGTAAATATCTCTCTATTCCATCATTTTGTATTTTTAATAGTAACGATTCCTCAAAATGTAGTTGTGAGGTGAAAGGATAGATGCATATGTGATTTTGCTAGACACTGATGAATTTTCCTCCATAAAATTTGTCATAAATATCTTTTATTTTATTGAGATGTTCCCTTTACATCCACTTTCATAAGAGTTTTTATCATGAATGAATGCTATATTTTATCAAATGCTTTTTCTTGCATCTACTGAGATGATCATGTGGTCTTTGTCTTTGGTTGATGCTCTGTATCATATTGATTGATCTGTGCATGTTGAACCATTCTTGTGAGCCTGGGATGAATTGGACTTGATCATGGTGTATGATCTTTTTTGTGCATTGTTGGATTTGGTTTGCTAATATTTTGTTGATAAACTTTGCATCTATGTTCATCAAAGATATTGGCCTGTAATTTTCTTTTTTTTTTGGTATTGTCTTTGTCTGGTTTTGGTATCAGGGTGATGGTGACTTCATAGAATGACTTTGGGAGTGTTCCTTCCTCTTCAGTCTTTTGGAAGAGTTTGAGAAGGATTGGTATAAGTTCTTTGTATGTTTGGTAGAATTCCCCAGTGAAGCTATCTGGTCCTGGACTTCTGCTTGCAGGCAGGTTTTTTTTTTTTTTTTTTTTTTAATTACAGATTCTATTTCACTTCTAGTGATCAGTCTGTTCAAATTATCTATTTCTCCTTGATTCAGTTTTGGTGGGCTCTATGTTTCTAGAAACTTGTCCATTTCTTCCAAGTTGTCCAATTTGTTGGCATGTAATTGTTATTCTTTTCATACGGTTTTTGGTATTTCTGTGGTACTGGTGATTATTTCTCCTCTTTCACTTCTTATTTTGTTTAGTTGGGTCATCTTTGTTTTCTTCTTGTTTACCCTTTCAAAGAACAAGCTCTTGGTTTATTGATTTTTTTCTATTGCTTTTTAAATCTCTATTTTATTTCCTCTCTGATCTTTATTATTTCCTTCCTTCCTAGGTTTTGTTTGTTCTTTTTCTAGTTCTTTTCGGTGGTAGGTTTGTTGTTTATTTGAGATTTTTCTTAGTTTTTGAGGAAAGCTTGTATTACTATGAACTTCCCTCTAAGAACTTAAGCTGGTGCTCTTGATGGCTGTCTTTGCTTCCACTTGAAGAAAGCTAATAGAGGGAAGCAAGCAGATTTCTGATGACTTCATTTGAGCAGCTGGATCTGGATCTAGCTGTATCTGAAATTTTAGGTCTAAATCTCTTTACATGAACAATAGTCTTTTTTTTTTTTTTTAAACTTAAAGCAATTTGAGTTGGATTTTCCATCCCTTACAATTAAGTCCTAATTGATCTACTGATAATTGTAGTCATTGTCACTAGAACTTATGGGCCATGCAAACCCATAAAAACTATTAAGTGTCCAGTACTACAAACACGGACAGGTTTACTAGGATCTCCATGGTGTTTAAAGATTGTTACCTGCTTTAAGCAATTTTCTTGTTTCTTGACTCTGGCGACCCTCACCTCTGCTCCGGTTTTCTTGCCTCCATCTTGCTGTGATATCTTTCCATTCTCTCTTGAGGATGGCCATGGGCCATTGATCAGCCTCCAGGTCTGTCACTGTACATGAGCCTAGACGTCAGTGCATCATTTTGCTTTAAGAGCCAGAGAATCGGGGAACCAAAGCAAATACCAATTTGCCTCCTGTGTCTTCTAGTCCTCTGTGGTCTTATGCTGTGCTTTCTGGTTCCCGTTCCATAGGTTCCCTTGAATGGCATCACCTCACTGCCTAGTTGGACAGGGCAACCAGTGTCCTAGTTGGGCACTTCACGTACATCACATTTTTGGCTTTGACAGTTTGATTGTTGTTTAAACCCTTGTAACCACTTCTCCTTTAAGGTTGTTATGTGTCCTCACTAGGTGAAACTGCTGCAAAGTACCCCAAAATAAGTAAGACGTGGTCTCTGCCCTCAAGAGGGAAACAGACAAAAAGCAAGTATTAAGTTGAGGTCTAAACACTGGGCTGTTGAGGGCACAGAATGCATCTGCTGTGTGTGTATCCAAGGTGGTCCCATGAGAAGAGTTGAGAAGAGATGACTGTTGGGCTGAGCCTTTAGGGATGAATAATGTATTAACCGCAGAGGAGCAAATGCAGTTCAGTTTGATCATTCAATGAGCAAATATGACCAGCATTATTTGAAAACCATTCCCTGCAAGAGAGAAGTCAAGTACAAGAAACCCTGTAGGAGATCATGACGGGCAGCATCGTTTTGCTGGTTAGTGTGATTGGGCCCAAGGCCGTGCCATCTGAAAGGGCAGATAAAGCAGAGGTGGAGGCCCCAATGTTTGCAGGCAAGGAAGCAGAACCACCCTGCAGCACTGGGTGACTTGCTCAAGGACCTGCAGCAGAGCTAGAGAAGTGTTCTGAATAGAGCTTCAGGATTGCAGTATCTCCTCCTGGTAACTTGCATCCCTGGGAGGTTCATCTGGCACATACAGGGGGTGGGATGGTTGAGGCACAGGGCGGATGTGTGTACAAATGAATTCTTTTTCTCACTTGCAACTTCAGGGAAGGTGCAAAAAGGAGCTGATAAAATTAGGGAAAACTGATTGAAGATTTCTCATGTTGCATGATTATTATTCCTATTAATCAAGATAACACCTTACTGTGTGCTGACAGTATAGGTAGCTCAGTGCCAAACATAAACATGGATGCAGTCTTCATTTTTTAAAAAAGATGGTAATTTAGGAAGCGTCCGGAGAAGAAGACAGATCACCTGAGTGCGGAGGGGCAAGTTGCCTCCTGGTTTCATTTTGTTTCTCTTTAAGGGCTTCTCACGGAGAAGGCAATGGCAACCCGCTCCAGTACTCTTGCCTGGCAAATCCCATGGACGGAGGAGCCTGGTGGCTGCCATCTATGGTGTCGCTAGGAGTCGGATACGACTGAAGTGACTTAGCAGCAGCTGCAGCAGCAGCAAGGGCTTCTCACAATTGAGAGACCTGCACCCTAATCACAGTGACCACTGGCTTCTAAAATTTGCATGATGATGCTTATCTGCTAAGAACACAATATTTTGCTCTAAAATCACTCCAGCTGTACCCGTATTTTTTCTATTTTGTACCATCTCCCTTTCAGATCAGAAATAAACACAGTAGTCATGCTTTTCAAACTTTCATTATAAGAACTGAGAAGAAAAGTAATAAAAGAGGGATGCTCTCAGGAGAAAAATTTGGAAGAGAGCATAATATATCAGCCAAACAGAAGGAGGAACTGCAGGAAATGGCCTTCTAGCTTACAACTGTATCAGACAAGGGGAAAAAAGAATAAGTCAGGTTGATTAAAACAACTTATCACCTTTTAAAAAAAATCAGGATGATGAAGCCTGAGCATATAAATTATACCTCCACCCATCCAGCTAGGAGAGCAACAGCAAGGTTGCCTGGATGGAATTCTCCAGGATATCACTATAATCTCTACATTGTCTTATCTCTTGCCTTCTTTTTGCAGTTGATGTTTGTTTACTTCAGTAAGTGAGAGCTTTTTCTTTTTCCTACCTTCTTTTGCTGTTTCCAGCCCTTAAAGCTGACCTTAGATGGGGGTGTCCTGGGCTCAGTCTAATGATGACGGCGTTAAGAACTGCTCTGTTGCTGGTCTTGCTGCATGAAACCTTAACCACTTGGCCACTTTCATAGTAGACACTGATCATTCTTTTTTCAACTATTGTACAAGCTGAATTTAAGCTTATAAACATCCTGGGAGGGACAGCACCTACAAAGTACTAGGCATCAGGGATGCTGTGATAAAAAAGAAGTGATGCCTGTCTTCATCTTTTGTATAATCTAATGGGGGAAGGACTATGCAAACATCAGAGTGAGTTTACACAGAGTGCCCACGGTGTGGCACATGGCTGACATCTGATACATTTGGGGGCACCCTCTCCCTCATCTCCTGTAAGAGTCCTGCAGGATGGCAGGAACCACTAAACAGTGACAGGACCAAGGAGGGGAACAGTCAGCTCCGCCTGGGTGAACATGGGAGTTAACCTCATAAATGAAGTTAGCCTGAACCGAGAGGGAATTTACCAGGTGGGCAAGGGAAAGAATGAGGGAGGGAAAAGAGTGACGAAGGCAGGGGGAGGGAAGCAGCAGAGTGTATTACGGAGGCAGCCAGAGGTTTGAAGTGATGGGAGTGCAGAGTGTGAGGGTTGGGAGCTGGCAAGAAACAATTCTGGAAGGGAAGGCAGGAGGCAGAAGAGAAAAGGCAGAGCCTGCAAAGGAACTGGGATCTCCTCCAGAGAGTCGTGAGCAATTGAGCAGGTGAAGAACTAGGTTAAATCCGTGTTTGTGTTTGATTTTTACACCATAACTGGGCAAATGGAGATGAGCTACAACCAGAAAAGCATGTTGGCTGGTGCTGGAAACAAGTTTGAAATGAATCCCCTCTCTCTCACCCTGCTTCCTTACTCATGTGTGCTGTGAGATGGCCAGCCCTGTGGGGAGCATGGGCATGGCCTCTTCCCGAGAAGAACAGTATTACTCTGGAGTCTAAACCAGTGGCCTGGATAGCTGTGTTTGTACCTCTAAGCTGTTTAGCTGTGGCTGCAAGGAACTTCTGTATCACGGAAGGGTGGCTGTGAGGGGCCCAGAGTTAATGAGTGAATTAAATGATTAATGCTTGAGGCTTGGAGGGCCATCTCCCTTTAAAGCAGAACGTTCTGAACAATGCCAATCAGGAGATGACTTGGGGAGTTCTTACTGCCCAACAGAAGCTGATACAAAATGCTAATGAGGTTGGATCAGCCCCAAGATTTTAGGTTTGGGGCCAGCATTACTCATAAGGAAGGGCAGTCCCATGGGCTGCAGTCGACTCTTGGTTACTATAGCTATGTCCATGAATACCTGTTTCTGCTCACCAAATCCTGGCTTGTCATTTGGAAGTGATGAGACAGAGAGAGAAGGAGGGAAGGAGGGAGGGAGTGGTGACTCACACAGTCAGACCCTACAGTGGAGCCCTGTTGAGGAAATAAGGCTGACGCTAAGAGAACTAAATACTTATAGTGGTAGTTATTACAACAGCTACCATTTGTTGAGCGTGTACGGTGTGCTAAGCACTCCACAGGGTACTCTGATACTTCTTGGCTGTTCTGAGCTGAGCACATAAGATCCGTACTATTATTCCCATTCTAGAGATGAGGAACTAAAGCTTAAAGAGATCAGGTCTCTTGCTCAAGATCCAGAAAAGTCCTAAATGGACAGGGGTTGGTCTGTGTTGTGCTCACCACTGGAGCCTTAGAATGTATCACATGTTAGGTGCTGAATGAATACTTGGTGGTGAATGAATGGACAGTCATACAGCCAGAAAGTACCCAAGGTGGGTTTTCAATCCAAGTCTGTATGATTCAGGAGCAATTCTTTCCACTGTCCTCCACTGTCACAGAACAGAAGGCAGCAGAGAGTCACTGCCAGGATCAATGTGGAGACAGTAAATGGTTGAGGAGATCCAAAGAGAGAATTTGCCGTCACCTTGTAGTGGTCAAACAAGATGTCATGAAAGAGTGGGGTTTTGGCAGAGCTTTGAAGGTCAGATATTGGGTGGCTGGAGGGGAAAGCTCAGCTTGTCCTGGGTGGCTTGAGAGACAGAGTGATGTCAGTAAGTAGCTCAGCCTCTGGGGTGAAGAATTGATGCTTTTGAACTGTGGTGTTGGAGAAGACTCTTGAGAGTCCCTTGGACTGCAAGGAGATCCAATCAGTCCATCCTAAAGGAGATCAGACCTGGGTATTCATTGGAAGGACTGATGTTGAAGCTGAAACTCCAATACTTTGGCCACCTGATGAGAAGAACTGACTCATTTGAAAAGACCCTGATACTGGGAATGATTGAAGGTGGGAGGAGAAGGGGACGACAGAGGATGAGATGGTTGGATGGCATCACTGATTCAATGGACATGGGTTTGGGTGGACTCTGGGAGTTGGTGATGGACAGGGAGGCCTGGCAAGCTGCGATTCATGGGGTTGCAAAGAGTCAGAGATGACTGAGTGACTGAACTGAACTGAACTGAACTGGGGTCAAAGCTGCAAGGGCTCAGAATCTGACTTTTACATATAGGAGGCTGCATGATGCTGGGCCAATCTCTCTGTGCCTTAGTTTTCTCTTCTGTAGCTGGGAGTGGTTCCAGATAACCCATGCAAATGACTTTTCACCTAGTACCTGGCACACAGCAATGGTTCGATAAATATTCATTGTCCTGAGATCAGCACTTCTTTCATTTGAAGAGAAGAGTGGGGAAGACAGGATGGAATCAGAATACCTTGTGTGGGAAAGTAGAGTAATGAATCTGAACTTTATTTTCTGCTTAAAAAAAGTTGAAGGATTCTGACAAGGATGAAATCATTGCTAATTTGGTGTCATTCCTCATTTCCTGTGGATTGAAAAGTTGGCCTTTTACAGAAAGAACTTGAATGTCCCCAAGCTACTGGATAATTTCTCTGTTCCTGATTTTATGTCTAGGAGAACTGTGATTCTCTGAGGGGCTTGGATGACCACCTTTGCTGAGGCCAGTAAATGGAGGCCAACCTGTTAGTGAAAAGCAAAGCCCAGAAAGCCCAATAAAAAGAGGAAGGGGCAATAAATAAACCCACTGCCTAGAGAAAGGTAAACTACAGAAATGAAGAAATCCCGAAAGCAGCTCCAGCTCTGTCACTACCACCACGGTACTGAGAGAGATGGCTGAAATATTCTCAGCCTTTTTCTACATTAACGCTTAAAAAATGCAACAATCAGGTTTGCAGATGTGAAATTTAGGAGGCAGCCTGTTTCCTGTGATCATTGGCTGGGGAAGCTGGCACTTGGCAAAATTTTGCAAGTGGGTAAAAATGCCAGCCTTTATCCAAAGAATACATGAGCACCAAACTATGATAGTCAGTGAGCATTCTTCATCCATTAGTTTAGAATAATTCGATGCTGTCCTATTATTTCTACTACATGTTGATATATCAGATTGTTTACTTATTCCAGGCAATTTATCTCTGTTCTTTTGCCTGTCTTTCCCCAGCTCTTCCCCACTATTGCTTTCTTCAGAAGGTTGAAACCCAGAAGATAATTGTCAGAACAAACATAGCCCCCCAAAACCTGTGTGAGACATCTCAAAGGCCATGATCTTGGCAGGTCGTGGCATTAAAAGGTACAAGTTGGAAAACTCCTATTAGTCTTGTTAGGACAGTTTTTCCCATTTAGGGCTCTACTGAGAAAGGTGGATAAGTTAAGATGATGCAGGAAAGGATGGTAGAGAAAGAACTGTTCAAAGGACAGAAGATGGTTTAAAGCACAGAGAAGCTTAGAAACCACATAAGAACTCTTAAGTTACTAAGTCTTCTGAGAATAATGATAAAGGTAACTTGTTGTCAAGGTAGGAGCAGAGTGATGGAAACACAGGATGGATTTGGTGGAATCACGAGGAGCTGGGCTCCCATCTAGAATCCATCACCTGTAACTACAGAACATCAGAGGTGCTACTTAGCTTCTTTGGCCCCCAATTTCATCATCTATGAAACAGAAAATGGGATTTTACACTAGGCACTCTGAAGAGCCAGGTGCGGGGCCTGTGCGTGCAGCCCCCTGCAAGGGAATGGAATTCAATGAGGCACAAACAAACAAACAAAAAATCCATCTTAGAACTGTTACTATTTTCAAGGCCACTGTTTTACTCTGTAGAACACTGCCTTTGGGGCAAAACAAAAAAGAAGCAGAGGCTGCCTGTGTTCACTGTCGCTGGAGATAGACCAAACAGAAAAAACAAGCTGTGTGAGTACCTCTGAGGGTGACCCGCAGGAAACTTGAAATACACCTTTTCCAGCCCCAGCAGCAGAAGTGAGGCTGTTTGGTGGAGATGGTGAAGGGAAGGACCTTAAGTTCACCTCCTCTCATGAGCACACCAAAGACACCACTTACTGCTGAACAGACTTAATCGATATTTATAGAGCATTCCATCCCAAAGCAGCAGAACACACATTCTTTTCAAGTGCACATGGAGCATTCTTGAGGATAGAGCCCATGCTGGACCACAAAGCATGCCTTGGTAAATTTAAGAAAATTGAAATCAATCGTCTTTTCCAACCACAATGTCCTGAAATCAGAAATCAACTACAAGAAAAAAACTGCAAAAAAAAAAAAAAAAAAAAAAAAAAAAACACTTGCAGGCTAAACAATATGAAAAAGGGATTGTAACACTGATTTTGTGGGATGTTCTGAACAGTGAGATTATGTATGTTGAGTGCATAGGACAGTGCTTGCTAGATCAGGGGTACTTAGTAAGTTGTAGTTAATAAGGGATGTAAGTAATCTTCTGTTGCAATAAAGCTGAGTTTAAAAAAAACATGCTATCTTTGCAAGTTGCTACACTGTGATGTCGTCCTGTTTGGAGGCAGAAAAACAGCCTGATAGAAGCTGGAATTTGTGGGATGTATTTGGGATGCAGAGCATGGATGTTGCACCAAGTTGTCAGTGACTATCAGCAGACAGGTTGGGGAAGATTAAAAAAAAAATCATTCCTAGGAAGGCACCAGACAGGTTGTCTTTAGTCTCTGTGGGGACTCACTAAGTCCAATAACCGTGGCGCAAGCCTGGATGGCTGTTGCCATAGAAACCAGCACGTGTGCCCAGCAGGAGTTCATTTCTCAAAGCCGCCAGCCCATGCCAACAGAGCATGGCTCCAGAGGTGAGAGAGATGCTCTTTATCCCTGAGTGGAGGTTCTAGCACCTGGAAAATAGTTGAATCAGCTCAATTTGTGAAGCCCTAGGAGCCTGGTCCCAGAGAAGCGACGAGGCCAAAAAAATCCTGCCACACTCATGTTCCCATCCCTAAATGATCAACACTTATCTGGAAAAAGAAAATCCAAACATCACCATCTTAGATCCCTTGGCAACCTGTAAGATAGTTTTCCAAGGAAAGGAAAGTGCCTGCATTTTTTTTTAATGCCATGCAGTGGTTTGCCCTGCAACAGTTTCTCAGTTTTCTTTTCCCAGGAAACATCTATGCAGCTCAGGGATCGCTCCGCTCTGTTCTCGGCAATTTGGCTTCTGGTTCCAGGGGACCCAGAAGTCCATCAGAGTTCCTTATATAAATGGAATGTGGCTTTTCACTTTACAATATGATAAAAAAATTGTATGAAATTCAATATTTTTTAATTTTTAATTTTTTGCCTTTCTCACAAATTGTAGAAAATGGCTAAATCTACACTAAGGTAAGTTTCATTTCCCTAGGTACTGACTTTATATATCACATTTTTCAACTTGGGGAACATTTTAGAAGCTGAGCCTTTATATTCCTCTAACAAAGAAAGAAGAAAGAGAAATACTTTTGACCAAATTGCTTTCTGCCCAGGTTTGACATCAGGTGGGGCTGAAGGTCAGCTAGGATGGCAAGGACTGGAGAAATTTAACCAGTGAGAAGATTGGAGGATAAGTAGAGAACTGAATTTGAGTTAAAAAAAAAAAGACTTCTTAGGCTATTACCTCATGGTTTGCAGGAATGTAGTTGTGCATCCGTGAAAGATCTAGTAAAAACTGATGCTCCCTGTTCATGCACAGATACCAAGACACTCCGACAAACTTCTCTGTTGGAGGGTACAAGACTTCAGACTCTGAAATGTTAAGTCATAGTTCATGCACTGACACTTTTCCTTTTTCCCAATTAGCATCTCCCCCTCCCGCCATCCCACAACAATAACAAGCAGAACGAGTAGAGTTAGTCCTAGAACATTCCGTTTACAAGATCTTTCTAATTTATGACAAAGTAGCTTAATTTTCTATAGATTCAGACTCTCAGCTTCAAGTGCCTGAATTTGGGTGGTACAAATGCTCATCAATAGTTCCAGCATTCGGTAAAGGTCAGTTTCGGACTTGCCTGAAGAGGGAGGCCAGGTAAGGCTGTGAAAGGTTCCCTGGGCCGATCTCTCAGGGACTTCCTGCAGCACTGGGAGAGCACCTGTGGAACCAGGACATGGTGGTCCCTTCCCCTCTGCCCTCCCTCAAGGCTTATCGTCTCTCTAGGGAGACATCCTTGGGCCACATCCTTTGCCTCTAGGATATGTGTGTGTGCTCAGTTGTGTCTGACTCTTTTGCAACCTCGTGGACAGCAGCCTGACAGGCTCCTCTGTCCATGGGATTCTCCAGGCAAGACTACTGCAGTGGGTTGCCATTTCCTTCTCCAGGGGATCTTCCCTACCCAGGGATCAAACCCATGTCTCCTGCATTGGCAGGCATATTCTTTACCACTGAGCCACCTGGAAGCCCTTGCCTCTAGGACAGAGGCTCTCAAAACTGAGAGGACATCAGAATCCTGGGGGTGGAAAAGGCTCGTAGACAATGCAGTTTTCCAGGTTGCCAGAGGTTTTAATTCAGTTGACCTGAGGTAGACACAGTTGATTTTAAGTATTAAAAAATGATATCATAAAAACTAACAATACTATGTACCATGGGCATTATGTGCCTTCCACATATGTAAGTACATACATATGCTTTAGCATACATAATTAGTTCATGATTATACCTATCATATATCATCTGCTCCATGTGCATGATCATACACATTAGCATACTAATATTACATAACACATTATATAACCCAATTCACATTAGGTTCCAGTTGCTACAAATATTCAAACATATAAAAGGAGGGAAGTCATAACAAGGTAAGCATACCAGAAAGTGCTTGGATGAATCAAAGTGTAGCTTAAAGAAAAGAAAAAAGTTTATACCCAGGGGATTTCATACTGCATGAACACTTTGTACTAAAACTAACCCACCAAGCTCAACTATCACAAGTAAATTAAACAAAACATTCATTCAACATCTAAAGTATAGGAGAGAGGAGAGAAGATAAGATGGTGGAATAGAAGACCTTGAGCTTACCTCCTCCCACAAGAACACCAAAATCACAACTAGCTGCTAAACAGCCTTCTGTAAAAGAGACTGCTGCTGCTGCTGCTAAGTCGCTTCAGTTGTGTCCGACTCTGTACGACCCCATAGACGGCAGCCCACCAGGCTTGCCCATCCCTGGGATTCTCCAGGCAAGAACACTGGAGTGGGTTGCCATTTCCTTCTCCAATGCATGAAAGTGAAAAGTGAAAGTGAAGTCGTTCATTCGGGTCCGACTCTTTGCTACCCCACGGACTGCAGCCTACCAGGCTCCTCCGTCCATGGGATTTTCCAGGCTGGAACCTACCAAAAAACATATTCTACAGACAAAGACAAGAAATCATGATGGTAGGAGGGGTGCACTCGTGGTATCATGGAATCTCATACACCCATAATGATGTATGCACTCCAGTGTTCACAGCAGCACTGTTTACAATAGCCAAGACGTGAAAGCAATCTAGATGTCCATTGACAGAGGGACGGATAACGCAGATGTGGTGTATGTACGCAATGAAATACTACTCAGCCATAAAAAGAATGAAATATGCCATTTGCAGCAATATAGATGGACCTACAGATTAACATATTAAGTAAGCCAGACAAAGACAGATGATGTCATATGATGTCATTTATATGTGGAATCTAAAAAAGATGATACAAATGAACTTATTTATTAAACAGAAATAGACTCAAGACACAGAAAGCAAATTTATGGTTAACAATGTGAAGGGACAGAAGGATAAATCAAGAGTTGGTATTAAAATATGCACACTACTATAATAAAATAGACAACCATAACTACCTACCATATAGCACAGGGAACTATACTCAATAACCTATAATGGAAGAGAATGTTAAAAATATATATATATATGTACAACTGAATCACTTTGCTGTACACTGAAACTAACATGACATTGTAAATCAACTATGTCTTAATAAAAATTAAAAACAGTAAAGTATAGGAGACAGAAATTTAAATCAGGGGCTAGATAAGGTACCATAAGGGAAAGATGCAAGAATCATTAAAAGTACCAAAAAGCAACCTCTCTTACCTTTTGCATAAAGATTTAACTAGAAAATGTTAACATAGAGAAGTTAAATAACCTGAAATCAGAAGAGCTATTTATGAACAGTTAATAAGAACGAGCTCATCTGTATGGAAAAATAGAAGATTTATGAGCAGAAGTGACACATCAGAAAAGCCTGGTGATAGCTGGTTGTCCAGAAAAGAATTTTAGTTCAACTTTAAATATGACTTTAAAAACATAATTTTTAACATAATTGTAAATATTATGCTAAAAAGGAACAGCTTTTAGTTACAAATTTCCCTAGGGTACAAATTTCCCTAGAGGGTAAGCACCAATAATACTGTGTGTGCGTGCATGTGTGTGTGTGTGTGTGTGTGTGTGTGTGTGTGTGTCGCTCAGCTGTCTCCAACTCTGTGCTATTCCATGGACTGTAGCCCACTAGGCTCTTCTCTCCATGGCATTCTCCAGGCAAGAATACTGGCCTGGGTAGCCATTCCCTTCTCCAGGGGATCTTCCCAACCCAGGGATCGAATCCAGGTCTCGATTGAATCTGCAGGCAGATTCTTTACCACCTGAGCCACTAGGAAAGCCCCAACAATACCATAGTTGGTTTAAATGCAGCCACCAATTAAGAAAGCATTCAAGATCAACCACACATTCATCTTAATACTCATGGTAAACAAACCAACTCCTAATGTAATACTGGACTAATCTTGCAGTTAATAGTACAATAATACTGTCAATTCGAGCAACAAGAAATATTTCTCCTTGCATAAGCTTATATCAGAATGGATAATGTACTGATAGTTAACATTAAAATAAACTTAAATGAGAGTCCCTTGGACTGCAAGGAGATCAAACCAGTCAATCCTAAAGGAAATCAGTCCTGAATATTTACTGGAAGGACTAATGATGAAACTCCAATACTTTGGCCACCTGACGTGAAGAACTGACTCATTGGAAAAGACCCTGATGCTGGGAAAGATTGAAGGCAGGGAGGGAAGGGGACGACAGAGGATGAGATGGTGGGATGGCATCACCGATTTGATGGACATGAGTTTGAGCAAGCTCCTGGAGTTGGTAATGGACAAGAAAGCCTGGTGTGCTGCAGTCCATGGGGTCGAAAAGAGTCAGACACGACTGAGTGAGTGAACTGAACCTTAAATGAAGACCTACCTATTCAAACAATTGTTAACCCAACACAGGTGCACATTTAAGGGGAGATTAAAAAAAGTAAAAGGAAGTAGGCAATCACAAACCCTGCCTGTTGATTAAAACCTTGTAGCAAACCTTGTAGTGCTTTTCTAGTGTTAGAGGCACTGCCTGCCCCGTGACATCTGTTTAACAGGTTTCCCTAGGTCTGCATATGTAGCCCTGTCTTTGTTTTTTTTTGAATAAGGACTTGTATGATACGTCACCCGAGGGTTTTGTCTCTTTTAATCAGTGAAACTGACCTTCTGCTGAAGAGGTGGGAATAATGTAAGATATGAAGACCCTATGGAGCTTTAGTTAATTAATCCCCCCAAAGAAAAATAATGACTGAACTTTAAGGATGACATAGCTCTTAATGGATTTATGATTTTGGTGGGGGTGACCCTGAAGAATAAAAAAACCTCTGAGTGACTGAAACTTAGACCAGCTAATCAAAATGCTTTATCACCTATGCATCTAGAACACTGACCAACAGAACAAGCTGTCTCAAGGATAAAAGCAGAACCCTGTTCTAGAGTTCACACTGATAATAGGGTTTCTGAAGTTGATGCTGGATCAGGACATCCCAATGCTGTTAATGGTTTGTTTGTTCAACAATTAAAGTCCTATGTGATCTCAGTTCAGACTGGAGTAATCCCAGTTGGTTTCTATTATAGATTTCTCCCAAAATGAAAGGACAAGTGAAATAAGGCCTATTTTACAAAATGTCATCAAACTAAATGATTATATAATCTTCATTCAATTGATTTGTTCATACCCTACTATAGAGCAGGGTTTGATGAGGCGGCAGAGCATGGCAATTGCATAAAGCTTAAATAAACCTTTATCCACAGTGACTCAAGTCCTCTTCCTAAGAATATGTTTATAATCAGAAGTTCTTTCACTAATTACCCCATTTCACTCACTGTAGCATTCCTCACATTAACTGAATGGAAAATCCTATACTATATACAAATACAGAAAGGGCCAAACATCATCAGCCCCTATAAATTATTATAGCCCATTGCTGATGCAGTTAAATTATTTATTAAGGAACCTCTACAACCATCAGTCTCATCAATTTATGTTTATTATTGCACCAATGCTAGCCTTAACCCTGGATGTCACATTATGAATTCCTCTTCACATACCTTATCTACTAATTAATATAAACTTGTGTCTACTGTTTATATTTGCTATATCAAATCTAGCCATTTATTCCATCCTCTCCTCTGGATGAGTTCATATTCAAAATACACATTAATTGGAGCTTTATGGGCAGCAGTTACTTCTCATACAAAGTAACATTAGCAATTATGTTCTTATTATTCCTACTGATAAATGGATCATTTACACTTAACAATAATGATTACACAAGAACACTTAAGACTATTTTTCACATCCTGACCCCCAGCCAGAAACTTTTATTTCTATTCTAGCAGAAACCAATTGAGCCCTATTTAACTGAAGGAGAATCAAAACATGTATCCAGCTTCAGCATAGAAAATGTAACAGGCCCATTCTCTCTAATCTTTCAGGCAGAATATGTCAATATTATCATAATAAGTGTTTTCATGACCATCCTGTTTTTAGGAGTATTTCACAATCCCTACATGCCAGAATTATATACAGTTAATATCATTAAGACACTCCTGTCGTGATTACTATAGCTTATAGTACAGTCTGAAGTCAAGAAGCCTGATTCCTGCATCTCTGCCACCCCCCTCTTTTTTTTCTCTCAAGATTGCTTTCATGATCTGGGGTTTATATTTTCATACAGATTTTAAGATTGTTTTGTTCTAGAGCTGCAAAAAATGCCGTTGGTAATTTGATAGGGATGGCACTGAATCTGTAGATTGCCTTGGGTAGTATAGTCATTTTGACAATAAACTTAAAAGCTCTTGCACAGCAGAGGAGACCATAAACAAAATGAAAAGACAGCCCACAGAATGCGAGAGAATATTTGCAAACGATGGGAATGACAAGGGATTAATTTCTAAAATATACAAGCAGCTCATGCAGATCAATATTAAAAAAACCAAACAACCCAATCAAAAAATGGACATAAGATCTAAATATACATTTCTCCAAAGAATGTCTCCTGCATGTCTATACACGTGGCCAACAGATGCAAGAAAAAAAAGCTCAGCACTGCTAATTATTAGATAAATGCAAATCAGAACTATAATGAAGTATCATCTAACACCAGTCAGAATGGCCATCATTAAAATGTCTACAAGCAATAAATGCCTGAGAGGGTGTGGAGAAAAGGAAACCTTCCTACACTGTCCTTAAAAAACTATAAACAGAGATACCATATGATTCAGCAATGCCACTCCTTAGAATATATCCAGAAAAACCATAATTTGAAAAGACACATGTACTCCAATGTTCACTGCAGCACCATTTACAACAGCCAAGACGTGGAAGCAACCTAAATGTCCACTGACAGATGAATGGATAAAGAAGATGTGGCACATACATACAGTGGAATATCCGCCATGAAGAATGAAATAATGCCATTTGCATAAACATGGATGGACCTAGAGATTATCATACTAAGTGAAGTCAGAGAAAGACAAATATGTATGATATCACTTATATGTGGGATCTAAAAATAATGATACAAATTTATTTACAAAACAGAAACAGACACAGAAAACAAACTTATGGTTACCAAAGGCAAAAATGGAGGGGAGGAACAAATTAGGAGTTTGAGATTAACATATACCCACTACTATATATAACATAGATAGCCAACAAGGACCTACTGTATAGCAAAGGTTCAGTTCAGTTGCTCAGTCGTGTCTGACTCTTTGCGACCCCATGAATCACAGCACACCAGGCCTCCCTGTCCATCACCAACTCCCGGAGTTCACTCAGACTCACATCCACTGAGTCAGTGATGCCATCCAGCCATCTCATCCTCTGTCGTCCCCTTCTCCTCCTGCCCCCAATCCCTCCCAGCATCAGAGTCTTTTCCAATGAGTCAACTCTTCGCATGAGGTGGCCAAAGTATCTTAGCAAAGGTAACTCTACTCAATATTCTGTAATAATGTACATGGGAAAAGAATCTGAAAAAAAAATGGGTATATGTATAACTGAATCACTTTGCTCTTCATCTGAAACTAACACGATACCATAAGCCAACTGTACACTAATACAAAATAAAGATTAAAAAAAAGTCAAACCAGAAAACCACTCCTCCTAACAATCTCCTTTCTATGAGTTCAAATATCCTACCCACCATTTTGATATGATCAACTTACACATCGTTTATAAAATTTTTTCTTTTACCACTAATACCAGTCCTATGTATATGAGAGGTTTCTCTGCCTATCACCAGGCATCTCACCACAAACATAAGAAATGTGTCTGACAAAGAGTTACTTTGATAGAGTAAATAATAGAGGTTTAAACCCTCTGATTCCTAGAACCATAGGAATTGAACCTACCCTTAAGCATTTTACATTCTTCATCTATCGCACGAGAGCACATTTTATAGTAAGGTCCACTGAATGAGCTATCAGGCTCAGACCCCAAGTATGCTGGTTTGCATCCTTTCAGTATCTAATAAACCCTATTGTTTTCACTGTCACTCTGTTGACCATCTCAGGAAGCACAGTTGTAATAATAAGCTCACACTGGTTAATGCTTTCCCATTCTAAAACAAATTTAACCCATAAGCTATAGAAACACCCAATAAATATTTTCTAAAACAATCCACTGCATCAATACTACTATAATGGCCATTATTATTAATCCAGCATACTCTGGTCAATGAGTAGACTGACTACTCATTGTAATGCAATGAACACTACAAAAATCTTTAATTAATCCGAGCATCCACCATCATAACAATAGCCCTTGTCACAAAATTAGGACTTTGCGCATCTCACTCCTGAGTGCCTGAAGTAACCAGGCATTCCATGAACAGCAGGTGATGCGATTAATGCAACAGACTTGCACCCCTATCAGTTCTATAACAAATCTCACCATCCATCACCCTACACATACTATTAATCATAACTATATTATGAATCATAATTGGAGGCTGAGGGGGACTCAACCAAACCCAACTACAAAAATTATAGCCTGCTCATTCATCAGTTGCCCATATAGGATGAATAACAGCTATTATAATGTATAATCCAACCACAGAAATTCTAAACATAGTAATTTATATCATAACATTTACTATCTTCTTACTATTTATGGCCAACTCATGTACCAGAACAGTATCATACTTACCTTTACTATTATAGGATCATTAGGAGGTCTCCTACCACTATCAAAGATTTTACCCAAATGAGTAATTATTCAAGAGATAAAAAGATAACATTCTACCAACACTGATAGCATCAGAATACTACTCAACATATATTTCTTTTTCAAAAAAAACTATCTAATAGTTCTTTTTTCTGGCCACACTGTGTGGCATGTAAGATTGTGATTCCCTGACCAGGGATCAAACCCTCACCTCCTTCATTAGAGGCCCAGTGTCTTAACCACTGGACCGCCAGGGAAGTCCCAACTCTATGTATATTTCTACATGCAGCTAACATACTCTACCTCACCAACCATATATACCCTTCAATAAACAACATAAAATGACAATTCAAACATACAAAACAACCTTTCTATCATTACTGATCATAATATTTACACTATGACTACCCATAACACCCATTTCTATCAGTGGTGGGCTAGGAATTTTGGTTAGTTTAGACCAAGAGCTTTCAAAACCCTAAGCAAGTATAATTTACTTAATTCCTGAAAATAAGGATTGTAAGACTCTATCGTATATCAATTTAATTAAGGAAAATCCTTACTAGATTTTAATTAAGCAAAATCCTTACTAGATTGATAGGATTCTACTCCATGAAATCTTAGTTTACAGGTAAATACTGTAGTCAATTGGCTTCAATCTACTTCTCCTGCCTTCAAAACAGCCCAAAAAAGTGGAAGAAGCACTGGCAGAATTAACTGAAGCTGCTTCTTTGAATTTGCAGCTCAATTTGTTGACTGAACACAGGATTTGGCAAAAATGGGGCTCAATCTCTTTCTTTATATTGATAGTCTAATGCTAGCTCAGTTATTTTACTTGTGTTCATAAATTGCTGTTCGTTTTCAACAAAGCACAAAGATATTGGCACTTTTATATTTATTATTTAGTGCTTGACCTAGAATAGTAGGCAACACCTCAAGTATTAATCCATGATGAGCTATGCTAAGAGCACTTCTTGGAGATGACCAAATCTGTAATGTAGTCATAACAGCCCTTACATTTATAATAATTTTCTTTATAGTTGTACCCATTATGATTAGAGGGTTTGGAAACTAACTTGTCCCACTAATATATAGGCGCTAGATACAGATTTCCCTGAAAAGTAATATGAACTTTTGACCAGTTGCCCCATCATTCTTACTCCTACTCTTGTCATCAACAGTAGAAGATGGTTCTGGTGCCACCTGAAGTATATATCCACCTCTAGCCAGCAATCTGGCCCATACAGGAGCCTCTGTCAACCTAACCATTTTCTCCTTATGTTTAGCAGGTTTCTCTTCAATTCGTGGTGCTATTAACTTCATCACAAGGCCAACTAAAAATTGGCTCTTGCCATCTACCTCTATTAGGATTAAATTATGAGCTGCTGCAGCTGCTGACCTTCAACACCTCTGAAAAGACTTCAGGGTGGAGATCAGGAATGAGGCACTGTGTGCTCTGGGAAAAACTGGCAGAACAGGTCTTCAGATAGCTATTTTTAGGAGAAGATTTCATGAGCCCAATTCATACATCTCCTTGTATTCAGAAAAACACTAAAATCCTTCATGGCTTCCTGGTGAAAAGCAGCAGTCTTCTGCAAAAAATACATACTTGAATGGACACACTCCCCCTTCACCAAGATCACATATATACTGAACTTCGCCCCTACCTCTTTAGAGCAGTTTTTCAGTTACCTGAAATGCTGTATCCCCGGCTATTATAGTCCTCATTTTGTCCCCAAATAAAACTTCACTCACAACTCTCACATTGTGCATGATTTTTTTTTTTCAGTCAAGAGCTATAATCTTACTGTAAAATCAGCCCACAGGGACTTCCCTGGTAGTCCAGTGGTTAAGAATCTGTCTTCCAAGGCAGGGAACACAGGCTTGATCCCTAGCCGGGAAACAGATTGCACATGCCCCAGGGTAACTAAGCCTGCATGCAGCACAGCTACTGATCCCGCGTACTGCAACGAAGACCCAACACAGCCAAAGAAATACATATTTTTAAGAAACCCAGCAGACACATTCCAATACCAAACACCATTATTTGTTTGATCTGCCTTAATTATGGTGGCTCAGTGGTAAAGAATCCGCTTGCAATGCAAGAGATGTGGGTTCAACCCCTGGGTTGGGAAGATCCCTTGTAGAAGGAAATGGCAAACCACTACCGTGTTCTTGCCTGGGAAATCCCATGGACAGGGGAGCCTTGTGGGCAACAGTCCATGGGTTGCAAAAGAGTCGGACACGACGTAGTGACTAAACAACAACAATTATAGGCATGTTGCTATCATTATCACTCAGTTCTAGCAGCTGAAATCACCGTACTGTTAACAGACAGAAGTATAAGCACTCCTTTTTTGGCCCTGAAGAGGAGACCGAATCCTATACCAACATATGTTTTGATTCTTTTGTTACCCTGAGGTCTGTATTTGTAGCCTACCAGGGTTTGGAGTAATCTCACATATCATTACATATTAGGAGAAAAGGAGCCTTTTAGATACATGGGAAAAGTATGAGTCATGTCAATGGGCTTTTAAGAACTTATTTTGTGGACCCATCGTATGTTTACAGTAGGGATAGATGTCAACCAATGAACATACTTAACATCAGCTAATGTAGTTATTTCTATTCTGACAGAAGTAAAAGTATTTAGCTGATAGTAACTCTTTACAGAATAAATATTACATGATATCCCACTCTATTGTGAGCTTTAGGCTTTTTCTTTTTACAGTAGGTCATGTGACAGGAATGGTCTTAGCTAATTTACCCCTGGACATTGTTCTCCATGGTACATACTACGCAGTAGCACGGTTCCATCATGTAATGTCAATGGGAGCAGTGTTCTCTATTATAGGAGGCTTCATGCACTGATTTCCACTATTCTCAAGTCATACACTCAACATGAGCAAAAATTGCCTTCATTATATTTATAGTAGTATTAATAAATATGACCTTCCTGCAGCACTTTCTAGTCCTGCCAGGGATGTCACTATATTACTCCTACCACACTGATGTACACAGGGTTCCCAGGCAGCACAGTGCTAAAGAATCTGCCTGCGATGCAGAGATGCAGGAGACTTGGGATCCCCTGGAGGAGGAAATGGCAACCCACTCCAGTATTCTTGCCTGGCGAATTCCATAGACAGAGGAGCCTGGCAGGCTACAGTCCATGTTGCAAATATTCAGACATGAGAGCATGCTGCATATTATCTAATGAACACACAGCATGATTTTTTCATGTATAGTTTCGTTCATCTCATTAACAGCAGTAATGCTAATATCTTCATAATCTGATTGTATTCTTTGCAGAAGCTCTATACAGTCAGCAAAAACAAGATCAGGAGCTGACTGTGGCTCAGATCAGTTCAGTTCAGTTCAGTTAGTCATGTACGACTCTTTGCTACCTCATGAACTGCAGCATGCCAGGCCTCCTTGTCCATCACCAACTCCCGGAGTCCACCCAAACCCATGTCCATTGTGTCGGTGATGCCATCCAACCATCTCATCCTCTGTCGTCACCTTCTCCTCCTGCCCTCAATCTTCTGAGAGCATCACGCACGTGCTCAAACACCCTGGGTGCTGATTGGACGTGGAATACCCACTCCTGTGAGGGTGTGGAAGGAGCTGCCCACAGTGCTGATGTGCCCCAACCCTGCAGGGCAAAGAAGCCCGCAGCTCCAGATGAGACCCTACTGTGGGGCCAGCACTGCCAGGCTGGGAGCCAAGTCTGCAGGGACTAGACCCTCACAGGGGATGTGAAGACATCCTGATTGTGACCATGGGGCCCAGTGGTCAGAGGGAAGGCCATGAAGATGTCCTGAGTGTGACCACGGGGTCCAGTGGAGATGTAAGACTATCCTGACTTTAACCAAGGGGTCCAGTGGTCGGTGGACTAGATGTGAGGATGACCTGACTGCCTGACCGAGTGCTGGCTGCTGTCCATCATTGCAGTCACTGGACCCCAGGGAAGGAGTGAATAAGACTCTCACCCCAGGGCTCCAGTGCACTATCCCCACAGCACCCAGGCCTGTGATCTCTGAGCACGTTGAACAGCAGACAATCAAGTCTCCACCGAAGTGTCCAGCCCTCCCACCCTGAGGGGTCCTGGTCCCAGCTCTGACCGGGCTGTGTGTGTGTCCTCAGTGGGTGGATGTAGATCCCCAGGCCATGTCCACATCTGTGGACCCACCTGCTTCTGTTGCTGGCCCTATAGGTGGCTATAGGTGACTATAGTCCAAGAGGGTTGGTCCCTCACCCTCCCCTTGTCCCCGTCTGCACCTCTTGGTCAGAGGTCCACTCAGCAAAGTGTCTTATCCACGCTTATCCCCTCATACTGGGCAGAGGTCAACAGAACAGAGTGGACAAATGGTGGGGTGGCTCAGAGGGTTGATGGGGTGAATTCTCTCTGTGGCCTCCTGCCCTCTCCGTTAGGAAGTCTTGTCCCTCAGTTGTTGCTGGGGTGGATCAGGACCAGCTGTTCTCTTTGGGGACGTCCACTTAGTCAACCAACAGCACCCAGGGCTCCTCACTCCCACCGTCCATCTGAACTCAGGCTCCTTGGCTTCCTCTCTCCCTCCCTCCGCTGCCCACCCCTCACATTTCCTGTCCCCTCCTCTCAGCCTGCAGCCCCTCCCTGGCCCTGTATTGTATTCTGCCCTCTGACCCTCTCTACAGCCCAGGGCCCCAGGTGGAGCTGATAAAGTGGGGGCTTCCCCCCTCTCTTGACACACTGCCTGCAAAATAGACCCCCACCCCCGAATCTGGGCAGGGCTTCCTGAGAGCCAGCCTTTGCTCAGCTCCCCAGGTGAGGTCTCCTGCCCTGCACCCTCTCCTCCAGGGCCAGAATCACTTCCCCAAAGTTGTCCAAATCCCAGAACTGGTGGCTTCATCAGGCTCCATGGCAGAGGGGAATCGGATCACAGAACAGCTGATTAAATGTCATTTTAACCAGCCCCCCAAGTGGGTCACGGGTCACATTCTGAGTGTTCCTGGAGATTTCTCATGTTCAAAAAATTCCATCTTCCTCCGTATGGACTAGCTGGACCAGAAATGACATTTCCCAAAGTGATGGACTTGTTTGTGTTCTTTACGTTGGTCTTGTCCTGTCTTTATTTCCACATGCGCAGAAATGACTTCCCAAGTCAGACAGAGGAGAAGTATCATATGGCACCCCTTATAGGTGGAACCTAAAAAGAAATGATACAAAGGAAATTATTTACAAAACAGACACAGACTTAGAGAAGGAATTTATGGTTGCTGGCCAGGGAAGGATGGGGGAGGGATAGTTAGGGAGTTTGGGACACACATGTTCACACTGCTGTATTTAAAATGGATAACCAACAAGGACCTACTGTATAGGTACTGTACAGGGAACTCTGCTCAAGGTTATGTGGCAGCCTGGATGGGAGAGGGCTTTGGGGGAGAGTGGATACATGTACATGCATGGCTACGTCCCTTTGCTGTCCACCTGAAACCATCACAACATTGTTAATTGGCTTTACTCTAATAAGAAGTAAAAAGAAAAAAAGAAATGACTTCCTCTTCATCTCATATTCTCCAAGGTGAGGACTTGTGAACCAGTTCATCAGAGTTTAAGTATAGCCTCTTAGGATCTGTGAGCCCCTGGCCTCAGCTTTCACACCTACACAAGCAGGGTTGTAGATCATAGCCTGATCTGTCATGGGCTGAAATGGAATTGTGTGTGTGTGTGTTTTCAACAACACACCACCTGGCACATCAAGGGGCTTACCTGACACATTCTAGGAGTCAACGAACCATCCAGACTTCTCCTGTGAAATCTGTCCACAGGCTGCTCTCCTTCCAGGTGGCTGAGTTTCACTGAGAAAAAGTACATTGGGTTTCCTCTGGGTTACTTTTCATTTTGACTTTAAACGTATCCACTTATTTTGTAAAAGCATATGACAGGGTCAGATCCATATCTTTGTAGAACAAAGCACCGGCCTTTTTGCAAACACTTGTTGCCACTTTTAGGACAGACAGACATACAGATCAAACTTGCCTTTTCTGTTTACCAATGATGTCTGAACCTCTAATCCTAAATAATAAGTGAAAAAATAGATGAATAAATAAATCAGCCTGTTTAGGTTTTGCACGCAAATGGGCAGCAGATTTAGGAAGGAGAAGGCAGAGGCAAACTGAGGGCTTCCCAGAAGAAACGCCAAAGAGGTATGAATGAGAGTCACCGTCTACCCTGATGTGGTGCGCTTAAGTATTGGCACTTGTCTACGATGATACAGGATGGGGAGAGAGAGAAAAAGGAAGGGAGAACCTTAAATGAATAAGGCAGCTTTGAAGTATTTAACCTGTCTTGTTGTGTCCAGTTTCTATGATGGCCAGGAGTGATGAATATCTTCTGGAGCCAAAGATAATTATGTCCCTGGGCCTGGTTATATGATGCTTTTTCCACCAGAGCAGTGAGGCCTGACAGAGAGATGGGATGCTTTCCCATGCGGTTTACTGCCAGTGAATGAATGGCCTCCTGTGTCAGGTCACAGAGCCTTCATTCATCCAAATAACATTTTCTGCTGGATGCCTCTTGTGCTGGACACGGAGGCCTCAATGATGAGGAGCAAGCAGTCCCAGCCCTCGAGGAGTTCCTAATCTAAAGGGGGGAGATAGACACATGGATGAGAACAGGGTGATTGTAGTTGTACCCAAAAAGGAGTGCATGTCCTGCCCCTCCACTGCCACTCAGGAAGCCCCAGGAGAGCCACTGTCCAATGAAGGCTCAGCAGGAAGGTTGTGGACATCCTTGTGCTCATATTTGTACATTAATTCAGGCCTTTTACTCACACATCAAGGACTAATCTGTGCCGGAGGACACAGTGGTGACTGGGCTTCTATTCCCAAGGAGCTCACATTCTAGGCGCAGAATATGGCTTCCCCAAATGAAGAGGGAGGAGAGATTACCCCCTCACTATTGCTTGTGAGCCTCAATAGAGGTGCAGCATCAGATACTAGCTAGCATAGGAATCCATTGTTTACCCGTAATGAGCTGTCCTTCCGGTAGTTTGCAGATGAACATTCACTCTGTTTTGCTTGTTGTTGTTGTTTAATCACTCTTTGCAAACCCATGGACTATAGCTTCGCCATGCTCCTTTGTTCATGGGATTTTCCAGGTAAGAATACTGGAGTGGGTAGCCATTTCCTTCTCCAGGGGAATCTTCCCGACCCAGGGATCGAACCCAGGTCTCCTGCATTGGCAGGCACATTCTTTACTGCTGAGATACCAGGGAAGCCCTTGCTTTGCTTGGACACATGTATAATTACCTGCCTGGGGCTACTGATCCCCTCACTGCCTCAGATCTGGGGTCAACAGGCTGTGTGAAAAAGCAACAAAGTTTTTCTCCAGCAGGTGGAGTTTTGGAAGGTTAAAGGGAAAGTTCTAAGTTAGAAGGAACCTTGGATCTGAGCCAGAACTCCTGAGCCTGGCAGAGAGGCCAGTTAACTGACACCATTCAATGAGCAAATGTTCCTTGGTTTATATAGTATTTATTCGCATTCAGAACTGTACAAAAGTTTGTTGATGATACCAACTTTTGTTGGCAGTAATAAAATTAAATTGGTTTAGCCTCCAGAGGGTTTAGCATCCACATGAGCAGGACATTTGAGCAGGACTCAAAAGGGTTGAGTTATGATGTGAAGTGGTGTGCAGAACAAAAAGGCAACATTTCAGGTGATGGCAGCCACAACAGCTCCCGGAAAAGCACAACGGGAGTTCCCTGGGGGTCCAGTGGTTAGGACTCTGTGCTTCCCCTGCAGGGGCCACAGGTTCGATCCCTGGTCAGAGAACTAAGAGCCCACATGCCCCAAGACACATGAAGAGTCTACGTGCTATAACCAAGACTCGATGCAACCAAAGAAGTAACTAAATAAATAAATATTAAAAAATAAACTGTAAGTGGGGGTGTTGGCTCAATTTGGGGTATGAATAGGTTGATACCAAAGTATGAGATAACATATGGAAAAGGTTGCTGTGTCTGACAGAGTTGTGAGTGTGTTTGTGTGTGCATGTGTGTATGCAGTCTACGGTCTCTGGGCTGATAGATCTGCCAGCATTTCCAGTCAGCAAGTGACTACAAGAGCAAGAAGGGGCTTGGATCTCGCTTAGCAATCAGAAAACAGAATTCCTTACAGAAAAGTCCTGGTCTGGTCGCCTCTCTGTATTGGAAAGAGGATTGATTCTGGCAAAATTCTGCTCGATCTGCAGAAGTGTTAGTTCAATAACTTCCCTCCAAGATTCCTGCCAAAGCCAAGAAGCTGAGTTTCACTATGATTTAATAGAGTTTCAAGATAGCATTCAAAAAAAGATTTGCCTGTGTTTGTGGATGAAGTAGGCTTGCTATTTCCTTCTGTATTTATTTTATTCTTTGCCCATAGACACTGATTATAAAAAATAGTGCTAAGGTTGATAAAAACCAGGCTTCTTCAGCCCACTCAGAGAGTGGCCCTTATTTCCAATTATCAGACTGACTGGCTGCTAAAGTATTGCTCCTTCAGCACTACAGACAAGAGGAATTAGTTACAGAGGCAAATTGCTTTGTTGTGCTTCTCTCTTAAGCCATCATTCATGTGAAGGGGTTTCCAACATAGTCCTTGGACCCTTATTCAAAATGCAAGTATGCATGAAATCTCTCTCCTAGCCCGAGTCCTGGGTGAACTGTCCATCCATCACCCAAACAAAAGCCAGCAAATACTCTCATCATCCTTTCTGTGGTCTATGCACCCTCATATTAAAAAAAGAAATTTACGTATGGATGCATTCCAGAGTTTCCCAGGTGGTGCTAGTGGTAAAGAACCTCCCTGCCAATGCAGGAGACATGAGATGCAGTTTCGATCCCTGGGTTGGGAAGATACCCTGGAGGAGGGCATGGGCCACCCACTCCAGTATTCTTGCCTGGAGAATCCTCATGGACAGAGGAGCCTGGCAGGCTACAGTCCACAGGGTCACAAAGAGTCGGATACTACTAAAGCGACTTAGCACACGTGCACGCATGGAGGCATCTGGTCTTAGCTGTGGGATGTGGGATCTGTCCTTGTGGCACGAGAGCTCTTTGTCGTAGTGCACCTGCAGGTGAGCTCTCTAGTTGAGATTCACAGGCTTAGCTGTTCTGGGGCTGATGGGATCTTAATTCTCTGACCAGGGATGGAACCCAAGTGCCCTGCACTGCAAGGCAGATTCTTAACCACTGGATGACCAGGGTAGTCCCTACCATCACATTTGCATAAACCACTACAACTTCTAGTTATTTACTAAAGTACATAGTGCCCTGAGTGCTTTTGGAGCTCAGAGCACCTCGTAAGATGTAATACTCCATGTCATTAGGACATTTTAAAATGGCAGTGAGGACTTCCCTGGTGGTACAGTGAATAAGAATCCACCTGCCTATGCAGGGGACATGAGTTCGATCCCTAGTCCAGGATGATTCCACATGCTGCAGAGCAACTAAGCCCCTGCGCTACAGCTACTGAGCCTGAGGGCCTAGAGCCTGTCCTCTGCAACAAGAGAAACTGCTACAATGAGAAGGTTATGCACCTCAGAGAAGAGTAGACCCCTTCACCACAACTAGAGAGAAAGCCCACGCACAGCAGCAAAAAGCCAGTGCAATCAAAATAATATTAAAAATAAATAAATAAAATGGCAGTGACTGGAAGAAGAATTCTCTTTACTGTTACTCAGATCTGGGTTTGAGTCTTGCCTCTGTCCCTTATCAGTTCTGTTAAATCTGTTTTCTCATCTAGGTGAAGCATGCTTATCTTAGAAGCGAGATAAGGGCTGGTTGAAATAACTCATAAATAACTCATAAATGACCAAGCAGGCCCTTCCTTAATTCAGGTGGATTCTGCTCAAGTCACCTTCCTTCAGTTCAGTTCGGTTCAGTCGCTCAGTCATATCTGACTCTTTGCAACCACATGGGCTGCAGCACAGCAGACTTCCCTGTCCATCACCAACTCCTGGAGCTTGCTCAAATTCATGTCCATCGAGTCAGTGATGCCATCCAACCATCTTATCCTCTGTCGTCCCCTTCTTCTCCTGCCTTCAATCTTTCCCAGCATCAGGGTCTTTTCTAATGAGTCAGTTCTTCACATCAGGTGGCCAAAGTATTGGAGGTTCAGCTTCAGCATCAGTCCTTCCAATGAATATTCAGGACTGATTTCCCCTAGGATTGACTTGTTGGATTTCCTTGCAGTCCAAGGGACTCTCAAGAGTCTTCTCCAACACCACAGTTCAAAAGCATCAATTCTTCGGGGCTCAGACTTTTTTATGGTCCATCTCTCATATCCATACATGACCATTGGAAAAACTATAGCTTTGACTAGATGAACCTTTGTTGGCAAAAGAATGCCTCTGATATTTAATATGTTGTCTAGGTTTGCCACCCTGCTTACCAAGTGTCTACTGTATGTCTGACATGTAGCAGGGCCCTGGGGATACACGGCCCCGCCCTCTGGAGTTTTGCAGCAATGATTAAGCTAGGTAGTGTATGAGGTTAATTGTTTAAAGTAAAACTGCCATGGGAATTCCCTAGTTGTCCAGTGGTTAGGACTTCCACTACAGGAGGCATGGATTCAATCCCTACTGGGAGAACTAAGATCCTGCAATCCACACAGTGTAGACAAAAATAAAGTAAAATAAGAAAATAAAACTATAATGAAACTTCTCCCTCTCCTGATCAAGCTGGTTCTGGAGGGAGCCTAGTTGCTGGAGAAGCAAGGTAAAACTGAAAAGCCAATTTAGTCCCCTTTACCCAGGTGCCTTTTGGTCTTGATTTTGTCCCCATCTTGCTGTGCGAGCTGGAACAATCTCTTCCTTATATTCAGTCATAGTTAACTTTTAATCTTAATGCATTTTATTTTTTTAAAAGAGTTTTAAGTCTAGAACTTTTCCTAAATGTTGAGGTTTTGAAATGCTGTGAATTCCCAGAAGTGGCTATGTATTCCCTTATGCTGTGTATCAGGCTCTGGGTTATGCCTGTGCCAGCTGGGTAGCTCCTGAGTGTGCATCTTATAGTCTGTAAGATGGGAGAGATGATTGAGAGGCCCAGGAGAGTCCTTCTAGCTATTAGAATCCGATAGTCCACACATTTCAAAAATCTCCATTTGTTCAGTATGTGAATAGAGACAGGTTAGTACCTGGGGTAGGTGTGGGCTTGTGTGTGCGATTCAGGAGCAGTCTGATTGAAAGCAGGAAGGATGCTGAGTGCGTCCTCATGGAGGTGTTTTATGGAGGTGCTAAGGCTCGCCCACTGTCCCTTAAGCCTCTAGCTAGTTTTTGCTCCCTGGTATTATTTTTGCTAGTGACATGCTGCTGCTGCTAAGTCGCTTCAGTCGTGTCCGACTCTGTGCGACCCCATAGACGGCAGCCCACCAGGCTCCCCTGTCCCTGGGATTCTCCAGGCAAGAACACTGGAGTGGGTTGCCATTGCCTTCTCCAATGCATGAAAGTGAAAAGTGAAAGTGAAGTCGCTCAGTCGTGTCCGACTCTTAGTGACCCCATGGACTGCAGCCTACCAGGCTCCTCTGTCCATGGGATTTTCCAGGCAAGAGTACTGGAGTGGGTTGCCATTGCCTTCTCCATGCTAGTGACATAGTAACCGTCTATTTCCAGGGATCCCCCAGTGGTAGACCAAAGTAACCAAGCAGATATAGGGAATTTACATTTTCCAGTATGAACTACAAGATTGCAAAGGAAGGAAAGAAATAACCAGTTTGTTCCACTACAGTTTGTTCCACTATCTGGCCACCTAAGAGAGAAGGGATAAGCCCAAGCAGGGGAAAGGATGAGCAATGGCTTATGGTATTGCAATGGTACAGACCCTGAAATAAACAAGCACAAACACCATTTAGGCAAAGTTACCTTTGGCATTATTGCCAAAGATATTGGCACCAAAATTGTCAAGTCAACACCAACATTGAGTTGGTGTTGCTGCTTTCTAAATGGGTTCTTCTTGAGAGCTAAGAAAAGAGGCCAGGAAGGATATTAGCATCTAAGCTGCTAGGATGAAGTTTGGGCTTCCCTGGTGGCTTAGATGATAAAGAATCTGCCTGCAATGTGGGAGACCTGGGTTCCATCCCTGTGTTGGGAAGATCCCCTGGAGGAGGGCATGGCAACCCACTCCAGTATTCTTGCCTAGAGAATCCCCAGAAGGGACAGAGGAGCCTGGCGGGCTACAGACCATAGGGTCACAAAGAGTTGGACACGACTGAGAAACTAAGCACAGCAGGATGAAGTTTAGCTACTGTCAGTGGTGCTGGTTTCCTGTCCCTTTTGATCTGGATTTCGGCATTAATTGGCTGTGGTAACTCAAGCCTTTCCCTGTGGATTGTCACTGGGATTCTCAGAGTCAGAAATCCCAGAGTTGATAATGACTAGAAAGAAGGAGCAGCTACCACACAAGGTATTAAAAATAGACTTTTTTTCAACGAGAGAGACACACATTTGTGACAACTTCAGGGAGCTTCTCCTTCAGAAGTAAGTATAGCCTCAGCCAGTCCAAGTCATAGATTTTCTGAAGTTAGCATTTGAGTTGGAATGGCTTCTAGGCTGTGTGTGCCAGCCAGGAGGGTCCCTACTTCTTCCTCCTCCTCTGACTATCTCCTCCCTTTTCCTGCTTTTCTTCTTTCTTGCCTCCTCTCTCCTCTTTTCCTCCTTCCTTTCTCTTACTCTTCATAGGAAAGTTCAGGACTTCCCTGTTGGTCGAGTGGTTAGGACTCTACGTTTCCACTGCAGGCGGTGTGGGTTCCATCCCTGGTTGGGGACCTAAGACCTTCGCATACCTCGAGGGGTATGGCCAAAAGAAAAAAAGAAAGAAAAGAGGCCTAAAGCTTTCTCCTGGCCCCCCTACCTGTGTTCACAGAACCTCCCAGAGGTGGCCAGAGGGACCCACAGAGCCTCCCATGGGGACCCAGCCTCAGTTGTCTGGAGTGGGAACCTGTTCATGATAACACTCTTAATTAGTTTTATTCCCTTCCCTGACCCACTTTCCCCACTCCTGTTATGGGGCTTCCTGGAATTTCCTTCCAATAAACTACTTGCTTTCAAATCTTTGTCTTGGGGTCTACTTTTGAGGAAAGAAGTGAAAGTGTTAGTCCCTTAGTCGTATCTGATTCTTTGCGACCTCATGGACTATGTAGCCCGTCAGGTGTGTCTGTCCATGGAATTCTCCAGGCAAGGACACTGGAGTGGGTAGCCATTTCTGTCTCCAAGGAGTCTTCCCGACCCAGGGATGGAACCCGGGTCTCCTGCATTGCAGGCAGATTCTTTACCATCTGAACCACCAGGGAAGCTTAGGTTTAAACCTACAGATTCTAACCCTGCAGCACGCTGTACCTGCTGTTTCGTATCTTCTTTCACTCATGAACAAAATATCCTGGTACTCATTTCCTGCCCCTTTGTTTGTTTATTTAGGATCCCGGCATAGGGCACACACGCATACTCCAACCTGGGCAGAACTTCATATTTCATTTTCTAAACAAATCTACTTGCTTAGACTCTTAAAGAGTCTCATAGAGCTTTTGTTGTCATTGTTTCTTGAATTACAAATGCTTATGGTGTTGGCTGGTGCCCTGGGGTGTGAAAAACATGTGCTCCGGGTGATCCAGGACTGGAGTCAAGTTTAGCTCTCTCGTTCCAGCAACATGACCTTGGACAGGTTACCTAAGCTCCCTGAGCCTCACTTTCTTCTCTGTAAAACACAGAGAGTAATGCCTACCTACCTCAGAGCACATGAGAGAAAAGATGAGGCAACGTCTGTGAAATCCCAAGCCCACGATAAGTGCTCTGTGATGGCGATCTCCATCAGACCTCTGACCCCAGCCCTCAGCGGGTTCCCAATATGTTGTAGCATCTGGCACCTTGCTGTCTAGTTGGTGGATCTATCTGGACTACTGTGGGACACAGAGGAGGAAGGCGAGGAGGGATTAGATTCCAATGAAAGCATCAGGCAGGGTGTCCCAGGGGAAGTGACATTTGAGCTTGGTCTTTGGGTGATTAGGATTTCACTAAGACAGGAAAAAGGGAAGACAGACACTTTGGGCATTGTTCTGGGTAATTCTAACTCCCCTAGTTGGAGGTGAAAGGGCTCAGGGCATCCACTGCAAGAGGTTAAACACTTTGCTTATATTAACTGCTGGATCACCAATCCTCCTTGTTACCAGGTGGTTCAAACATAGCAGCAGCCTTGGTACCTCAGATGGGTCAGTCTTCAGTCCAGCCCTGACAGCTCTTATGTTCCTTTAGTCCCTGATGTCTGCAGAGAACTTGGGGTCTCCTATTTCACCCTAGCCTTTAGGGCAGAGGTTGCAGCCTATACACTAATTTTATTTACAGTGTTAAAAGCAAAATACAGCTGATAATTAAGAATTGGAATCAGTCACTTGCAAATCTTTTGTGAACTGGGAAGATCTGGCAAAGCCTGGTCCATGTTCCCACATGCCAATGGGCCAACAGCGCCCAGGAGGAGCCATGACCTTTATCAGGCAGGACCTGTGCTTTTCTTCCTGCCCCAGGCCACTCATCCCTCCTTAACACTGAGCCTGGAGCTTATTCCTGTTTCCCACTGGGCTGGAACTTTTTAAAAAAAATTATAGAGGAATCTTGCTCAGTATCTACATCTCTGTCAAAGGACTACTCGGGGACTTCCCTGGCAGTCCAGTGGTTAAGACTCCTCACTTCCCATGCAGGGGCGTGGATTCGATCCCTGGTCGGGGAACTAGGAAGGCTGCTCGGCCCAGTCTTACTTTCAGCTTTCCTGACTGCCTGGTGGTGTGGTCAGTTTTCTGTATTCGCAAACGGGCTTGTGGAGAAGCAGCTTTATTTTAAAGAGTCTTTTGATTTCTTTCTTCTTTAGGAAAAAGGTTTTAAAAGTAATGACTTCTCTTTCTTTGAATCAGGACTCGGCCTCAGCAAGTGAGTCACACAAGGGACTCCATTCTCATTGATATTAACACACGTGTGTCAGGCTGGCTCTTCCATCTCCTCCCTCCAGACCCCCCCCGTCCCCACCTACATCCCTGTGCCAACTGGTGCTTCCCTCACGAGCAGAGGTAATTCTAAGCGGCCCAAGGGATGTCTTCTAGAATGTGCAGCGAAACACTCTTCCTGCAAGAAACAATTGATTTTTGCTCCCTTGGTACCAGAACTGTCAGTGTGGCAACTACCCTTTAAAAACTAAATCACTTCTCTGGGTCCATTAAGCTCCCTCCTGAGAGGGCAGAAGCCCTTGGGGTGGTTTTGTGGCCAGTCACACCTCAGGAGTCACTGTCTTGACCGAGGAGGTGAAAGTTGCTTCACTTGTGAGGTCACCCAGACAAATGAGGTGAAGTTGACTCCATTGGGGACCGAAATGTAGGCTGTGCTACTGAAATGAATGGGTCAGAAGTGAGAGTGCTGTGAGGGGTGCTTCCCCTCCCCCATTCTGGGCCTCCTCAGCTTCAGGCAGCATCTGAATGCAGCAGACAGATGATGAGGTGGCCTGTTTTTGGAAACACCTGGGAAATGGCTCCTGGGATCAGAGAGAGATTCTCCAGAGAATGATTGGGAATTTTTCTGCTATCTGGGAGATCAGTGGATAGTTTTTACACCTTTAGAATTTTTTAGGAAGAGAGGAGTTATGCTTCCAACCCTGCAATAGGTTTGACCTCTTGGAGGAGGCTAAAGTGCTAACTCAGGGTAGAAATGGGTCCCTGGGGGTCAAGCTAAAATCTGGGCCCTGTAGGTAAAGCTGTCAATCAAGCTGGAAGCAGAAGAATCATCTTAAAAATGCAGCGGTCTGGGCCCCACTTGCTAACATTTTGATTCGGAAGATCCCAAGTGGGACCCAGGAATCAGCATTTTAACCAGTACTGGGCCATTCTGTTGCAGATGCATCCTGGATCACACTTTTGCAGAACCCCAGCTTAGTGTTTCTCAAAAGTCACTTCATAAATTTTTTCAACTAGTAGTTAGGAAAGTGCTTAAGGATTTATGAGTGTGTCCTCAAAGTGTGAACTTCAGCTCTGCTTCCACAGACGGGCTTATTATTTTGGATTTAACACAATGGAATTATAAATTATTCATTCCTGGTTGAAAATAAAAGAACCTGACTCAACATCTGGGGGCTGAATGCAGCACACAGATCGCTTATGCTGTTTCTATAAAAATGGAATTCGTTTCCATCGAGGCGCGTAGCCTGCTTCCTGTCTTCCCTTGCAGGTTGCTCTGTCCCGCTGGCTGAGTGCCTGCAGTGGGGTTGCTGTGGGGTGAAGTTGTTCTTACCTTCCCTATTCAGGGGCCCGCATCATTGGTTCCCAAATGTTGGTATGCAAACGATCCCCTGGAGAGATAATTAAAAATGTAGATTCCAGGAGTTTTTAGAGTCAAGTGAGCCTTGACAGCCTACACTTAAAAAAAATGTTATTGAAGTATGGTTGATTTACAATGTTGTGTCAATTTCTGCTGTACAGCAAAGTGACCCGGTTTTACAAGTATGTGTTAGGCACTCAGTCGTGTCCAACTCATTGTGACCCAATGGACTGTAGTGTTTCAGACTCTTCTGTCCATGGAATTCGCCAGGCAACAATACTGGAGTGGGTTGCCATTCCCTTCTGCAAGGGACCTTCTCGACCCAGGTATCAAATCCGGGTCTCACACATTGTAGGCAGATTCTTTATGTTCTGAGCCACCAAGGAAGCCTGTTTACATATATATATTCTTTTCCATGAATCATTATGATTCATCATGGGATATTGAGTATAATTCCCTGTGCTATACAATAGGACCTTGTTGTTTATCCATCTTGTATATAATAGTTTGCATCTACTAATCCCAACTTCCCACTCCATCCCTCCCCCAACACCCTCCCCTTTGGCATCCAGAAGTCTGTTCTCTGTGTCTGTAAGCCTGTTTCTGTTTCATAGGTATGTTCATTTGTGTCATATTTTAGATTCTGCATATAAGTGATTACATATGGCATTTGTCTTTCTCTTTGTGACTTATTTCACTTAGTATCATCATTTCTAGGTCCTTTAAGAGAATCTACATTTTAATCGGCATTCCTGACAGACCACTGTTCTTCCACGCCTCTTGGGAGGGCACCCTTGGGGTACCTTGTTGTCTGTCTATTGGGCATTCTGGGCACACTGTCTGGGGCCTAAAAACTTTTCTGGGCCTGACAAAAATGTTTGAAACCAGCAGAAGTTGTGTTGGTTCCAAAATAGGAAGAGACAACTGCAAAATCAAAATTGTTTACCAAACATAACAAGCCAACTCTATTCATTATTAAATTTAGTTTTCATAAAATTTTTATTACATTTGAAAACAGTTTGTAGACTATATTTTTTTCTTCATTCCACAAGAATTCCTGAATAAGCCTGATAATCATTAAGTAGTCATCAGTTCAGTTCAGTTCATTTCAGTTGCTCAGTCGTGTCCGACTCTTTGCGACCCCATGAATCACAGCACACCAGGCCTCCCTGTCTATCACCAACTCCCGGAGATCACTCAAACTCATGTCCATTGAGTTGGTGAGCCATCCAGCCATCTCATCCTCTGTCGTCCCCTTCTCCTCCTGCCCCCAATCCCTCCCAGCATCAGGGTCTTTTCCAATGAGTCAACTCTTCGCATGAGGTGGCCAAAGTATTGGAGTTTCAGCTTCAGCATCAGTCCTTCCAATGAACACTCAGGACTGATCTCCTTTAGGATGAACTGGTTGGATCTTCTTGCAGTCCCAGGGACTCTCAAGAGTCTTCTCCAACACCACAGTTCAAAAGCATCAGTTCTTCAGCACTCAGCTTTCTTCACAGTCCAACTCTCACATCCATACATGACCACTGGGAAAACCATAACCTTGACTAGATGGACCTTTGTTGGCAAAGTAACATCTCTGCTCTTCAATATGCTGTCTAGGTTGGTCATAACTTTCCTTCCAAGGAGTAAGCGTCTTTTAATTTCATGGCTGCAATCACCATCTGCAGTGATTTTGGAGCCCCCAAAAATAAAGTCAGCCACTGTTTCCACTGTTTCCCCATCTATTTCCCATGAAGTGATGGAACCAGATGCCATGATCTTAGTTTTCTAAATGTTGAGACTTAAGCCAACTTTTTCACTCTTACATGTGAATATAAATAAGTATTTGCTACAAAAATACTTTTTTTTTTATTTTAGTATTTTTTTATTTTTTCACTTTCACTTTTCTTTTTTTTTTAATTTTATTTTATTTTTAAATTTTACATAATTGTATTAGTTTTGCCAAATATCAAAATAAATCCGCCACAGGTATACATGTGTTCCCCATCCTGAACCCCCCTCCCTCCTCCCTCCCCTAGGTCATCCCAGTGCACCAGCCCAAGCATCCGGTATCATGCATCGAACCTGGACCGGCAACTCGTTTCATACATGATATTTTACATGTTTCAATGCCATTCTCCCAAATCTTCCCACCCTCTCCCTCTCCCACAGAGTCCATAAGACTGTTCAAGGAGGTTTTTATAATATTGCCTTTGACATCTAGTTACAAATCATTTACCACTAAGTAGTCATAGTCAGTGGTAAATGATTTGTAACCAGATGTCAAAAGCAATATTATAAAAACCTCCTTCAAAGTATTTTTGTAGCAAATACTTATTTATATTCACATGTATACTTATGTTTGGTGGCTTCCCTGATGGCTCAGTGGGTAAAGAATCTGCCGGCAGTTCAGGAGACATAGGAGTCACATTTTTGATCCCTGGGTCAGGAAGATCCTCTGGAGGAAGAATTGTACCCACTCCAGGATTCTTGCCTATAAAATCCCGTGGACAGAGGAGCCTAGTGGGCTATAGTCCATGTTGTTACAGAGTCAAACATGACTGAGTGACTAAACAAGGAAGCATGCTTACATTTATTACAGAATGTTGCTATGATTTAATTAATAGGTTCAATGCAGAGCTAGAATGGGTGTTTCAGAAGTGAAGGTGCTTAGGTCTTATAAAAAGTTTGCCATGTCCTTAAGAATACATTTAGGATTTTCCTGTTCTTTGGGCCACTGAGTTCATAGTAACCTATTTACTTGTGAAGTAGATAGTTGTAATTCCAGTTTTACAGAGGAGGAAGTCAAGTGGTTTACTGATTTACTAAAGGACCAAGAGGCAGTAAAAAACAGAATTCAAACCTAAGTATTAGTACTCTGAATTTAGTATATCTTATACTTCAGTGTCAGAAACAATACCCCCAAACGCCCTTCATACTGCTACCCTGGGAGGGCTAGCTCTTTGCGTCCTTGGGGGAACTAATCAAAACAGCACAAGGCAATTTGAAAACTTTTGACCAGAGTAGAAATAAGTTTCATATTTTGGGTCAGAAAGCAACATATTGACAATAATCTTTATGTGTAGATGAAGCCAGCTAAGAGAGAGCTGGCTTGGCAGTCATGACGGTGCTGCTATTTCTGCTAAAGATAAGGAGGGTGGGGAATGGGACTATTACCTGATATATCTATGGATCTGTTTCTTGAGCACACTAAAAGTCTGGCAATCTTGAAGGGTTATTCCAATAAAGCCAGGGCAAGCTGGTATGAGGGTCTTATCACAAAAGCAGCCAGGTTGCTTAGAGGACAAGCAATCAAAATACCGATAGAAAAGAACCAGCTCTCTGTGGAGAGTTCTGTGCTTCTGTCCAAACTGCAGATACCACCCTCTTCCCAAACTTCTACAGAGATTCTGGGCTCTGAATGTTCACTCATGTTCATCCTACTACTATTTTCTGTGCAACTTGAAAATCTTTAAAAAAGGACTTGAAGGAAGAGAGCTATGGATCACCGTGTTTTTCTCCATCCATGAACAACATGAAATATATGTTCATTGCAGAAAAATGACAAAGCATGCATGGGTAAGCCAAAGGGAGAAACAAACTCTGAAATTTCCCCATCTAGCACATCTGCCACTACTATCTTAGTATATATCATTCTGGGGTGTTTTTCTGTGTAAAAGCCTGCCTATTGGTACTACGGTGGGAGCATTTCTGTTTCATAATGCTTTCCCTACACATGACACATTGTGAATGCTATACCATATGACCAGATGCACATGGGTGGACACAGCTCTTGTTTGTGCACAGCCTTTGTTAGAGGGCTGTACCACAAATACATCAATATCCTGTTATTAGGAAGTTCAGCTGTTTCTAAATTTGTACATTGATAAACAATGCTGAAGTGAACATCATTTTGCATACACCTCCTATTGTTCTTTAAAAAAATATTTATTTATTTTTGGCTGTGCTGGGTCTTCACTGCTGTGCGCAAGCTTTCTCTAGTTGCAGGGAGCTGGGGCTACTCTTCGTTGTGGTGCTCGGGCTTCTCATTGCGGTGGCTTCTCTTGTTGCCGAGAACAGGCTCTAGGAATGTGGACTTGAGGAGTTGTGGCACATGGGCTTAGTTGCCCCAAGGCATGGGGGATCTTCCTGGACCAGGGATTGAACTGGTGTCCTCTACATTGGCAGGCGATTCTTAACCACTGGACCCTGAAGGAAGCCCCTCCTATTCTTTTCAAGACTGAATTGCTCAATGTGTATAGGGTTAAGGCCCTGAATAGAAACACAGAGAACTCAGAGAAAGTGGGCATTTTAGTTCTGAATGTTCAGCAAATCACTCTTCCTTGGCAGGAAATTCTGGTAGTTGGCATTCTGTGTCAAGAATTGTGAAGCGTCTGAAATTTCACTCTATTTGCAAGATAAGAAGTTAGCCTGCTGTAGATTCATCGGGGCTGGCTGAAGAGTTGAGACTCCTGGATCAGAAACAAAGGATGGTTTATTACTCATAACAATAATGGTAGCCCAAGGATCAGCATTTTTGCCAACTTCCTGAGCCCCAGTTCCCACAGCAGCATCATACTAAGACGGTCTGATGAGAGCTGCACAATAGTGGAGTGTGTTATAGGAATGGAATCCCAAATTTAGGGAATTTGAATCTTTATTATTCTGGACAGTGTGCAAACCTACCTTCTACTCTGGAGGGACAGACACTATCTCTCTTTTCAAGGCTATTCACTGTGCAGATATCCTTGAAAATATTGTCTAGGACAAGGGTAGTTGATCACTCTCTTCCCAAGATGTTTAGAAATGTGAGAAACCCACGTACCCAAGGAGGATTGTTTCCTGGTATTCTGTCTGTTTGCTGGTAGGGAACTTAATGAGGGTTTTTGGTACAAAGTGTAGTATTAGCAATTGCACATATGTTTTGGACTGAAAGTCTGTGTCTCACCAAAATTCATATCCTGAAATACTAATTTCTAATGTAATGATATTAGGAGATGGAGGTCTTTGGGAGGTGATGAGGTTATGAGTGACTTCACTTTCACTTTTCATTTTCATGCATTGGAGAAGGAAATGGCAACCCACTCCAGTGTTCTTGCCTGGAGAATCCCAGGGACGGAGGAGCCTGGTGGGCTGCCGTCTATGGGGTCGCACAGAGTCGGACATGACTGAAGGACTTAGCAGCAGCAGCAGCAGAGGTCATGAGAGTGAAGCCTTCATGAATGGGATTAGTGTCCTTATAAGGAAACTCAAGAAAGTTTTCTCATCCCCTTCTGCCATGCACGGATACCGAGATCATAGCCATTTCTAATCTTCCAGAACCTTGGTTTTAGACTTCTCACTCTTCAGAACTATGAGAGACAAATGTTTGCTTTTAAGTCATCTAGTCTATGGTATTTTTATTACAGCAATCTAAATAAAGATTGTTTCTACCTACCTACCTATCTATCTATATCTTCATTATGGTTTTGAGATATGGGATAATGGATGCTGACAGAAGTACTAAATAGGTAACTTTATCCAAAACAGATATCTAAAATTCTCCCTGAGAGATCATCCAAATCAGTCTCCTGCTTTCAGTAAAAATATCTTTTCAATCTATTATTTCCATCTCTTCTCTTGTTAGTACTAGTTTGTACCAGGTCACACTTCTGGAATAATAAAATGGTGAAAATTCACCTTATTCTCAAAAGTACCATATCAGTGTTAAGATCATTCTTAAGCTTGGTCCGGCAGTGAAGTAGCTATAATTCATGGTGTATTTTGAAACATCATGAAATATATTATTTTGTGATACGGAATTTAATGAATCAGATATCTTAGAGTAGAGAAAAGTAGTAAAAATATACCCATGGCTTTAAAAAATGATGGGATAAAGCTTCTAGATTGAGAAAATATCACATACTAAATCATATGTGATGTGGAAGATTGCCTAATTTTATAAGTGGAACATCTCTATGTACTCATGGAACATTGGTGTTATGTGGGCTCTTAGTTTGAGAAACTCTGATTTCTGGGATCACCTTAGGTTAATCCTGCCTGATGTCCTCATCTACATCAATACCTAGCCTTAATCAGGACACAGGTTCTCCAACTCCCAGTGTAGTTCCTTTAGTACAGGGCCACACTGCCTCACCCAAATGCTCTCCATCCCTTTCCTGATAAGAAGGCTCTTTCAAGGACTCAATTAATCACTTTTTTGTTCAGTCAGTAACTCATGTCCGACTCTTTGCAACCTCATGGACTGCAGCACGCCAGGCTCCCTTGTCCTTCACTATCTCCCGTAATTTGCTCAAATTCATGTGCATTGAGTTGGTGATGCTATCTAACCACTTCATCCTCTGCTCCCCACTTCTCCTTCTGCCTTCAGTCTTTCCCAGCATCAGGATCTTTTCCAGTGACTTAATCATGTAAGTCTTACAAATATTTTCTTACTTGATCTTCTAATATGATAGGATGAAATCTTCCTCACATAGAATCACCAAATAAAAAAAAAAACATACAAAACAAAATAAAACACAACACACACACTCAAAATTGATCTTTTGTGTGATTTTTTTTCTTTAACGATAAAGACTCATGGCATATGAATACTCACAAGATTTCCCCGCCTCCTGCCTTTCTTTTTCTGTAACCCTCCCTGCCTTCTCTCTTTTACACAGCTCTCGACAAGTAGTCTTGAGTTTTTTTTTCCTCTTAAGGTTTCCATTTGACTTCTGCCTCTGTGGGATGAAGATTTATTTCAACCTTTTAGATCCCCTTGGATTTGGTCCCGTATTTCTTTAGAAGGATGATGATGGACCTTTCTGTCTACTAGGCTCTTCATTCCAACTTCTTCATTTTTATTGCTGACAACATATTTGGCAATAAATGTTGTTGCAAGTTTCAAAACATGGCTGCAAATCCTTAAAACGTCTTTCATTGAGAGATGGGACCCATATCTCATCTTAAATAGGGGCACGCCTATGCCTGCTTTGACAGTAGAGCCCGCTGGAAGTGCAGCTATGTGACTTCCCAGACTAGGTCACCAAAGGGTTCAGGTTTCTGGGAACATGTGCTCCTGGGGTTCTGGGCTGCCCTGGAAAAAGGCCAGCCCTGAGACTGTCATGCTAGAGAGGCTACAAATAGCTTTTCTTGTATTCAGTCCCAGCCAAGACTGCCTTCCACGTCAGAGTCCAAGTTCCAGTCCTAGGAATGAAGAAGCTCTTGAATCCTCCTAACGTCCAGCTGGTGAGTTCTCCTTAGTTGTATGAGTTATCTCAGCTAAGGACTCAGACACTGTGGACCAGAGAAGGGCCAACTCTGCTGGGTCATTTCCTAATTCCTGTCCCATAGCATCCTTGAACATCAAAGATTGTGTTGTTTTAGAGCACTAAGTTTTGGGTGGTTTGTTATATGACAATAGATAATTAGAGCATAATGTGCTACCTAGAGGTGGGATGCACTATAACCTAAACCTAAAACAAGCTCACTGGCTTTGGGACTGAATGGTGGTTGGTAGATACTGGAAAGGCCTTGAATAACTTGTTAGAAGAAGCCTAACAGACTTGTCAGACTTTATTTTTTTAGGCTCCAAAATCACTGCAGATGGTGATTGCAGCCATGAAATTAAAAGACGCTTACTCCTTGGAAAGAAAGTTATGAGCAACCTGCTTTTCAATATACTATCTAGGTTGGTCATAACTTTCCTTCCAAGGAGTAAGCATCTTTTAATTTTATGGCTGCAATCACCATCTGCAGTGATTTTGGAGCCCCCAAAAATAAAGTCTGACACTGTTTCCACTCTTTCCCCATCGATTTCCCATGAAGTGATGGGACCAGATGCCATGATCTTGTTTTCTGAATGTTGAGCTTTAAGCCAACGTTTTCATTCTCCTCTTTCACTTTCATCAAGAGGCTTTTTAGTTCCTCTTCACTTTCTGCCATAAGGGTGGTGTCATCTGCATATCTGAGGTTATTGATATTTCTCCCAGAAATCTTGATTCCAGCTTGTGCTTCTTCCAGCCCAGCGTTTCTCATGATGTACTCTGCATAGAAGTTAAATAAGCAGGGTGACAATATACAGCCTTGACGTACTCCTTTTCCTATTTGGAACCAGTCTGTTGTTCCATGTCCAGTTCTAACTGTTGTTTCCTGACCTGCATACAAATTTCTCAAGAGGCAGATCAGGTGGTCTGGTATTCCCATCTCTTTCAGAATTTTCCATAGTTTATTGTGATCCACACAGACAAAGGCTTTGGCATAGTCAATAAAGCAGAAATAGATGTTTTTCTGGAACTCTCTTGCTTTTTCAATGATCCAGCAGGTGTTGGCAATTTGATCTCTTGTTCCTCTGCCTTTTCTAAAACCAGCTTGAACATCTGGAAATTCACGGTTCATGTACTGCTGAAGCCTGGCTTGGAGAATTTTGAGCATTACTTTACTAGCGTGTGAGATGAGTGCAATTGTGTGTTAGTTTAGTCTCCCAATAGGGGCTTCCCTAGTAACTTCCCTAGTGGCTTAGAGGGTAAAGCATCCGCCTGTAATGCTGGAGACCAGGGTTCAATCCCTGACTCAGGAAGATCCCCTGGAGAAGGGAATGGCAACCCACTCCAGTACTCTTGCCTGGAAATCCCATGGACGGAGGAGCCTGGTAAGCTGCAGTCCATGGGGTGGCAAAGAGTTGGACACGGCTGAGCGACTTCACTTCACTTAATTCTGGGCAAAACCCAGAAAGTGCCTTCTGCTCCAGATTAGTGAGACCGGGGAAGGAGAAGTGTGGGTCTTTGGGTGAGTGGTGACCCTAGCAGAAAATCCTTTGCTGTAAGGGTGATAAAGACAGTTTTTTGTAAGAAGCATGGCACGAAGATTTTGCTGGGGCATAAGTGGTTCAGGAAAAAGCTTTGATCCAGAACAGAAAGGAAGTTCATGGGGACAATAATCCCAGAACTTCTTATCAGAAATCTGGGACATTTATTTGTATGACCCTTTACATTGTATATCTTTAATTTTTAATTTATTTAATTTTTTCATTTTGGCTTCAATATCCTTCCTAAGAGTAATGACTTTTAGTATAGACGTTGAAAGTCTAAGGTTCTCAGATATGAAACTGTCCTCTCTTGAATTCTTCTATACATGAAATAAGAGCATCTTGGCATATTAGGCTTGATAATAAGCAGTCATCCCTGTGGTAGATCTGAGTAGGCTGGGCTTTTTGTATTGCTTGAAGGTCTAGAAATCCTGTGGGGGAAAAATATATTGTTTCTGGTTTTTGGAGCAGCGGTTGGTCCTTGACATATCTGATGATACAATTTATCTTTGAGCAGACCCTTGATTTGACAAAGGCACATGGTGACATTGGTTTTACTCAAGTGACTTGGTCAATATTAACTGAGAAGCTTTCATTTTGTGGCAAACATTGTGTCAGCCTCCACCTTAAGAAAAAAAGAACCTTGGTTAAACTATTAGCTGTGTGATAGAAAAAAATTAAAGCCTTCTAAGCTTGGTTTGCTCTCCTGCTTGTAATAATACTCCTTTTACAATTGTTTTTGGTAAAAATAAATTGGAATCAAAGGAGAATAAATGGAGTAAGATTTATAAAACACTTGCATATTCCTTAGTTCATCAGGAGAGGAGAGTATCTTATTCAGTCATTTACTAATTCAGAAAACTTTTATTGTGTGCCCTCTTAGTACTTAGCATAGAGCAGAATCTCAATCTACATTTGCTAAGTAAATGAATATATGCACGAGTAATAGCTGTTAGTATAGATCTGTAAGATTTGGCTCCATGGCCTTCAGTGCTAACAGCTGGAGCAGAGGCTAGGGTGAGATTCCATTGCTGCTATTGCAGAACTGAGGTGAGTGGGGACCATGGTTCTCTCTAGGGGATGAGATGACCCCCACAGCAAGGCAAGGTGAGTAGAAGTGTGGAGTTGAGATATTCATATCATATCATATGATATTCATTCATATACATTCCCTCCAGGAAGTAGGGAAACTCTTCTTCCTTAAGCCCATGATTCTTCTTCCTTCCCTCCCTGCTATTGTGGCCTTGTTGGTCCTTTGGTTGCCATGTCACTGGGTCAGAGCTATGCCAGCCTCCAGGGAAATCAAGATGGTCAGGATTCCCTTGCTGATCTGACCAACCATGTTCCCTGCCAGTCCCAGATTCACTGGATTTGAGGGTAGTTGGCAGGAAGAGGAGCCAAGGAAAGCAAGTAAAGGAGATGAAGAGAATGGGAGCAAATGTCGGAAAAAGGTAAGGTGGAAGGTTTTCTCCAGGTAATCTAGATGTTGTCTAATGCCTTCTGCCTCTCACAGATCTGTATGAACTTGCTCTGAGTCCCAGGAGGGCTGAAAGCTTTCCCCTGGATATCTCAGAGCCCCACGCCCTATGTTGCAGGCTTCTCTCTGCAATGGAGAGTCTATGCCTCGGGACATGGACTCCACCCGGCGCACTTTTCCAATAAAAATTCAGCCACAGGCACGTTGCACGTGTCCAGTGAAGGCGCTCAGTGTGTCAGGCACACACACCTGTGACTTGCTGGCCACAGAGCCTTCTGTCTCACTCTGGCTCCATCACCTCTCTCTGCCCACCACCTTCTGCCTAGGGGAGTCAGGCTCCCACCTAAATCCATCTCTTGTAGTAAAAAGCTCTGCAGTCTGCCTTCTTCCAGCTCCTCTTGCAAATCTGGGAAATACAATGTTCTCCATAGGAGGGAGAAGCGATGGGTCCAATCGAGAGAGATGTGGTGCAGCCGTGACAACCACTCCCCTTTTCCCCCTTAACCCCCTGAAGTGTGGTTTGCCCTACCCTTCTACAGACACAGAGACACCCACCCCATGGTTTCATTGAGTACCTCCTCTGGGCTCAGCTCCAGGCACAAAAAGAAGTCAAGACACCTGATTGAGGAGGTGGACACATGTATCAGGTGAGTTAATAATGCAGACTCAGTAGGTTCCCTTCCAGGCATGGCTAACAACTCTGCAGTGGGAGCCAAGAGGGTCCTACTTTCATCAAGAGCCTCAGGTTTGGACTCTGATGTCATTGCCACCTGTTTCTACATGTAATCCTTGAGCTACTCTGGTAAGCCTGCTGCTGCTGCTAAGCTGCTAAGTCGCTTCAGTTGTGTCTGACTCTGTGTGACCCCATAGACGGCAGCCCACCAGGCTCCCCAGTCCCTGGGATTCTCTAGGCAAGAACACTGGAGTGGGTTGCCATTTCCTTCTCCAATGCATGAAAGTGAAAAGTGAAAGTGAAGTCACTCAGTCGTGTCCGACCCTCAGCGACCCCATGGACTGCAGCCTACCAGGCTCCTCCGTCCATGGGATTTTCCAGGCAGGTACTGGAGTAGGGTGCCATTGCCTTCTCTGAGTAAAAGAAGACATTCATCAAATAGTACTAAAATGACGTCCCCTGATCTGATGATAATTTGTAAAATGTAAACATTTAAAATATGTTACAATTTTGTAACTATGGTACAGTATTTTTTCATTTTCAACAGTCAGAGAACGTCAAACCTCAAACTAAATATATATGGCTTATCCCTCTCTTTTCTCTGAGAGCCCATGATAAGTGGCAATCTCTATGGGTTCAGAAACTTGGGAGGAGCCTCAGAAGTCCGTGGGGACTTACCTATTTTATGTTCTCCTCACTGGTTGTGTCTATAGCAGAAGCAACAGCAACAACCAACCTCATATCTCTGAAATGAGATTTGTAAGAATCATAGACATGTCACAGAAGCTGAAATGGCAGGCAAGTGGATGCTCCCATATTATTTTTGGCTCTCGCCATGGCAGTTCCATTAGAGGCTTCTGGAAATTCATGCTGATCTGGGAGAGTGTAGGGAGGAGGAATCAGCTCCTGTTGCCTGGATCTGGCTTGAGAACTGAGAACCGATTACCCTTTAATGGCCATTCCACCAGGCTGTCGTGTTCTTGCTGTCTTAGCCAATGGTCCCCTTGTCGCCATAATTCCTGCTTTAAATGGCCACTCTGCAACTCGTTCCTTTGTTCCCTCTCCAAGTTCTGCAAGCTGCACCATCCCATTATTACATAAGCACTTACACACTTTGCCTTGTATCTGTGGGAAAAAAAAACAAGCCCAATGGAAGAAGCAGGATGGTAAGTAATCTTGTCCTTTCGATGTGACTGGAAGAAGAATAAATAAAACCTTAAAAGCTTGCACTTTGACAGAGTGTAATTGATACTGTCATGCAGCGACAGCTCTGTGCTACCCTATTATTATTGATCCACCAGGAAAGAAGTGCTTCCTACCAGCAGTGTGGGACTTCCCCGGTGGCTCAGCTGGTAAAGAATCTGCCTGCAGTGCAGAAGATCAGGGTTTGATCCCTGAGTTGGGATCCTGTGGAGAAGGAAATGGCAACCCATTCCAGTATTCTTGCCATCTGGGAAATCCCATGGACAGAGGAACCTGGCGGGCTGTAGTTCATGGGGTCGCAAAGAGTCAGACCTGACTGAACAACTCACAGTTTCACTTTCACCAGCAGTGTATCAATTTCTGAGACTCAAGGAGGGAAATTTGGCAAATGAAGTCATGTCCATGTTTCCTTAAAGGAGTAAATGTGAAAGTTTCTACATTGTGTGTGTTCATCAGGGCTTGAATGAACATATGGCACCCAAACTCTCCCATAGGAACTGGCTCTGCTGATGCTTCTTGCTTTAGAGTACTGACATATCTAATTCTTTATGTCCTCAGGGTCTAGCCCAGTGCCTGGGGCTTGGTAAGCATTCACTCCATGTGTGTGGGTTGGGCGAGTGATTGAACGTGAGGAATAAATGAATGGATGCCATTTAGGGCAGAATAAAGAATGAGTTGCTTAGAACTATCAACTCTCTTTTCTTCCCTTCAAAGGGGTCACTTGAGTTGAACATTCACCAGATGCCACTTGATCAAGTTTTTGTGCTCGTTGAGCAGATGTAGAGCTGTGACCAATGGGGTCATCAGCCTTCCTAGGAGATAAAGGCAAACAACAAGCGTCAGTGGTTCCTTTGAAGTACACAGTCAAAGACGTCATTAGTCATGAGCATTTGAAGTTTACCAAGAATAGTCTTTGGAGAAGGAAATGGCAACCCACTCCAATAATGTTCTTGCCTGGAGAATCCCAGGGACGGGGGAGCCTGGTGGGCTGCCGTCTATGGGGTTGCACAGAGTCGGACATGACTGAAGCGACTTAGCAGCAGCAGCAGCAGCAAGAATAGTCTTGGAAGATATTTGTTTCTGTAGAACACTTGAGAATTTACTATGAGCCAAGCATTTGTCTAAGGATTTTGGTTACAGTTACTGAGTTAATCCTTCTCCTGTTCTTATGAGGTAGAGTCTAATGTTACTTGCAGTTCTGCAGATGAGGCTGAGAGATTTATCTCAGATGCCAGGTTTTGTAAATACCTTCCCTAAGACTGGAGCCAATATCTTTATGGTGTTGCAAAGGCTCAGGCTGTGGTGGAAAGAGGTATTAAGTTATGGAGACTATTAGGATGTTCCCATGTAGCCAAGATGGTGAACAAGTGGAACAGAAAGAGGCTTGTCACACTGTTTGTGGTCCTGGGGGTGCTGAAGTTCTAGAGAAGCTTTATGAGTCATTGTTCTTACTAAGTACTGTATAAATCATGGTGAACCCTCTGAGATGAACCACTTTGGTTTAAACTGGTAATGTGTTAGTGAAGCAGATGAAGTGAGAACTTGAGAGGACTCATCAAATGAATCATCTGATCACAAAAAGAAGATGATATACTAGCAAGTCTGGAAGAGATAGGGCAGGTCTTCCAGTTCAGTGGTTTCCAGATGTTCTAATTTCACAGGCCAGTCAAAAAAAAAAGTTTGGGTCTGATTGAGTTGACAAGTTTAAATTTTGTATAAAGCAAAGTGTACCGTCACTGGCATTTCTTAAATGGAAGGGCACTTTAACCTCAAAAAGTTTACGGAGATTAAAGACTCAGAACAAAGAATAGTTTCTCTTAAAAAAAAAAAAAAAGAGTTGGCAACTTTATGTTGGTATTTAGATAGAAATGATATCCAGTCTTTTTTCACTTCCAAGGTGTTCTCACTTGTGAACTATACTATGAAGTTTAATGCAACTGAGGTTGCATTTGATTTTGGGAACACTGAAATAAAATGTTTCATTTTTTCCTCCATCTGAAAAAAAATGCAAGCTCTCTTTCCTCAGTTCTTTGATATCATGCGGCCTGTTTTTTTCTTCTTGATGCAGGGGTGGGTTTTGTGGTCCCATATCCAATGTTGGGACTTCCCTGATGTTGGTAAAGGATCTGCCTACCATGCAGGAGACCTGGGTTCGATCCTTGGGTTGGGAAGATCCCATGGAGGAGGGCATGGCAACCCACTCCAGTATTCTTGCCTGGAGAATCCCCATGGACAGAGGAGCCTGGTGGGTTACAGTCTAGGGGGTCACAAAGAGTCAGACATGACTGAGTGACAGGCACAAGCAGGCAAGTATCCAATGGTGACTGGGGAAGTAGATCTCGAATTTGGGTAGTTTCCCTTTGCATCTGGGAAATGGACTCCATACTGTTCAGTTATTCTCACTTCGTTCGTAATGCTCAGGGTGATCTTCGAGAAATGTGGCAGCAGCAGCCCTCAGCTGTCCCGTCTCTGTTCCTCCCTTGCAGGCATATGGGGAGAAGGTTTCTGTGCTGACCTCCGACTGTGGAAAATGACTGTGGTTAGGACTATCCTGCTCAGAGGCCCTGCTGGCTTAGCATGGCACAGTCAGAAACTTACCCGAGAAGCCACTGGCCATGGAATTTATTTTATTTTATCTTACTTGACTTATTACTGTATTTATACCCAGGGTAGGCATTGGAAGGGGCTTCCTAGGTGGCAAGAGTGGTAAAGAACCTGCTTGCCAATGCAGGAGACATGAGAAATGAGGGTTTGATCCCTGGCTCGGGAAGATCCCCTGGAGGAGGGCAAGGCAACCCACTCCAGTGTTCTTGCCTGGAGAATCCCACAGACAGAGGCCCTGGCAAACTGCAGTCCATGGGGTCACAAAGAGTCAGACACGACTGAAGTGACTTAGTATGCAGGCATTGAAAACCACAAATTCTGTCTAATCTATCAATATAGAAATGATGTTCAGAGAAATTCTATGGCTTCAGGCTACCCGGCAAATGACTTGTATTCCAGGCCCAGGAAGCAACTTTGGTATAGCCAGACACTGTCACATTTTTCACCTAGACAAATCTGTAACTAAAGACAGACTCAAACGCTCCTGGGGCCCAGGCAGGTGGAGGTGGCCAGATCACAGCTGTCCGTTGAAGCCACTGGCTCTCCTCATCTCTGCCCCATCGCTGCCAAGGGGGAATGTGAGTCCTGGATTCTCAGACCTTCCGATTGTACAAGTGTGAGTCATTCAGTTTTTCACTCTGATCCGATGCTTTGCGACCCCATGGACTATAACCTGCCAGGCTCCTCTGTTCATGGAATTCTCCAGACAAGAATACTAGAGTGAGTTGCCATTCCCTTCTCCAGGGGATCTTCCCGACCCAGGAATGGAACCCAAGTCTCCTGCATTACAGGCAGGTTCATTAGCGTCTGAGCCACCAGGGAAGCCTGATTGTATAAGGGAAATAGAAAAATCCAGATTTTTGATAGGAATCTCCCACATTTAAAATTTTGCCAATTCAAAAAAATTTTTTTAAAAAAACACAAAAACAGCCAAACCAATATGTCTGTGGACCAGGCTTGGCACATTAATTTCTGTTTGCTGTCTCTGCTGTAAAGAATCATTGGGAATTTTTGGGTTTGATCCTTTGGAGGTTTGGCTTGAAGAAGTCTTGGGTGAAGGGAATCGTGATAGCCATATAGACAGAATGTTATGATGCCATCGTTTAAAAACAGTGTTTAATGACAGGAAAACAGTTTTGGCATAATTAGTGAATGCAGCAGGCTCTAACAGGTTTTTTTTACTCTATGATCCTCAGCTATACTATGCCTAAGAAATGTGATGAGCAGTGGGGAGTCAGTGCATCTGCGTGCAACTGTTCCTTCTCCTCCTTCACACTTAGTTAAACTTTCCAAGTTGTGCACAATAGACATGTGCTCCTTTTGAAACAGAAAGGAAATGCGCAGAAGTGCTCGTTTATAGTTACACCACTCTGAGGAACATAATCTAAAACAATTACAAAAAATAAAGCCTTATGCACAAAGTTACTCAGGCTGTTTTATTTAAAATGGAAACTGATGAACTGTCCATCAAAATGGCAATATTTAAGTCAAATATAGAATATTTATACAACAGAATATTTTGCAATCTTTTTTGATAACATTATTAAGTAATAACTAGAGTAATGATTGAAATGTAAAGCAGAAGAAGTAGGACATTAAGTTGCATAAACACTCGGATTAAAATTAAGCTTAAAAAAACACCTCACACGTAGAAAAAAGGCTGAAGAAAAATGCCAGAGAGTAAGATAATCGAACTTGTAGTTGGCTAATAGATTCGTGGGTAATTTTTTTTTCTTTCCCAGAGTTTCTATAGAAGGTTAAAAAAAAAAAGAAAAGGCTGCCATCAACTTACCTTAGATATGCACTAATATTAAATACACAAAAGGCACTTTTAAATTTTTTATTTGTTGGTTTACTTACAATTGTGGGTTTAATTTTGTTGGTTTAATTTTTTAAACCAAATTTGTTGGTTTAATTTTTTATTGTTGGTTTAATTTTACAGTTGGTTTACAGTGCTGTGTTGGTTTCTGGCACATGACAAAGTGAGTCAGTTATATATGTATGTATATACACATGTACATCTATATGTGTGCATATTGTTTTCCGATTCTTTTTCATCATACATTATTATAAGATACTAATATAGTCCCCTGCGCTATAAAATATGGCCTTGTTGTTTATCTATTTCATATAAAGTAGTTTGTATCCGTTAATCCCAAGCTCCTAGTTCATCCCTCTCCCCGCATCCCTTTTCCCTTTGGTAATCACAGGTTTGTTTTCTATGTTTGTTAGTTTATTCCTGTTTTTGTAAATAAGTCAATTTATATCTTTTTTCTAAGACTCCACATATAAGGGGTAGCATATGATATTTGCCTTTCTCTAACCTGGTTTGAAAGTGAAGTTGCTCAGTCGTGTCCGACTCTTTGTGACCCCATGAACTGTAGCCCACCAAGCTCCTCCGTCCATGGGATTCTCCAGGCAAGAATACTCGAGTGGGTTCCCATTTCCTTCTCCAGGGGATCTTCCCAACCCAGGGATCGAACCCAGGTCTCCTGCATTGCAGGCAGAAGCTTTAACCCTTGAGCCACCTTCCTCAGCGATCAACGCAAAGAAATAGAGGAAAACAACAGAATGGGAAAGACTAGAGATCTCTTCAAGAAAATTAGAGATACCAAGGGAACATTTCATGCAAAGATGGGCTCAATAAAGGACAGAAATGGTATGGACTAAAAGTAGCAGAAGATATTAAGAAGAGGTGGCAAGAATACACAGAAGAACTGTACAAAAAAGATCTTCACGACCCAGATAATCACAATGGTGTGATCACTGACCTAGAGCCAGACATCCTGGAATGTGAAGTCAAGTGGACCTTAGAAAGCATCACTACGAACAAAGCTACTGGAGGTGATGGAATTCCAGTGGAGCTATTTCAAATCCTGAAAGATGATGCTGTGAAAGTGCTCCACTCAATATGCCAGCAAATTTGGAAAACTCAGCAGTGGCCACAGTTTTCCTTCCAATCCCAAAGAAAGGCAATGCCAAAGAATGCTCAAACTACCGCACAATTGCACTCATCTCACACGCTAGTAAAGTAATGCTCAAAATTCTCCAAGCCAGGCTTCAGCAATACGTGAACCATGAGCTTCCAGATGTTCAAGCTGGTTTTAGAAAAGGCAGAGGAACCAGAGATCAAATTGCCAACATCCGCTGGATCATCGAAAAAGCAAGAGAGTTCCGGAGAAACATCTATTTCTGCTTTATTGACTATGCCAAAGCCTTTGACTGTGTGCATCACAATCAACTGTGGAAAATTCTGAAAGAAATGGGAATACCAGACCACCTGACCTGCTTCTTGAGAAACCAATATGCAGGTCAGGAAGCAACAGTTAGAACTGGACATGGAACAACAGACTGGTTCCAAATAGGAAAAGGAGTACGTCAAGGCTGTATATTGTCACCCTGCTTATTTAACTTCTATGCAGAGTACATCATGAGAAACGCTGGGCTGGAAGAAGCACAAGCTGGAATCAAGATTGCCAGGAGAAATATCAATAACCTCAGATATGCAGATGACACCACCCTTATGGCAGAAAGTGAAGAGGAACTAAAAAGCCTCTTGATGAGAGTGAAAGAGGAGAGTGAAAAAATTGGATTAAAGCTCAACATTAAGAAAACTAAGATCATGGCATCTGGTCCCATCACTTCATGGGAAATAGATGGGGAAACAGTGGAAACAGTGGCTGACTTTATTTTTCTGGGCTCCAAAATTACTGTAGATGGTGACTGCAGCCATGAAATTGAAAGACGCTTACTCCTTGGAAGGAAAGTTATGACCAACCTAGACAGCATATTCAAAAGCAGAGACATTACTTTGCCAACAAAGGTTCGTCTAGTCAAGGCTATGGTTTTTCCAGTGGTCATGTATGGATGTGAGAGTTGGACTGTGAAGAAAGGTGAGCACCAAAGAATTGATGCTTTTGAACTGTGGTGTTGGAGAAGACTCTTGAGAGTCCCTTGGATTGCAAGGAGATCCAACCAGTCCATTCTGAAGGAGATCAGCCCTGGGTGTTCTTTGGAAGGAATGATGCTAAAGCTGAAACTCCAGTACTTTGGCCACCTCATGCGAAGAGTTGACTCATTGGAAAAGACCCTGATGCTGGGAGGGATTGGGGGCCGGAGGAGAAGGGGTTGACAGAGGATGAGATGGCTGGATGGCATCACCGACTCGATAGACGTGAGTTTGAGTGCACTCTGGGAGATGGTGATGGACAGGGAGGCCTGGCGTGCTGCGATTCATGGGGTCACAAAGAGTCGGACACGACTGAGCGACTGAAGTTTGAACTTTGAACCTGGTTTACCTCACTTAATATGATAATCTCTAGGTCCAGCCATGTTGCTGCAAATGGCATTATTTCATTCCTTTTATCAGCTGAATGTATTCCATTGTCACCTCTTCTTCATCCTTTCATCAATCGATGGACATTTCGGTGGTTTCCACGTCTTGGCTACTGTAAATAGTGCTGCTATGGACATTAGGGTGCATGTATCTTTTTGAATCGAAGTTTTCTCCTGATAAATGCCCAGGAATGTGATTGCTCAATCATATGATAACTCTTTTTTTTAGTGTTTTAAGGAGCCTCTATATTACTTTCCATAGCGGCTACACTGATTTAAATTCCCAACAAAAGTGTAGAAGGGTTCCCCCAAAGACTGTCCTTTTTTTCTTTTTTTGGCCATACCGTGCAACACGCAGAAGTTCCCCAATCAGGGATCGAACCCATGGCCTCTACATTGGAAGCATGAAGTCTTAACCACTGGACAACCAGGAAAGTCCATCAAAAGTCTCTGGTTTTGATAGCTTTCCTTCCCTTCAACGTAGTGATATGCTCTGCCCCCTAGAAATATACTTCCTGTCCTTATCTTTTGCCTTGGTTGCAAGGAAGCTCAGAAGTTAATTTATTGTTTGATCAATGTAATTACATTATCCATAGTTTTTGATTAATTTTTCTCCCCTCCTCTCTTCCAGTTCTAAAATTTATGTTTAATGATCTTAATTTTATTTTTCCATGTATTATATGGAACTATTTTATTTAAAACTAATTCAAATTCTCCTGAGAAGCAGGCAGAGTGACCGTGTTAATAAAGAATAAGTCTATAATCTTCTCTTCTACAATTTTGGTGTAGTGAAGGAAGTGTTAAGTAAAACTTTTAATCGCTCTACACATAGACATATATATGTATGCATATAATTCTTTGAATACTTATGACTCATTGATAATCAAAAAGGGTTGACTATTTTCCTTTTTACTATGTTTTTCTTTTTCTTATTTCTTTTTAGTTGCATGGCCCCTCATAACTCTTAAAAGATATTAATGAGAGTTCTTCAACTCTCTTCAATATTTAAAAGAAATTTAACTAAAATAGCCCATGAAATCTAACTCTGTATAAATATGCAACCTAAAATTTTTCTTTGCTTTTGGCTGAGATTACAGCAACTCAGTGTGGTAGCACTTTAGCTCATGCTGATTAGATTGTTTAATTTGCAGTCAGACAAGTCTTTGATGTAGGAAAAACCAAGGAAATAAATTGTTAATTAATAATCACAGTATATTTGGAAGTCCAAATTCTCAAAGCCTAGTGTTCGTGGAGGAAAAAAAAAAAAACAACAATGGAAGGAGCTTGTTCCAGTGAAGACATTGGGCGCATGTTTGCTCTGCTTCTGGTCATCTTGCTGGGGAGAGGACGGTGCTTGGTGATACTAAGGAATGGACTCTTCCTCTGTGGCTCCCACGGAAGGGACTTCCATTTTCAGTCTGAATTGAAATGATTTTTCTTTTAAATGTAGCAGCAGTCTTGTACCTTAATCTAGTGGCACTCCCCATTTCTATGATCATTATTCTGCCTTCCTGCTGTTTGCTTATTCCTCAGTATGGCTACTGGTGATGGATCTGTCACTTCACTGAGCCGATGGATTCCATCTATTAACATGGAGGCCCTGGGCTGGAGACAGCGTGATGGTGGTCGAGTGCCTGGGGAAAGTTGCTCAGTCGTGTCTGACTCTGCGACCCAATGGACTATACAGTCCATGGAACTCTCCAGGCCAGAGTACTGGAGTGAGTAGCTGCTCCCTTCTCCAGGGTATCTTCTCAACCCAGGGATCAAACCCAGGTCTCCTTCATTGCAGGCAGATTCTTTACCAGCTGAGCCACCAGAGAAGCCCAAGAATACTGGAGTGGGTAGCCTGTCCCTTCTCCAGGGGATCTTCCTGACCCAGGAATTGAACTGGGGTCTCTGGCATTGCAGGTGAATTCTTTACCAGCTGAGCTACCAGAGAAGACCAGTCATGTGCCTTGGCCCTTGGCTCAGAGGCTGAACTGGCCACCTGTTTTATATTTCTGACAGAAATGCTGTTATTGGGTTGGTTAACTGCCTCCTTATCCCAGGACTGCTTTTAAGGGAAGACTACTAGACATGGGGGCTTCCCCGAATGGCTCAGTGGGTAAAGAACCTGTCTGCAATTCAGGAGATACAGGAAATATGGGTTTTATCCCTGGGTTGGGAAGATCCCCTGGAAGAGGAAAATGGCAACCCACTCCAGTATTCTTGCCTGAAAAATCCCGTGGACAGAGAGGCTTGGCAGGCTACAGTTCATGGGGTCACGAAAGAGTTGGACATAACTAAGCACACACACAGGAAGTAGGACTAGACACGGACCAGAAGTGTTAGATTTGAGTTCTGGCTTTGCCACGTGAGAGTTCTGTGACCTTGGCAAAATCCTGAAACCTCTCTGAGCCTCAGTTTCCTCATTAGTAAGATTAGAATCTTGTCATATCATTGGAAGATTGTGAAAGTTCAGTCAAGATATTTACTAACTGTAAAGTGTTACAGCATTTATTTGTCTTCCCAGACCCACCTTCCTGCCTTGGAAATAGCATGATCCTTCTTTTGGGGGAATTGCTCTTCCTTATTCCTCACTCTGATATGTGATCCAAAAGGTCTTGACATTTCGCAAGACATATCCTACCTCTCTGGGCACAGGAACTGGTCTAAAGATAAGCATTTCTCCCCTCTTAGTTACCTATGGCTGCATAACAAGCCACCCCAAACTTAGTGATTTGATAGAGCAATGACATTATTTTCACAATTCTGTGGGTTATCCAGGTTGCTCTTGTGCTGGTCTCAAATGCATTCTCTCATGTTGCTGAAGTCAGCCAGTGGCTTGAGTAGGGCCAGATACTCCATGATGGTTTCACTGTATATTTAGAGATTTGGTGCTGGTTATTGTCTGGGTCAGTCTTTCCATCCTGGCTTTCCTTTCATGGTAGTGAAAGCCCTCTATGAGGACAAAAACAGAAGCTGAAGGTCTCTTGATGCCAAAAGTTGACATTAAAAAACATTACTTCTGTATTTTGGTCGCAGTGAATCACAGGGCTAGCTTAGATTTAAGACAAAAGCAAACATACTTCACCTCTTAATGGAGGAATGACAAAATAACATTGCAAAGGCTTTTGTGTATAAGGTTGGAAGGAATCACTACAGTAGTATTTGCAAATCATCTACCATATTACTGAATCTGGAAAAACTTGGGGCCAAGACCCACTGGCAGCCATTGTTCCAGCCTTGGGAAGAAATCAGCTTGTAATAGTTGAGGATGAAACTGACTTCTGGAGAGAAGCAGAAACAAGAGCTGGAGGGCTCTGAAAAGATCAGAGCCTTTAAGACTGCTTTATGTCTGTTCTTGCGGTTAGCATCACATGAGGAAATTAATCCTCTTCTCCTCTCTGCTAATCTAGTTTAAGTTGGGTTTTTGTCATGTGTTCTCTGGGAGACCAGCTGAATAATACTTATTCCTTTCTGTTTGTTTGCCTCCCCTGGAGAAAGGATGAAAGGGTGGAGAGTAGAGATATATGAGTATTAAATTAGTATGTGCCCATGTTTTCTCTTTCTACACTCCATCCTCCACCAGCTCAAAACTGAATAGACTGGCAACATTCTCACCACCATTATTTACTCTTATTCTGAGGGTAAAAATGACCCTGAGCTCCCAGCAAGCGACATCCTGGTGGAAGATCAGATTTTGAATAGCAGCATCAGAAGAAGGAGAGAGTATACATATGCAGGTGTCTTTCATCCCTTTTCAACAACAGTCTTAAAGTTTTGACCTGGAGAAGCACAGGTAGCATCTGCGTCAACAGTATGGCAGAATTCATAATCTTGTTGCCGGTTTGGATTAACTACTTAGAGCAACAAACAAGCCAGACTTGATCTCAAAGGGCTCTTGACAAATCGATTCCAGTCCCAGTCCCTCCCTCTCTGGTGTCATCTTTTCAGAATAAATGGGTGGGTGGTCTTTTGATACTGTAGTATTTAAAGCCTTGAAATCCTGTGCTTCAGAAATGAAATGCAAACTGTGATCTTTCATAACCAACAGAGGAATGAGGGTCATTTTCTGCAGTTAGCCATTCAACTTATCACATACACCTTTTCATCTTCAGACTTCTGTTGTTTTATGTAAAATGTCATTATCCAATTATCTTAGCAAACCTCTCCCCAAGAATTTGACCTTTTCAGTATTCTGTAATTTAATTCTCTAACCACATTACCTTCCCAAAGCATTTCTTTGGTCCGAGTCACAAACAGTAAATATTTGTAAGCACAAGTTCTTCAGCTTGACCTTAAAAAGTGTTTCTATTCACCAAGAGCTCCTGTGTAGTGGAGGTGGATGCTGGAATCTCCTCTTGGGTTGGCCTTTGGAAGCCTTTTTCTCAGGAAGATGGAGGAAAATGGTCTAGTGGCAAGTTTTGTTTTTCCAGGTATGAGCCCTTGTCTTCAAACATGTTTTCTAAGCCATTTCCCACTGTATTAGAAGGGATGAAAGATGACTGGGAACTAATGTTGTAGGGTTAGATTCAGATGGACTTGAGTTTGACTGCTAATCTTCCTATTGACCATCCACACAACAATAGGCAAGTCACTTCTCTGATCCCAGTGTTCTCATCTGTAAAATGGAGATAATAATACCTCCTAGGATTATATTGAAATTAAATGAGAAAATATAAGTAAAGTATATGGCACTGTGCCTGGAACATACTAAGTGTCCAATAAATGTTATCTATTATTATTACAGTATTTAATTTATATAATTTAATTAGATACAATTTAATTTATCTAAGGAGGTTTGCATGCTGTCAGGGAGCAGAAGAATCAGCCTGGATTTTTAATGTAATTCATTAATCTTAAGGCAGTCTCTTTTCCAGAGTGAGCAGTAATGTAACTTTCAGAAAGGCTCTTATTAGGTCATTTATATTGAGAAACTGAAAACAATTGTTTTAATATTGGACTTTGAACATGGAGAAAAGTTTGTTCATATTTTGTTAAGAGGAAATAAAAGAAGAGAAGGCCTGGCCATTTTCTATTTTAAATCAAAATAGAGAGGGATATTTATAGGATTTTGGATAAACATTAGGGTCATCTGGATTGATCATCATGTTGGATAAATGACCATATTCTTTTTAAAATTAATTTTTATTGGAGTATAGTTGTTTTCCAACATTGTCTTATCAATATTCTTAAGATGACTATTGAAGGACAAATAAAACTTCCCTATTGGACTTCCCTGGCCATCCAGTGACTAAGACTCCATGCCCCAATGCAGGAGGCCCGGGTTCAATCCCTGGTCAGAGAATTAGATCCCACGTGCCACAGCGAAGAGTTCGTATGCCGCAACTATGAAAAAGGTCCTTACGCTGCAACTAAGACGCAGTGCAGCCAAATAAATAAATAAATATGAAAAGAAAACCCCAAACAAACAACAGCACAACTTCCCTGTCTTCTGAGGTAAGTGACTAACAGATGTTTGTGGAGAGTACAGCATTTGCTTTGAGGCCAATTGTTAAGAATGTGTCTTAGAAGAAATAGCATGTTGTGCTGAACCCAACTGCATTAACCTCAGATTAATGCATTGTCACAAGTCCTAGAGCTCAGATGAGCATACACCCCAGCTTTCACAGAACAGACCTAAGGAATATCATTGCCCCACAACATTACTAACAGCACTCCTTTCAGTCTCAAAAGTGTACTGATTTATATAACAAATTATATGATCACTGTCTAAATCCATATAGTCTATCTAACTTTAAAATGTTTTAATTTTTTTATTTTTATGGGCCAAATTATCATCACCACATTCACATTCTCAACTCTTACAGGCAGGAAGACGTTTATCATGATGACATGACGTTTGTCCTTTTATGAGACAACGGGAAATACATTGGATTTCCCTCTTTGCCTTAGCTGCCAGGCAGCTCAAAGCTAATTTGGAGCTCAACTGTAGGATCTTCCATAATCTAGGATTTTTCGAGCAATTATTCCCTTACTTGCCAGTGTTCCTTGGTTTTTAATTTCTATTGTATTTGGGATTCTTTCCGCCCCCTCCCCACTCCCGTGGATGGTTTCAAATAATTTTTAGAAACAAGTAGAATATAAAAATGGAAAAATTCATGACTGTTTTCTTTTTAATATTTAAAGTCTCATGCAAATTCATATTAATACACTGAGCTGGATTGATTAAACACAGGATTCCCATGAGGACATCAGGAGCTGGTCACACCTGATGGTATGTGATGGTTTTTCTCATGCTGTGGGAGGCTGCCTCATTTGGCCCTAGTATTTTATCCCTCCCTGTATTCCTGACTTTCCCCAGGTAACTGCAGTTTACCTGGGTGTGGGGTAATAAGCTTAGTCCTGACCCCACTTTGGGCTGGTTGATTCTCGGTGTGGGTATCGACAGAAGTGAATAGAAAGAGCTGCGACATTGGAGTCCAAGCATGGAAACCTTGGTCAGCTTTAGCAGCGAGGAAGGGATTCCTCTTGCCTCCAAGAACCATAGCATCCTGGGTGGGAATGTCTACCACAGCAAGGAGTCTGAGCACCCTGGGCAAGCACTGAACTGCATGAGTCAGGTTTCCAACAGTGACACCTTGTGGCAAGAAGAAGCTATAACAGTGGTGACTCATGGAACCATCTCCCTTTACAGACCCTGCAAAGATTTGAACTATGCAAATTCCAAGGGGGAACATCCTCAAGGAGGGAGACATACACACCACATTTCCTGCTAATAATAGAGGTGAGGGACTGTGCTGTGCTCTGCTAAGTTGCTTCAGTCGTGTCTGACTCTCTGCAACTCTATGGACTGTAGCCCACCAGGTTCCTCTGTCCTTGGGATTCTCCAGGCAAGAAAACTGGAGTGGGTTGCCATGTACTCCTCCAGGGGATCTTCCCCATCCAGGGGTCAAACCCGTATTTCTTACATCTCCTGCATTGGCAGGTCTAGCTCCCCCTGGGAAGCCAGATGGATTAAATGATTAATTGTAAAATGAGAGACAGGTGACCACATCTACTTGCTTGTGAACAATTCTCCCCGGTTTAACTGTCACTCTCGATGTGTATGGGACGGAAGGAAGAAGAAGAGAATATGGATCTTAATGTATGATATGGTTTAGGGTTGAGATGGGGTTAATAAAGAAGTGCTTTTGGGGAAAAGGTAAGTCCTGCATTCTGATTTCAGGCCTGCTAAGTTCAGATGGAGCATAATCTAGACCAGGGGGCATTTATTGTGGAGCCCAGTCCTGCTGTGAGTCATGATGACAGAAGCTGCCTACTGAGATATGAGTGTGATGCAAAGGAGGGAGTCAATGACCAGTTAGTGACGTAGCCATAGATGGATTTGGAATATAAGCTGAAGCCATACCAACTTGCAACCCAGATTTTAGTCCAGAAGTGTTGCATTAGAGCAATTTTAAGCAGATGTCTTCTGTGGATAATTTTTTTTTTTTTAATGAAACAGTGATTCCCCTAGAGGGCATTTCAGATTCTTGCTTCTTGTTTTACTTGCCAGGAAATAGAGATACAGAGGAAAAATTCCCTGGGAGGGAAATATAGTTTTTGGGGGGCGTGATAGTTGTTTGTTTCATTGAAGATTCAGTGAAACTAAGATTGACCCAGCTCTTCCCTGTCCTGCAGCAAATTTGCTTTCCTCCTTCGGTTGCATCAATTTCCCTTTATTTTCCTTCTGAGTTGAGCCAGAGGAAGCAGTAACCCCGATTCATCTTGCTGCCTCACACTTTGTGCTGACATCAATCACTTGCTCAACAGAACATTTATTTTGCCTCAGTTTTTCTACAAGTTGAGTGTCTTTCCCCCACCCCCTTTTAGTGGCATTTCAAAGTCCTTCTGAATTTATTCACTCAGACATAAACTAAACATTGGAAAAAATGCTCTTTAGTCATCTGTAGACAGCAGATATCTATGCCCAGTATCTACTTTCTTACAGAAACATTTCCTCATAGTTTGAACTTGAACATCAGTCCCAGGTCACTTGAAAAACATCCCCAGCCATGATAACCATTAATGAGCAAAAGTACTGGCCTGCAAATAAAATAGTGGAACCGCCATGAAACCAAATGCATTTTTAAGTTTGTACTTAATGATTGACAGCAACAGTGAAGGCAAATGTAGCTTTTGTGCAGGGTCAGCTTTTGTTAAGTGTGGCAAGTATACACGGCTGCGTTGTGTGGGTTAATTTGAATCTCCTTGGCTGTTTGAATCTCACTTGTCTCCTAGCTGAGTGACCTTGGACAAATTTATTAGCCTTTCCTGGGCCTGATCTATGATGTGGAGCTACTAACATTCATGGGGCACTTTACTGAACAGGCTGGGCTGCAGGCTCTCTGCATTTATTAGCTTAATAATTCTCCCCACAACACTTGAGGTGAGTGCTGTTCTGTCTAAACTCATGTTATCAACCAAGGCACAAAGAAGCTCACTAACTTGCCTGATGTCACAGAGCCAGAAAGCAGTGGAGCGAGGATCTGAAACCAGCAAGTCTGACTCCAGGGGCAACATACTGCTCTAATGATCGCTGTAAAAATAACGCAGCTTGTTAACACCTCGGGTTGTTGAGAGAAGTAAAGGAGACGTGTCTGTGAAGCACACGCCACACTGGGTCTGGCTAAATGTTCTTTGCTGCTGTGAAAGCTACAGCATTCAACCCCCTAGAGGACCACCCGCTGCCTAAGTCTGAACTTGAACTTTTGAATTGGAGGTTCAACTCAAATGGCTCTAGCTATTCCAGTGATTTCAATATTGTGAAAAGGAAATTCTAGAACAAAGCCAGAGTTACCTACTGTCATCCCCACATCAAGGCAATGAGTATAAATGAGAATAGGATGATTAATAAAGAATTAGCTGGTGAGCGATGGTCAGCTGCTGTCCACTAGGTGACACTGAGAAAACAGAACTCAAATGTGCCATCCCCGACCTTTGAACTTCTGTCCCTTTGTCTGAAGGACCCTCCCTTCTCTATTCTTGCAGTCCACCTCACATCAGTGGAGAGCTGGAATCACATTTCATTTCCTCTCTCTTCCTCTGGTTCTCATCGCAGCGATGCACTGCAGCCCCAGAAGAGAAGAATTTAATCTGTTTTTATTAACCAAGTCAGATCATATGTAAATGAATTTACTGAAGAGCTGTTTAATTAGAAGAGGTTTGTTCCCCCCATTCTGTGATTCCCTGATGGAGGAAGACCTTGGAAAATACGCCACTTCTGTATTAAAGGTCCCACGAGCAGAACATAGGAGGGTGTGCATTCTGGAATGAAAACTGTAAGCTGAGTCTGGCCCAGTTCTGTACAGGGGAGACTTCCTGAAGGACATAGGAGTCTAGAGCTGAAGGAACCCTGACGTAAGCCATTACCATTTCCTTAATATGAAAGAAATGAAAATCTGAGAAGACTCCTGAGTGATTTTGGCATCTTAAGGAAGTGACCAAAAGACTTAGTAATGATGAAATTTTCTGCTTTCATTCTCTGTGTGTGTGTATGTGTATGTGTGTGTGTGTTTGTGGGTATTTCAGCCAGGTGGCACAGTGGTAAAAAATCTGCCCGCCAATGCAGGAGATACAAGAGACGAGGGTTCAATCCTTGGGTTGGGAAGAGTCCCTGGAGTAGGAAATGGCTACCCACTCCAGTATTCTTGCTTGAAGAATCCCAAGGACAAGAGGAACCTGGCAGGCTACAGTCCATGGAGTCAAAAAGAGTCAAACCTGACTGAACCTGACTGTGGATATTGCATGAATTTACTATTTACTTAACGTGTGTCCAAATTGTTGTTATTTAAGAGCCCCTAGGTAGGGGACTGGAGAAGGAAATGGCAACCCACTGCAGTATTCTTGCCTGGAAAATCCCATAGACAAAGGAGCCTTGTAGGCTGCAGTCCATGGGGTCACTAAGAGTTGGACACGACTGAGCGACTTCACTTTCACTTTTCACTTTCATGCATTGGAGAAGGAAATGGCAATCCACTCCAGTGTTCTTGCCTGAAGAATCCCAGGGACGGGGGCACCTGGTGGGCTGCCGTCTATGGGGTTGCACAGAGTTGGACATGACTGAAGCGACTTAGCAGCAGCAGCAGCAGGTAGGGGACAATTATTTTAGGTACTCAGTAGTCCTGTTCCTCTCAACCCCCAGCCCCCGACAGGAGGAGTCATCTTATTAGCTGGTTGCATCCTTTTGTACACAGTGGCAGACATGACCCAGCAAGTTGTACTGGCAAGTTCTTTCCTCGAGACTTTGGGTGTTAAAGCCCAGAAAATTAATAAAACATTATCTCTGGGAGGTTAAAAGCTATGGTGAAAAGTCTAGGTGCTGTTGGCTGCCACCTACTGCATCTCATGCAGAAAGCTGGTTGGAGGTGAAGAGGAAACCTGCCATATACAGAGAGAAGCAGAATGGAAACATGTCATAAGGATGTTTGCATCCACATTTGCGCGGCCTTAGGTCCTAGCTTCATCTCTGTCTTCTTTCCTCTAGTTTACTCTTTCCTTGGATACCTTGATGCTCCCCACTCCTTTTTTTGCTTATCTGAATTAAGTTCATGCCACATGTGACCAAAAGAATTGTAATAAGCTCAGTAAAGTGCCTTTTCATCCAGGGGCTCTAGCTAGGCCAGAGATTAGAGAATGAGAAAATTGAGAGGATGAGAAAGAACTTCCAGGAGGAATGACATTTGAATAATGTAGAAGAGGCATTCAGACAGCTGAGTGAAGGAGATATCTTAATGCATGCCCAAGGACGAGGGTGACTGATAGACCCACTAGTATAGAACGGAGGACTTTTGAAGGCAACACCAGAGGCATGTGGTGCCTCTGAATGTGTGGGCAGAGTTATCAATATTTACAACAAACTCTTATTTCTTCTTATAAAGTTTCAAAGGAAAATCCCTGTTTAGGGGAGTTGTCCATACTGGTTGGATCACACATTTTCTGTCACTCCCTGGATGCCTGCTGCTGCTGCTGCTAAGTCTCTTCAGTCGTGTCCAACTCTGTGCAGCGCCATAGATGGCAGCCCACCAGGCTCCCCCGTCCCTGGGATTCTCCAGGCAAGAACACAGGGGTGGGTTGCCATTTTCTTCTCCAATGCATGAAAGTGAAAAGTGAAAGTGAAGTCGCTCAGTCGTGTCCAACTCTTAGTGACCCCATGGACTGCAGCCTACCAGCCTCCTCTATCCATGGGATTTTCCAGGCAAGAGTAGTGGACTGGGTTGCCATTGCCTTCTCCGCCCTGGATGTCTACATTAGGTTAATCACATAAGTACATATTCATACCAAAATATTGTCCTTTAACAAGGCAAGTGAATGTTTGAAAAAAATGCTACAACCTATCTCTGTACAATGTGAAAGCTGATTTTAAGTCCAACATGCTCATCTCTTTGTGGTTGTTGTTCAGCTTTTAAGTTGTGCTCAGCTCTTTGCAACCCCTTTGGAATGCAGCACACCAGCTTCCTCTGTCCTCTATCTCTGGGAGTTTGCTCAAATTCATGTACATTGAGTTGGTGATGCTATCTAATCATTTCATCCTCTGCTACCTCCTTCTCCTTTTGCCTTCAGTTTTATCCTGATGAATTAGCTCTTCACATCAGGTGGCCAAAGTATTGGAGCTTCAGCTTCAGCATCAGTCCTTCCAATGAATATTTAGGGTTGATTTCCTTCAGGATTGACTGGTTTGATCTCCTTGCTGTCCAAGGGATTCTCAAGAGTCTTCTCCAACACCACAGTTCAAAAACATCAATTCTTCGGTGCTCAGCTTTCTTTATGGTCCATCTCTCACATTAGTACTTGACTACTGGAAAACCATAGCTTTGACTATATGGATTGTTGTTGGCAAAGTGATGTCTCTGCTTTTTAATATGCTGTCTAGGTTCGTCATAACCCTTCTTCCAAGGAGCAAGCATCTTGTAATTTCATGGCTAAAGTCACTGTCTGATAAGGGGCTAATATGCAAAATACATAAAGAATCCACACAACTCAATCACAAAATTTTAAATAAACAATCCAATTTTTTTAAATACACACAGGGGATAAATAGATATCTTTCCAAAGAAGACATGCAGATGACCAACAAGTATGAGGAAAGGTGCTCAAAACCACTAGTCATCAGGGAACTACAAGTCAAAGCTACAATGAGGTATCACCCCACACCTGTTACAATGACTGTTATCAAAAAGAAAAGAAAGGGAACCCTTGTGCACTGCTGATGGGAATGTAAATTGGTGCACTGCTGATAGGAATGTAAATTTCTCCACTATGGAGAAAAGTATGAAGGTTCCTCAAAATATGAAAAATCGAACTGCATACGATTCAACAGTACTGCTTCTGAGTAAAACACTAACTCAAAAAGACAGGTGCACCCTCACATTCACTGCAGCATTATTTACAGAAGCAAGATACGGAAACAATCTGTGTCCATCAATAAATCAATGGATAAAAAAAGAAGTGGTATGTATATACAATGGAATACTACTCAGTCATAAAAAATGAAAGAAATCTTGCCATTTGTGACAACATGGATGGACCCTTACACCATTACACTAAGTAAAATATGTCAGGCAGAGAAAGACAAGTACCATATGATCTCACATATTCATGTGGAATCTAAAGGAAATTCAAGCAAACAAACAAAAACCAAGTGCATGGATACAGAGAGCAGATTGGTGAGCCCACGGCACTAGTAGGCTAGAGAGAGGACCCCAAAATGGTGTTTGCTAGGCCCACTGTCCTCATGGTAGAATAGGCAAGAAGGCCGCGGCCAGCGTCTGTGTCCCGCGGGGAGTCACCACTGCCTCTGCCTCTCTCAGAGCCTCTCTGAGATCTCCAAGTGTGCCTGACCCAGACTCCTTTCATGTTAGCACCTCTTCACTGGGTCTCAGAGTCTGTGTGATTTTGCATGCGCCCTTTAAAAGCAGATCTCTGTTTCTCACAGCCCCTCTGGCTTTCTCATGCACAAGCCACACTGGCCTTTAAAACCAGGCTTTGGGGGCTCATCCTACCAGTGCAGGACCTCTGGGTGAGGAGCCCAATGTGGAAAAAAAAAAACCCAGTTTGAGTCCTTTTTATGTTACTCACATGGTAAGTGAGTACTTTTGGATGAATCTCTTAACCTAAGATGTTGGTTTCCCCCCAGTGAAATGGAGCTTAGGATACTTGCAGGGTTATTTGAGCTGAATAAGATAGTTACATGTTTCGTAATACCCAGCCACACCTCAGGTTGATTAAATCATACTCTTTGGAAGTGGGATCCAGGTATAAGTGCTTTAAAGCTCCCAGGGTATTCCCGTGTAGGGCCAAAGTTAAGATCCACTGATTCATGGGCGTTCATTTCACGTCAGACACTGTTTTAAGCATTTTATTCATGTTATTTTTACTCATTTTGATTGGCAATTCACATAGCCTGAAACCAGAATGCCACAGAAATATTCAGAGGTGAAACCACATGTGCTCAAATTTCCTTTGCCAGGATGGAAACTGTCAGGTTGCCTCTCTTCTTTTAGTTTCATCTATCAGCAAAATTTTTCTTTATTTATCTTTGGCTGCACGGGGTCTTTGTTGTTGCATGTGGGCTTTCTCTAGCTGCACTGATCGGGGGCTCCTCGTTTCGGAGGCTTCTCTTGTTGCAGAGCACAGGTTCTAGGCAGATGGACTTCAGTATGTGCAGCATGTGGGTTGGTAGTTGTGACTCAGGAGCTCTAGAGCGTGGGCTCAGTAATTGTGGGGCACGGGCTTAGTTGCTCCACAGCTTGTGGAACTTTCCCAGACCAGGGATTGAACCTGTGGTCCCTGCCTTGGCAGGTGGATTCTTATCCATTATGCCATCAGGGAAGTCCTCTTTCCAGAATTTTTGCCTTGATTTCTCCTTTCTTCCCTTTGTGTGGAGATCTGACAGGTGAACTTCTGTAGGGAAATCATTTTCCTTCCAATCCTCATGGGTCAGTTGCCAGGGAAATGTCAAGGCAAGAGGAAGGGCACAGATAGAGCCACTGAGTTGATCACAGCGTAGAAGAATGCTGCTGGTGTCCTTGGGGGCCATTTCAGCAGCCCTCTAACTTTCTCTGTCTCTCCCAGAGCCTGTGAGGGAACCTCCAGAGTAGTTCCCACAAATTACGTGGGCCTCCTGGGGACTTTCCTCATTCAAAGCCAAAACCCAAGGGGAGCTCCACCCAGCAGCAAACCAGCGGTGGCATCTGCTAACCTCAGACCTGCCCTTTGGGGCTCCTATGTGGCCTGTCTCTTGGCCATCAATGAGTTCCTAGGGCGAATATTTTCTTAGCTTCAGGCCCCGAGACTGACCTTTCCCATATCTTGGGACATCTTCATCAGAGCAATGAGACCAGAGATTCCAATGTTTGAAACTGGCGGCAATGAGAAAGGAGGGGGTGTTTGCTTGTTTTCTTTTTGTCAGGTCCTCTGTTGTTTTATTTGGTTTCCTAAGAGAAACACTTCTAACTTAAAGTAACAATGCTTGGCCTCTTTGCACACCCTTTCCTGATCATTCTTGGCAGTGGTCCTCTCACCTACAGAAACACTGGGTAGTGGAGGACTACAGTATGTGGTCTGGGACCACCAGCATCAAAATGACTGGAACTATGGGACCCTTGCTAAAAAAAAAAACAAAACGATTCTTGAGATCCACTCCATACTTAACAGACACAGAGCTTCCCTAAGTGGGTTTTGGGAGGTTGAATTTTTAACCAGCATCCTAAGTGATTCTGAGGTGCAATAAGTCTTGGTAATCACTGGATTTAAACTCAGTATTCTTACCTTGTGAAACTTTAGTGCTTGGATTTATATTATTTTTCTTCATTTTCTCTTTGAAGAAAGGTATTGCATGCTGGCTCAGGGGGCTTCCCTGGTGGCTCATATGATAAAGAATCTGCCTGCAATGCAGGAGATCCCGGTTTGATTCCTGGGTTGGGAAGATCCCCTGGAGAAGGGAATGGCAGCCCAGTACTGGGAATGGCAACTGCAGTATTCTTGCCTGGAGAATTTGATGGACAGAGGACGCTAGCAGGCTAATGTCCATGGGATCGTAAAGAGTCAGACACGACTAAGCAACTAACACACACTGTTCCATGTATGAGGCGATAAGTATATAAGGTTCTTGAGGGCTTGCATCCCTTACTGTATCCAGTTGAGCAGATGCTTGGTGTAAACTGTCCTGGATTGACTGTATTTGCAGCTCAAAAAAGAATCCATTTAGCGCCAATTTCCATTTGATGGCCCAGTGCTTGGAAAGTGCTGGGCTGAGGCCAGGCCAAGGGACTAGTATACTCTAATGATGCCAAGAACAAAGTTTCTTTCTTAAAGGAAATTTAAAAAACAGATTAAGGACAGCAGGTATACTGAACCTGGGCTGCATCCAAGGTCTGGCTTAGCCTTATTTTAGCCAAAATGGTTGAATTACTTCCTGTAATTTCTGATACATTTTAAAAAATGAATTGTAATAGGGTTTCTTTTTCTTCTTTGTTTTCTGTGACTGCCTTTGAATTAAAATTACCCCAAATAAAAATAGCTACAGTCACCCTGAGATGGAAAATAAGATCTGTTTGTTCAGAAGTTTTTCTTAGTATTAGTTACTGACCATGATAAGTTACAGTTTATGGTCAAGGCATAATTGTAGTTCTGAGCTTTTCAGCTGGATCCATATGAGTTGACAGTAGCAAAGACTGTCTTGCATGGCTGTTGTGAACCGCTGCCTGATTTACATACCTAATTGTGCTCTGGGATTGCTCAGGGTGGAAGACTTAAAGACTGTTTTACCTGAATCTTCCCCTGATTTTTGTATATTGTCTTCTCTTGTGAGGTGTTAGCTCTGCAGCTGGGTCCCTTGAAGGTTGAGCCCAACCTCTCCAAAGAGGGTTTAATGTTTCTGAATCTCTGTTTTTGCACATGGAGCCCATATGAGAAGATAGGCCTACAGGTTTTTTTGTTGTTGTTGTTTTGTGTTTGGCTTCTTTCGCTTGGCATAATGCATGTAAGATCATCTGTGTGGTCTGTATCAGTGCTTTCCTTTATACTGCTGAGTAGTATTCCACAGTAAGGAAATAATACAGCTTGTTTTTCCACCTACTTATTGAAGATCTTTGGATTGTTTCCAGGTTTTGTTGTCAAATATATGCCATAAATATTTTGATTTTTGTCATTTTTCATTTGAGAGTGGGGTTCTTGAGGAACATGTCCGAGGATTATTTCTTTGAGAGTTCTCTGTTGAGTGCTTCTCCCATTAACTGAAGTCAAAGAGTGAGACTTCAGCAGGACCATTTGGAGAGCCTGATATTTGTCTGTGCAGATATGGCGATATGATGGACTGGTGTTTAATGTGAGTGGTTGGCTAATACATGAGTGAGGAAGGCTATGACAAGGTGCCTGGGTTGTTAGTGTTCTGGGAACACTGCTTTTTATGTGTTCAAAGTAAGCTCTGTTTCAAATGGAAAGTGTGACCTCTCAGGGTTGTCAATGTGCCTGCTTAATCTATTGTAGGTATAATGTTTTTACCTCATATTTATTTTGAGTTTTTCTAAACTCCCAAGCATCCCGTAATGAACTTCGTTTGTCAACATTTAGGAGAAACTTTATGTAGATCAAAAAAGTGTTGATGGAAATTATTTAGCGATTTGAAGACACACTCCCTACTCCACACCCCCTTTGACTCTGCCCTTGCTGTCACATCTACAAGGCAGTGTGCTAGGAGTCAGGAGACCTGCTTCAGCTCTGTCTCTGCAACTCATGTTTCATGTCTTTGAGCAAGTCATACTGCCTCCTTGAATTTCAGTTTCCTTATCAGTAAAATTTTGGACAAAGAGTGCTTATTCTAACTACTTGTCAGGAAATTTGGAAGCTATCACATGCTAGATCAACATAAAATTTTATTATTACTATTATCTAACATTTTGTATGATCTCAGCTTAGTGTTTTATCTTAAGAACGACAGCTCCCTCCTTCATCTTTTAAAAGTAGACTAGAGAACATAAGTCCAAAGAAATGAATTTTTATTAGTAAAATTTCTAGTGCTATGGCCTTAGGATCATCTTGCTGTTTGAGAGTAGGGAGAACTTCTTGGTGTTCCTGAAACAAGTGTTATTCAGGCAGTTGAGTATTTTGCTTACATCTCAGGCTGCATCTGAGTCACACTCCTGGAGGCTCACTTCAGGCCTGTGGGTGGCTTAGAAATTTGTTTTAGAAACAAGGTTTATGTGTCGATTGCACTTCCTCCGTGGTTCTCTCATTGTCTGTTTCTGACAATATTTCCATGAAACCAGATATTTGATTTCAAGAACATCTGTTCTTTCCCACCTGAGTCAATGTTCTGCCTGGGCTGGAAGAAAAGGCACTCTGCTCAGCAAGATTCAGGATGTGGGCAGCAGGGGGAGGTGATGGTTGGTGGGGATGTTTATGAACACAAACAACTTTGCCGGGGCATTCAGCCTCAGAGGAAGATGAGTAAGGAAGCCTTCAGGAACTAGTATTTAGCCCAATTTTTCAAATGGGCATGTATTCTTTTAAACATCCAGGCTTAAACGATTTCACCCTTTAGGTTAGAAATCTTTCTCAATTGTGGCGCTCTTCCTTACCTCCAAGATTGGAGCATGTGGAATTCATTGAGTCCTTCTTGCCTGCTCGGTTTTATTTTTTGTCCTCTAGGTGGAAAACATGGAGGCTGATACCTAAATGTTATTAATAGCACATGCACTGCATTATACTGTTAGGCATGCTTTTGAGGTTTATGAAGGTCAAAGAGATTTATTCTGTTCTAAATGGCCCCGAGGCCCAAGGATGTGAAGGACTGGCTGCAAAAGAAGGGTCATGGCTGGTCTAGTGAGATACCTGTGCTTGACAAGAGCCAGGCCACAGACAAGCGGGTCCCCTCCTCCCTAGGCCCTCTGGCCTGGTCTAAAACTCTCACAGTGGCGGAAAATCACTGAAAGGTCTTAAGCAGAGGCACGAGTGAACAGATTTATATCTTCAAGGGTCTGTCAGGCTGCAGGTGAAGAGTGAAGTGGAGGGGTGTGGAGGCAGCTCCTGAGCACTGTGGTCCAGGTGAGGGGAATGTGCCAGCACCCCTGTGATCTTGTATCTACCTGGCTTGCCTTTCCAGATTGTTCTGCTTGCTTTCTCCCTCCTACCTGCTGCCTGCATTCTGCCTTGCCAGGTTCTGCTCAGATCTTTAAGCCAGACTTGTCCTCCAGCATTTTCCCATAGGAACTGTCTCCTACCTTTTACATACTTCACCTCATTCTGCCTAGAGTCAGGGTCAGTAGTTGACAGTCCTGCAGTCCCAGTGTTACCATTTCCTTGAGGGATGGACAGAGTCTCACTCATCTTGGTGTTTCCTGTAGAAGCCAGCTCAAGTATGTGGGTGTGTCAGATTACACGTTGTTCTATAAATGTTAAGTGGTATTTGAAAATACAAGAGTGTTGTTGAATAAATAAATGAATGGATGGATATAGTAAATGAATGGGTGGAGATAGTGAGGGAATTTTTGTGAGTTGATTCTTGATGCAATCTTATAAGCCTCAAGTTAGAATTGTATGTAAACGTCAGAGTCAATTGCCTTGATGTAAATTCCTTGTGTGTGCATGTGTAACCGCTCCATTCTGTCTGCGTGAGTAGTCACTCAGTTGTGTCCAGTTTTTTGCAACCCCATGGACTGTAGCCTGCCAGGCTCCTCTGTCCATGGGGATTCTCCAGGCAAGAATAGTGGAGTGGGTTGCCATTTTGCCATTTCCTACTCCAAGGGATCTTCCTGATCCAGGGATCAAACCCACATCTCTCACGTCTCCTGCATTGGCAGGCAGATTTTTTTTTTATCACTGCATCACCTGGGAAGTGTAAATTCCTTGTATTTTAATATATTGGATTTAAAATGTCCATTTTGTGGCTGCCCTGAAGCCATTTTGGTTTACTCTCAAGTCCTTAGCTGTGTTCTTGGTGGATGAAATGGTTAGGGAACAGAATGTTGCTATTTTGGAGGTAGATAAGGGAGATTTTGAAAGACGCCTGTTACAGGTTCCTCCTAGGACTTCTCAGGCTTGCAGAGATAGAAAGCAGTCACCTGCATGATGTCACTTGAGGGAACTCCGAAGGAACTCCTACCTTCTCCTCAAAATAGTCCTTCCACTGTTACTGAATGCATTCCATGTACTCAACGCACAGTGAGGCCAAACAACACAAAAACCTTGGAGCTTGCAGCAGAGAAAAGTTTATTGCAGAGACATGCAAGGAGACAGGTGGCTTATGCCTTAAAAACCCGAACTCCTCCAAGGCTTTCAGCAAAGCCTTTCTATAGAAAAGATGAAAAGGGGTGTGGCTAGTTGTTGCAAACTGCTTGGTATAAGATCTTCCTTCTTGCTGCTGTCCATGTAGGTAAGGTCATGGGCAGGTTATGATTTTCCTGTAAACTCCATCAAACAAATAAAAACAAATGTTACTCTCTGTTCTGCAACTTTTTATCTAAAGGTGTAATACTCTTAAAAGTCATAGCCTTGAGAATTATATAAGAAAGAAAAGGGGAGGAATTAAATTCTGACTCCATGCCTTCTTGTGTCTTTCAGCACTTAACAAATTATCCCTCATTTTACTTGTTCAAGGTCCCAAGACTTGACTTTCATCCTCCAAGGTCCAGGCCTTGGCTAAGAGGACGAAGGTACCTGTGTGGGCTGGTTACTCTGCCCAGGAGCACTGGTCCAGTACCCAGTCTGGGTCCTCCTGCCAGTGCCTGCGTCCAGTCGAAGAGGTAGATCTCAGCTGGCAGTGTCCTCCAGGCTAGGTCCCCAGACCCTGCCCAGCTGTCATTACTGAGGGAACCAGACACCCAGGACCCAGCCTGTCCATAGGTCCTCAGGCAGCACAAACTGGGGGCCAGGTCTGTGGACTGTGACCAGGGTGACTGCCACCGTGGGAATCACTGAGATGTTGACCATGGGTGGAATGGAACCCATAAAGTCCATGCACTAAAGATCTCTTGCTGCTGCTGCTGCTGCTGCTGCTAAGTCGCGTCGGTCGTGTCCGACACTGTGCGACCCCATAGACGGCAGCCCACCAGGCTCCCCCATCCCTGGGATTCTCCAGGCAAGAACACTGGAGTGGGTTGCCATTTCCTTCTCCAATGCATGAAAGTGAAAAGTGAAAGTGAAGTCGCTCAGTCGTGTCTGACTCTTCGTGACCCCATGGACTGTAGCCCACCAGGTTCCTCTGTCCATGGGATTCTCCAGGCAAGAGTACTGGAGTGGGGTGCCGTTGCCTTCTCTGGATCTCTCGCTAATCCCACCCTAATGGCTGCACGCCAGGCTGCAATTACACTACCTGTTCATGGACGCTTTCTTTAGCAGAGTCTGCAGTTTTAAAGCCATGACCTAATGTTCCTGGAAGAGGGTCACATTCTTCCTCAAATGAGTTTCCTACCAAGGTTCGAGCAACTGATAGGAAATCTTTTCTTGAAAGATCGAGGACCCACGGTGCAGGGGTGCGGGGGAGAAGGACAGAATGAAAGGAAGAAAGGGGACGTGGGGGAGTGTGGACAGGCTCGCTGGCTTGATCATTGTGCTTGGGGTTCCAGTCGAAAGGGTGTTTTGGTCAGGATTGTTTAGGTCAGAGGTCAGTGAACGTTTTCTGTAAGGGGCAGAACAGTGAATATTTTGGGCTGTTCGGTGTCTGTCACAGCTACTGGACCTGCCCTTAGTGTGTGAAAGCAGCCGTAGACACTACATAAATGAAGTGGGGGTGGGGGGCCAGGGGAGCCGTGTAGGGCTGTGTACAGAAACAGGCTCCGTGAGCTGATTTTCACCTGCCAGGGAAGTTTATTGACCCTGGTCTAGGTTATTCTTAATTGAATAGACAAAAGCAAAGCTCCTAGCTCATGGATTACTGCAACAAGGAATTATTTCTGGCTTATATTAAAGTCTAGTGTAAGTCAGAAGAGTGCTCTCTCGGTCACTCAAGAACTAGGGCTGACAGTCTCTGTCTCCACAGAGCTTCTACAGTCACCTCGGCAACGAGAAGACAGATGGGTGAACTGGACTCTGGCTCTTGAGGTTGTTATTTGGGAAGAGACATGTGTAACGTCAACAGTCTCACTTCCACTGGGCAATGTGAGCCACATGGTCACATCTATTTGAAGGGATAGGGACGTGCAATCTCACTGGCACAGAGGGAGACCCAGAATTCTGGGCTGCGTGATTTGCACTAATGAGAACCACACACGGGGAGGCCAGAGTTCACAAGGATGCCCCCATTCTCTTCTCACTCCACAGAGGGGGCAACTGTGGCTTCCTGCCCCTCATCTAACATCCGCAGGTCTGTGGGTGACCTGACCTGAGTCAGCATTTCCACACCATTCCCACCACCTTCTGGCTGTCCAAGGTGGTGACCCTACTCAGATCTCACCTGTGCCTAAGCTTGTCTGGCACTCCCGACAGCCAGAGCCTGATAGAATTAGAGGATGAGTTACTCTGCAGCTGAACTGACTGGACTGTTGAAAATCTTTACTTTTTAAAGTAAAGATACTTACTTAAAAGTTTCTTAAAGATACCTTTAAGATCAAGTTTCTTAAAGATACCTCCCCACTCAAGTTCTCAAGTTTCAGGCTCTCCAGAAAGAATAATTTTGGCTTGGCTGGTCTTTTTAGTAGTTCTTTAAGAAATAGTCTGAGAAAAATATATTTTATATATGTTTATCACATATCAAGAAATGTTTGGGCAACATTTTAGTACCTGGGGCTAGACTTCCTGTCCTGGTTAACTTTCTATTGTTTACCATACTTCACTGTACACTTCAGCCAAGCCACACTCAGAAAGGAACAATGTGGTTCCATGTCTTCATACTACTGCCCACGTGTTCCCTCTGCCTAGAAATCCAACCTCTTGGGTTGATCACCAGACCTAGGTCAGTTTTGTTAACAATGTTCCAGATCTTGAGTGTGTATTGAGTTCACTAGTCTTCATTACATTATTAAAATCAATCAATAACTCTAATGAAAAAGGACTATCATCAATCAATGGTGATAGTGTGTTATGAACTAAGGATTGTGATTAATCCAATTCTGGGAGCCTCAGGTCGAATAAATAGATAAAATCCTATTGAGCAGGGGTTGGCAAACTATGGTCCTTGGATCAATTTTGACCCATCACCTTTTTCTTGTAAATAAAGTTTTATTGGAACACAGCTATACTCATTTATATTGTTCATGGAGTTTTCACACTGTAATGGGAGGGTTAAGCAGCTGTGATGGAGACCCAATAGTCCACACAGCCTGAAATATCTACTTTTTGGACTTCTGTAGAAAATGTTTGCTGATCTGTGCTGTTGTGTATGGTAGGTGAGCACTGGATCTCAGCCATGGGGTCAACACAAGAAAGCGTCAGCCGAATGTATTGGGGTTGAGGAGATGTTAATAGTAAGAAAGGATTACAGAAGAGCTTCCCTAAGAGAGGTCACCTTGAGTTCTCTTTCTGTCTCTGGTGGTTTATTTACTAGTAACAGAATCCTAAGTCAAACTGACTTAAGCAAAATAGGGGGTGGGTTGGAGTGGAGGCAGAGTAATTGGCAAATATAACCTAAATTCAGAGGAGGCAGGGGTGGAGTGGACATGAAGTTTGCTTTGCTTTCTGAAACTGGATGCACTTAGGAGAAGGCAATGGCAACCCACTCCAGTGTTCTCACCTGGAGAATCCCAGGGACGAGGGAGCCTGGTGGGCTGCCGTCTATGGGGTCGCACAGAGTTGGACACGACTGAAGCGACTTAGCAGCAGCAGCAGCAGCAGCAGTCTCTTGCTCATTGGTTTTCATGTCTGAACTTCTCTGTGTGTGCTCAGTTGCTCAGTCGTGTCCGATTATTTATGGACTTCAGCCCACCAGTCTCCTTGGTCCGTGGGATTTTCCAGGAAAGATGACTGCAGCTGATTGCCATTTCCTCCTCCAGGGGATCTTCCCTACTTAGGGACTGAACCTACAATGCAGAAGATTCTGCATCTCCTGCATTGCAGGCAGTTTCTTTACCACTGAGCCGCCTGGGAAGCCCAAGTATCTCTATGCATTGTTCCATTTTCCGTTGCAAATGGACTAGGAGGCAGTGAAAACGCCACTGGGGAGCCCTGAACTCGCATATTCCAGTTTTGGGCTGGAGAAAAATGCTTCCGGTTTCCAATTACAAAAATCATAGGGCAAGACTCTAATTGGTGGGTTTGGATTTTATGGCCACCCCTTGGACCAATCACAGAGACTGATCCTGAGAGATACTTATATGTCCACCTTGGTGATATGAGGAATGGGTGTTTTACTAAAGCCCAGGACCATTGGAAAACTGTTGTAAATTGCTTCTCCAATATGTCTTTTCTGTTCATGGAATATTCATGGGTATTCATGGAATTGATGGGCAGAGGCCAATGGACCAAGGCATTTCTAGATATATATTTGCAAACAAATGAAGGAATCAGCAATCTGAAACAATATCCATTGGTTATGAGACTTGAAAAGGGAATAATTAATAGATTTCTAGTAAATGTACAGGGTTATGCAAATACCACCACAATGCAATTCTAGAACATTTCCATCACCCCAAAAGATCCCTGTCACCCATTTGTTCCCATCCCCAGCCCTAGGTAACCACAATGCTAATTTCTCTTTATGGCTTTGGCTGTTTTTGGACAACCATATTAGTGGAACCATGCAATATGTGGTCTTTTGTATCTGACTTCTTGCATTTAGTATAATGTTTTTGAGGCTCATACATATTGTAGCATGTGTCAGTGTTCCGTTTCTCTTCATTGCTAAAATAAATAAGCCACCACATTGATATACTACATTTTGTTCCATCATTTGATGGGCATTTGAATTGTTTCCAGGTTTTGGCTTTTCCAAATAGTGCTACTGTGAACATTTTCCTGAAAGTCTGTGTGAATAGTTGCTTTCATTTATTTTGGGAAGATATAAAGCCTCTGTGACTTCTTAAATTTCTTTTTATTTTTTTCCTTTTAGTAGCTCTTTTCCATTTAGTAGTTTTAGAGAATATACAGGTTCAGTTCCAATTTGAGCTGGTTCACTGGTTTTAAAAAACTTTCAATTCAATTAGAAAGTTAATATTTGGATTCACTGTGGGATTTAGCACATGAGTATATTCATTCTAGTTTCTGGTTCATGCTCCGCTTTAGTTCCTGTCCCTAATGGCAACTTAAACGTCTGTAGCAGATTCCATGCTGGAAATGAAGACAGATCAGAGTACGTGGAGAAAACTCATCTCTATGTTAAACTCAAGCTTTGCAGTTAAATTGCCTGCTCTTCATCCTCCAACTTACATGCCCACATCCATCCTAGGGTACAGGGTTTTATTCATTTCATAAACCCTCCCACAGTCATCTCCTGTAGAAGGTTGTGGATTACTGCCCTAGGGCCACTAGGGGCAGGCTCTCAGAGTGCGTGAGACAGTGACTCAAGCTTCCAGAGCATCATTCTGTCTGGCTGTAAGGGCAGGGGTGTCTCCTACAGGAGCACAGTTGTACTTTTGGGAAGCAAGAGGCAAGATCAGGGCTGTTCCTTTTTCCTCTTTGACTTGCTGCCCTTCATTCATTGATCTTACTTTTACGCCACCTCCCACATTTAAGGGTGATTTATGATACTTATAAAAATGTATTTACAGGTAAAGGAGAGATGATTGTAAAAATCTCACCTATGTCTGGCAGATTTTGGGTTTCAACTACAGAAGTATTTGCTATGTATGACCTATCTTTCAAGTAATTGAATTCCTCTTTGGGTTCTGGGTTAATTTAAAATGGACAGTTGGCAAATGATCTAAGAAATTATATTTGTGTTAACTGAGAGCCCACTGGCAAACTGGTTCATCATTTAACACTGAAAGTCACTCTTTTAGTTAAACTTCCCCATTACCTGTCTAAATTTCTACCCCCTTCCCACATGTCACAGTAATGCAGCACGAGAGGGGAAGATCAGAAGGACATTATTGGGAGAGATGGATTCTAGTGCTGGTTGCAATGACCTTGATCTTTTGACCTTGGAGTTCCCCATCTACCTTCTCCATGTGAACTCCTGGTATTTCAGTATCTGAGCATAAACACCAAAGAACTGGGTTTACCAGACTTCTTGACTTGTGGACTTCTCCTTTTCTAGATCTAACATTTCAGTAGGTGAATATCCAATGTTACCTGACATCTGTTTATCTAATCAGAGAGAGGAGAAGGCTGTATGAGTTCATGGTTCTGTTTACTAAATAAGGAAATGCAAGCTACGGTGTTATGGGATTGCTTAATCCATAGTGCCAGGGAGCAGGGACAGTTCCTGATCTTGGAGCAGCTGTGATCTTGAAGCCCAGGATCCTTTCCTAATTCCACTAAAGCCATTCTAACCATACTGTGTTCCTTTCCACCACAACCCTGTGAGACAGCACAAAGAACACTTTCCAGATTCTACAGGAGATGAAACTGAGATTTAGTTATGTGAAAGTGGCTAGAATCCATGTGACTTAACTCTGGTTCAACATTCTTTGCTCTTTTCTGAAGATTGTTTATCCTTTTAATCCAAATGATATTTTTACTTTTGTTTCTAAGAGCTCAGGGAACAAGGAGCTGGACAAATAAAGTATTTGAATCCAATTCAGCCTGGTATTAGAGCTTTCCCACCTGGCCGTGGGGTCCGGGGAAGAGACTCATTTGTCTACCTGCATGCGGCCCCCTGAGAAAGCCTGCTATTTTGACAGTGCAAGGTGAGGGCAGGTGAGGTTTTTTAAATTTTCATATTAGCTCTTTTGTCTAGCATCCATAATCCTTCTGGTCCACTTGTTTTCCTCCACTGAGTCTAGTTCCATCTGGTCTGAATGTTGTTAATGAGGCTCCCTACTTATAAGTGAGCCTAAGACTCAGGTGTGACCAAAGATTATCACTCTCCTCTTGGATCCAAGTTTAGGAAATGGACATCTTTCCCAGGTTGGACCAAAGAGAATCAGAGCAGAACTTTTGCTTTAACTGTGAAGAAAGAGAAGTTCCTATTCATATTTTCTGTTGGACTGACTGCCAGCGTTTTCGAGATTTGTATTCTCACAGCTCCATCCTGCCACTGTGATGGAGAAGTCTGTGTGAAAGTGGAGTGCATGCGTGCTCAGTCGCTTCAGTTATATCCAACTCTTTTCAACCCCATGGACCATAGCCCGTCAGGCTCCTCTGTCTGTGGAACTTTCCCGGCAAGAATACTGGAGTGAGTTACAATGCCCTCCTCCACAGGATCTTCTCGACCCAGGGATCAAACCACGTCTCCTGTGTCTCCTGCCTTGCAGGCAGATTCTTTGACCATTGAGCCATCAGGGAAGCCCCTGAAAATTGAGTAGCAAAAAACAAAGTCGAGAGACAGTGAGAAACTGGATCCTTGTTCCTTCTCCTTGTTATCATTATTATTATTTTACTTTTTAATTGAAGTATAAGTATAATACATTGCGCTAATCTTCAGAGGCCAAATAAGTATATCTGTACATATTTGGAAATATGTATATGTTTATGTTACCACCACACAGATCACAACATAGACAATTTCAAGGGCTCAGATGGTTCTGTCATGCCCCTCCCCAGGTAATGGCTTGCTGCAGAGGACTAGTAGTCCACATGTTCTCAGTTGGGTGATACCAACCAAGTGTTCTCGTGGGTCGGGGGAAGCAAAAACTCATAGCTATTTCAGTGGTTTGTGTCCTGCCAAAGGACCATCGTTATATAAGCAGATATGCAGTATGCCTGTGATATTAACATGTAATGGGGGAAGTGTTTTAGGGAGAAACTGTCTTAAAAGGGTCCAGTCACAGGGATTGAGGGGGTGATAAAGCAAAAAAAGGCTAAGAAAAACTGCATTGATCTGAATCTATAACTGCTAATTTATTTTGCCAGTGCTGAAACGATATAAAATGCAATTACATGGCATGTGGCTGGCTTCTTTTGTTCAGCATATTATCCTGAACTTCATATGTGTTGTTGCATGTATCAGTTGTTTGCTCCTTTTTGATTATGGTTGAATTATTCCATTGCATAGCTATTCTGTGTGCTAGTCACTCAGTCATGTCTGATTCTTTGTGACCTCATGGACTGTAGCCTGCCAGGCTCCTCTTCCATCGGATTTCCCAGGCAAGAATACTGGAATGGATCGCCATTTCTTTCTCCAGGGGATCTTCCTGACCCAGGGATCAAACCCAAGTCTCTTGTGTCTTCTGAACTGGCAGGCAGATTCTTTCCACTGTGCCACCTGGGAGGCCCATATAGATACGCTGCAGTTTGCTTATTTGTTCATCTCATGATAAGATATTTGGGTTGCTGTCAAGTTTCACCTGTTGTGGATGCAGTTGCTATAAACATTTCATATATGTATTTGATGGGCATATGTTTTCTTTTCTTTTGGATAAATGCCTAGAAAAATTCCCAGGTGGCGTTAGTGGTAAAGCATCTGCCTGCCAATGCAGGAGATGCAGTTTCCATCCCTGGGTCAGGAAGATTCCCTGGAGGAAGATCGTGCTGGATCTGAGTAAGCATATGTTAAACTTTAGATAGTGCCAGTTTTCCAAAGTGGTAGTACCAGTGTCCTGCAGCAGTGTATGAGGGAGTTCCAGTTCCATATTCTCCCAACACTTGGTATTTTCAGTCTTTTCAATTTGAATCATTCTGGAGAGCTTGTATGGGAAATCTCATTGTGATTTAAATTTGCCTTACCTTGATGTTGAGCATCATTTCCTAGTTCTATTGGCCATTTGGAGATACCTTTTGTGAACTGAAAGAAAGGCAATGCCAGAGAATGCTCAAACTACTTCACAATTGCACTCATCTCACACGCTAGCAAAGTAATGCTCAAAATTCTCCAAGCCAGGCTTCAACAGTTTGTGAACTGTGAACTCCCAGATGTTCAAGCGGGATTTAGAAAAGGCACAGGAAACAGAGATCAAATTGCCAGCATCTGCTGGATCATCGAAAAAGCAAGAGAGTTCCAGAAAAACGTCTACTTCTGCTTTATTGACTATGCCAAAGCCTTTGACTGTGTGGCTCACAACAAACTGTGGAAAATTCTGAAAGAGATGGGAATATGAGACCACCTGACCTGCCTCCTGAGGAATCTGTATGCAGGTCAAGAAGCAACAGTGAGAACTGGACATGGAACAACAGACTGGTTCCAAATTGGGAAAGGAGTATGTTAAGGGTGTATACTGTCACCCTGCTTATTTAACTTATATGCAGAGGACATCATGCAAAATGCCAGGCTGGATGAGGCACAAGCTGGAGTCAAAATTGCTGGGAGAAATATCAATAATCTCAGATAGGCAGATGACACCACCCTTATGGCAGAAAGTGAAGAACTAAAGAGCTTCTTGATGAGTGAAAAAGTTGGCTTAAAACTCAACATTCAGAAAATGAAGACCATGGCATCCAGTCCCATCACTTCATGGCAAATAGATGGGGAAACAATAGAAACAGTTAATGTTTTGGGGGGCCCTAAAATCATTGCAGATGGTGACTGCAGCCATGAAATTAAAAGATGCTTGCTCCTTGGAAGAAAAGCTATGACCAACCTAGACAGCATATTAAAAAGCAGAGACATTACTTTGCCAAAAAAGGTCCATCTAGTCAAAGCTGTGGTTTTTCCAGCAGTCATATATGGATGTGAGAGCTGGACTATAAAGAACGCTGAGTGTGAAAAAACTGATGCTTTTGTGATGTTGGGGAAGACTCTTGAGAGTCCCTTGGACTGCAAGGAGATCCAACCAGTCCATCCTAAAGGAAATCAGTCCTGAATATTCATTGGAAGGACTGATGCTGAAGCTGAAACTCCAATACTTTGGCCACCTGATGCGAAGAACAGACCCATTTGAAAAGACCCTGATGCTGGGAAAGATTGAAGGTGGGAGGAGAAGGGGATGACAGAGGATGAGATGGTTGGATGGCATCACTGACTCAATGGACATGAGTCTGAGTAAACTCCAGGAGTTGGTGATGGACAGGGAAGTCTGATGTGCTGCAGTCCATAGGGTCACAAAGAGTCAGACATGACTGAGCAACTGAACTGAATTGAACTTTGTGAACTGTTTTTTCATAACTTCTACCTATTTAATTCTGGGTTGCTTGTCTTTTCCTCTTTGGATTGTCAGGTACATGTATTGAAAATTTCTTCTTCCAAGGTATGGTTTGCTTTTAATTCTCTTAGTGTTTACTCTTGATGAATAAAAGTTTCTAATTTGTTGAAGTTCAATTCTCTTGTGTTTAAGAAATCTTTCCCTATTCCAAGGTGATAAAGATTTCTTCCTTTTCTTTTCTAGAAGTTCTATGCATTTTGCTTTTCCCCTTAGGCCTATTCTTGAATTAATATTTAGATATCACATAGATAGGGATTAAGGTTAAGGTTTTTTTTTTTATTTGAATATCTAACTGCTCAAGTGCTATTCATTACAGAAAAACTAATCATTCTCCCATTAAACTGAAATTATGTCTTTAGTGTAAATCAAGTGACTGTGTATGTGTGATATGTTTCTGGATTTTCTATTTTACTCCATTGGTTCATTTCTCTAGCCCTGCAATAATAGTACATTAATATAAGGGCAATTTTAATAAGTCTTGCAATTAGATATGGTAAGTTCTCCAAATTTTCTCTTCAAAATTATCTAGGTTCTTTTGGACTTCATGCATTTTAATATAAACTTTATAATAAACTTGCCAATTTCCAAAAAAGAAAACTTGAGATTTTGATTGGAATTAAATATATTTCATGAAAATATTATGTCTTCTCTAAGTCTTTAAATTCTCTTTTTAATGTCTTATTGCTTTCAGTGTAGAGAATTGTGCACATTTCTTTATTCTTAGATATCTGGTATTTTAAAATGCTACTGTAAATGAAATTTATTTTTAAGATTTTATTTTCCAAATTTTTCTTGTTAATGTACATCTATAGATTTTGGTACCATTATCTCAGTCATGCAACATTGCTAAATTTGCTTATAAATTCTAAAGATGTTTGTCGATTCTGTGGGGACTTTTCATACCCAATCATATCATTGGCATAAAATGACATTTATACTTCTTTTTTTCCCCCAATTTTGTACTTTTTGTGTCTTTTTGTTGCTTTGTTGCACTAGCTAAAACTTCTAGTACAATCTTAAATATGCAGAGTGGTACAGTATATCTGACTCTTGCTTCTGACATTGGGGGAATTTTTTAAATATTTCATCCTTAAATATAATATTAGGTGAACCATCTTAACTTTAATTGAGATAAAATTTACAAACAATAAACTGCATCTATTTGAAGTATACAGTTTAATGGGTTTAACCATTATGAAACCACCTGTATAATTAAGAAAATGATCATTGACTTCATCTCCAAAAATTTGTGGTTGGCTGAATTCTAAGAATGATCCCCAGTGGAGCTCAGCCTTGTGAATTCCGTCCCCTTTGAGTGTGCATGGAACCTGGGAACCTGAAATGTCATTCCCATGATTATATTGTATATGTTATATGGCAAAGTGGAGAGCATTCAGCTTGGCCTAACTTAATCACATGAGCCTTTTAAAAGAGAGCATTTTCTTTGTCTTGGGAGCAGCAGAGAGGTTAAATTAGAGAGATTTAAAGCATGAGAGGGACTTGACCTGCCTTTGCTAGTTAGACGATGGAGTCGCATGAGAAATTAGTCTTATGAAGCTGAGAGTGACCTCTGGCTAACAGCCAGCAAGGAATCAGGACCTTCAGCCCTACAAACGCAAGTATATTCCAACGACCTGAATCAGCTTAGAAGCAGATTCTTCCACAGGACTTCTAGAGAGAAGCCCAGCTTCATGTTGATTTGGGCTTTATGAAACCCTCAGCAGAGAACCCAGTTAAGCCTGTTTGAGCTTCTAACCTAAAGAACAACAATGAGACATAAAAGGAGCATGGTGTTAAGTTGCTGTGTTTGTGGTAACTTTTTATTTTTTTGACTGCATAAATATATATATTTTTATTTTAATTAGAGGATAATTGATTTACAAGGTTGTGTTGATTTCTGCTGTACAAAAACATGAATCAGCTATAGGTATACATATGTCCCTTCCCTCGTGAGCCTCCCTCCCCTCTGATCCCACCCCTCTAGGTCATCACAGAGCTCTGAGCTGAGCTCCTTGTGTGACAATTCTTTGCGTGCTAAGCCACTTCAGTTGTGTCATTCTCTTTGTGACCCCCATGGACTATAGCCTGCCAGGCTCCTCTGTCCATGAGTTTCTCCAGGCAAGACTACTGGAGTGGGTTGCCATGTCCTCCTCCAGGGGACCTTCCCAATCCAGGGATTGAACCCTTGTCTCTCATGTCTTCTGCATTGGCAGGCTGGTTCTTTACAAGTAGCATTACCTGGGAAGCCCACATGGTAACTTTGTAGGTAGCAATAAAAAAGCAAAACATATTTTGAAACTGGGAGGTTGGTGCTGCCATAACAAATACTTAAAATGTGAAATCAGACAGTTGGAAGAATTTTAAAGAGCATAATATAAAAAACCTAGATTATCTTGGAAAGACTTCTTATAGAAATATGACATAGTAACAGATACTGAAAATGAAACGTGTCATTGGAAACTAGCAGAGGGGACAACCTGCTATATAGTGGCAGAAAATTTTGCAGAATTGTCTGCCAGAGTTATGTGGGAAACAAAACTTATAAATGATGAACTTGGACATGTAGCTGAGAAGATTTTTCAGCAAAATATTGAAGGTACAGCCTAGTTTCTTTGTGCTGCTTCTAGAAAAATGTGAGGAGAGAGAGATAAATTGAGTGAAAAACTGTTAAACAAAAAGGAACAAAGACTTGATAATGGTGGCAAAAGGTGGCAAAAGATGATGCAGTGTAAAAATGGCTGCTGAAAGCTGACATTGAGAAAAGGCTGAGGATGTAGTTATACAACCAGGAACAAGAAATGGCAACCCACTCCAGTATTTTTGCCTGAGAAATCCCATTGACAGAGGAGCCTGGCAGGCTACAGTCCAGAGGGTTGCAAAGAGTTAGACATGCCTGAGCATGCATGCCCAGTAGTTATATGAACTTTTGCTGTAACCTCAGAAAGATCAAGAGATTAGAGTATTTAGCTACACAAAAGACCCTTCCAAGAGATTATACATATTCTAAATCAAACCCAAAAACATCTAGGGCACTTTAAAACACTGTTCCTCTGTCATCTCAGTAGAAGCCAGAGAAGAAATTATATTTGTGAATGACGGCTGCAGCTATGAAGTTATGAAAGTGCAGTTTCATCTGAATTTGACGAGATCTCACTCCTGGGAATATGTTACACTGTGTGGAACAATTGACCTTAAAAAATGATTATCCAGGTGAGCCTAATTTAATCACATGACCCTTTAAAAGAGAAGAGGTTTCTCTGGCAGGGTGGTAGATACTTTGCATGTTGACACTGAAATTGCTAAAGTCACTTATTAGTCCTAGTAACTTTTTGGAAAATTCCTTAGAATTTCTAAATATAATCATGCAATATGCAAATAAAGACAATTTTACTTCTTCCTTTTCAATTTATGCCTTTAAACTCTTTTTCTGGCCTCTTGATTGAAAAAACCCTGCAATTTTCTTGATCTTAGGCAAAATAAGTTGGTCTTTTTTTCATTGCCTACTAGAATTTTTATGTTTGCTTTTTCCTATTCTTATTTTTGGTAGATATTGATTATTCATTTGGAAAATTCCTTTCAATTTCTAGTTGACTGAGTTTTATCAGGAATGACTTGAATTTTGTCAAATACCTTTGCTTCCTTGGCTGAGATTATCTATTTTTTGATCTGTTAAAATTTTGACTTCCATCAGTTGATTTTTGAATGTTAAGTCAATGTTGCATTCATGAGATAAAATTATGCATAGTTATGATATATTATCCTAATAATATATTGCTAGATTCATGTTGCTAAAATTCTGTTAAGGATTTTTGCATCTAGTCTCTAGTTTTATTTTCTTGTAATGTGTTTATCAATGTGTCAGTGTTATGCTGGCCTCATAAAATGAGGTACAAGTATTCTTTCCTGTCTTATGGAAGAATTTTAATTGAGTTGATTTCTTCTTTAGATGTTTGGTGGAATTTTCCATAACGTCAACTGAGGCTGGTATTTTCTTTCTTGAAAGTTTTATAAACTACACATTCCATTTCTTTAAAAGATATGGGGCTGTTTATTCTTTCTATTTCTTCTTGAGTGAGTTTTCTAGTTTCTATCTTCTTTTTTCCCCTGATAAATTTGGCCAGATGTTTATCAATTTTACTGACTTTTTTGGTACCATTAATTTTCTCTGTTGTTTTTCTACTTTCAATTTTACTTAGTCTCTACCCTTGTCTTTATTATTTTTCTACTTCTGGTTTATTAGACTTCAATTTGTTCTTTTTCTAGTTTCCTAAGGTGGAATTTTACATTATTAATTTTAGAACCTTCTTCTTTTTCAAACATAAGCAGTTATGCTAGTAAGTTTACCTTTGAGCACTGAGTGAGCTCTAGTCTGTAAGTTTTGATATATTATGTTTTGACTTTCACTCAATTAAAAATAATTCCTAATTTTCCTTGTGATTTCTGCTTTGACCAATAAGTTAAGAAGAAGTATATTATTTAATTGTCAATGATTTGGGGATTTTCCAGGTATTTTTTCGTTACTCATTTCTAGTTTAATTTTTCAATTATTAGTGAACATAGAGAGCATTTTATATGATTCAGTTTTCCTGATATGCTCTTTACAACCTACATTATTACCTACCTGGGTGAATGTCTCCTGTGCACTTGAAAATAATATGTATCCTGCTGCAGCTGGATGGAATAGTCTATAATCATAAATTAAGTTGAACTGGTTGGTAGTGTTTGTTCTATATGTTCAAGTTTTCTACATGCTTACTGATTTTTTGTTTTCTTGACCTATCAATTCCTGAGGGAGGAGTGTTAAAATCTCTAAGAATAACTGTGGATTTATTTTTATAAGTTTTACTTCTTATATTTTGAAGTTCTATTATTCGATACACTTTTATGACTGTTACAGCTTCTTGATAAATTGAACCCTGTATCATCATGAAATGGCATTAATCCCTGGTTATATTATTTTTTGTGAAGATTGTTTTAGTTGCTCAGTCATGTCCTACTCTGTGCAACCCCATGGACTGTAGCCCATCAGGCTCTTCTGTCTGTGGTGTTCTATAGGCAAGAATACTGGAGTGGGTAGCCAGTTCCTTCTCCAGGGGCATCTTTCCAACACAGGGGTCGAACCCACGTCTCTTTTACCTCCTGCATTCGCAGACAGTTTCTTAGCCATCTGAACCACTGGGGAAGTTGTGAGGATTACTTTTCTGTTATTAACAAAGCTGCTGTGAGTGCTTTCCCACTAAGTCTAACCCCAGAAAATCTCAGATACCTATAAATTTTATTTAAAAAAATAACTTCATGTGTAAATTATCATTTCTGTTTTGATTCTCAAACAAATCAAAGCAAATTCAAAAGGAAAACTTGGAAAGAGGGGAGAATACTTCTGGTTAATAATTTTAGGCACAAACATAAATTTATAGTAATTCTGTGAATACATATGAGAAATAGACAAACTTTTGGCAGTAATACAGTAAAAGCTTTTCTATTTCTCTAATAATATAAAGAGAGATCTGTGTGCTGATATGTTTCACATTAAATTTTAATTTTGTATGTAATGAGCATCACTTTTTGTGTTGGTGGTCAGCATTCCCTCCATGGCTTTTATTATATACCACACTCCAGTGATTTGAGATGTTGTATTTTGCCAGTTAATTGGTCAAGATCCTAAATATTAATAGAAACTTTCTCTGTGATCTTTGGTCTATGAAAACTCATATCCCACAAAAACTTGGCATATTCCACTGGACAGCGATAAGCTAAGATGTGTTAAGCAGTGTAAAAGTGGCTCTATTTCTGTGTGTGTGTGTGTGTGTGTGTGTGTGTGTGTGTGTGTGAGTCACTCAGTCATGTCCAACTCTTTGTGACTCCATTTACTGTATGACTAGTTATAAAGTTCGACAGAAGGATATGGGTGGTGAAGCTGGAGCTTGCTGGAGTGGAGGTGGGATGAACAGGATCAGTTATTGGCCTAAATGGTTGTACTCATCAATGTGAAGGGCTTATTGGCTATAATGAATGATTCTATAGAGTAGGGAAAACCACTAGACCTTTCAGGTATGACCTAACTCAAATCCTGCAGATTATACAGTGGAAGTGACAAATAGATTTAAGGGCTTAGATCTGATAGACAGAGTGCCAGAAGAACTATGGATGGAGGTTTGTGACATTGTACAGGAAGCAGTGATCAAGACCATCCCCAAGAAAAAGAAATGCAAAAAGGCAAAATGGTTGTATGAGGAGGCCTTAAAAATAGCTGTGAAAAGAAGAGAAGTGAAAGGCAAAGGAGAAAAGGAAAGATATAAGCATCTGAATGCAGAGTTCCAAAGAATAGCAAGGAGAGATAAGAAAGCCTTCTTCAGTGATCAGTGCAAAGAAATAGAGGAAAACAGTAGAATAGGAAAGACTAGAGATCTCTTCAAGAAAATTAGAGATACCAGGGGAAATTTTCATGCAAAGATGGGCACAATAAAGGACAGAAATTGTATGGACTTAACAGAAGCAGAAGATATTAAGAAGAGGTGGCAAGAATACACAGAAGAACTATACAAAAAAGAGCTTCATGACCCAGATACTCACGATGGTGTGATCACTCACCTAGAGCCAGACATCCTGGAATGTGAAGTCAAGTGGGCCTTAGAAAGCATCACTTTGAACAAAGCTAGTGGAGGTGGTGGAATTCCAGTTGAGCTATTCCAAATCCTGAAAGATGATGCTGTGAAAGTGCTGCACTCAATATGCCAGCAAATTCAGAAAACTCAGCAGTGGCCACAGGATTGGAGAAGATCAGTTTTCATTCCAATCCCAAAGAAAGGCAATGCCAAAGAATGCTCAAACTACCACACAATTGCACTCATCTCACATGCTAGCAAAGTAATGCTCAAAATTCTCCAAGCCAGGCTTCAACAGTATGTGAACTGTGAACTTCCAGATGTTCAAGCTGGTTTTAGAAAAGGCAGAGGAACCAGAGATCAAATTGCCAACATCTGCTGGATCATCGAAAAAGCAAGAGAGTTCCAGAAAAACATCTATTTCTGCTTTATTGACTATGCCAAAGCCTTTGACTGTGTGGATCACAATAAATTGTGGAAAATTCTGAAAGAGATGGGAATACCAGACCACCTGACCTGCCTCCTGAGGAATCTGTTTGCAGGTCAGGAAGCAATAATTAGAACTGGACATGGAACAACACGCTGGTTCCAAATCAGGAAAGGAGTACGTCAAGGCTATGTACTGTCACCCTGCTTATTTAACTTATATGCAGAGTACATCATGAGAAATGCTGAATTGGATGAAGCACAAGCTGGAATTAAGATTGCTGGGAGAAATAGCAATAACGTCAGATATGCAGATGATACCTCTCTTATGACAGAAAGTGAAGAAGAACTAATGAGTCTCTTGATGAAAGTGAAAGAGGAAAGTTAAAAAGTTGGCTTAAAGCTCAACATTTAGAAAACTAAAATCATGGCATCTGGTCCCATCACTTCATGGGAAATCGATGGGGAAACAGTGGAAACAGTGTCAGACTTTATTTTTCTGGGCTCCAAAATCACTGCAGATGGTGACTGCAGCCATGAAATTAAAAGACGCTTGCTCCTTAGAAGAAGAGCTATGACCAACCTAGATAGCATATTAAAAAGCAGAGACATTACTTTGCCAACAAAGGTCTGTATAGTCAAAGCTATGGTTTTTCCAATAGTCATATGTGGATGTGAGAGTTGGACTGTAAACAAAGCTGAGCACTGAAGAATTGATGCTTTTGAACTGTGGTGTTGGAGAAGACTCTTGAGAGTCCCTTGGACAGCGAGGAGATCCAACCAGTCTATCCTAAAGGAAATCAGTCCTGAATATTCATTGGAAGGACTGATGCTGAAGCTGAACCTCCAGTACTTTGGCTACTTGATGCAAAGAACTGACTCATTTGAAAAGACCTGATGCTGGGAAAGATTGAAGGTGGGAGGAGAAGGGGTCAACAGAGGGTGAGATGGTTGGATGGCATCACCAACTCAATGGACATGAGTTTGAGTAAACTCTGGGAGTTGGTGATGGACAGGGAGGCCTGGAATGCTGCAGTCTGCCGGAGTCCAGCTCCAGCAGCCAGGGATTCAACCTGAAGGGGTGAGCAGTGTTGGCGAGAAACTGAGGCAGCCTCTCATTTTTCTTGGACTGCCTGTTTATTTCAAGCTTATGATTCTCTTTTATACTTTTACAAAAGCATTAGGTCAGAGGTTTGATATTTTTAGTTTCCATTGACCCAGATATTTTTCTCTGAAAATCATTGTTGCCCCTCAAAAGGAGTTCCTTCCTCAGGGATTCTCTTATCTACTTTTTCTCATGTGTCCTTGTGAATACACTGTAACTCATGCTAATGTCTGGGCTGCATACCACATTCCTCAGTTTAATTCTTATCTTTCTAAGTCCTGTTTGCCCCTAGTATCCTAAGCTCACTATTTCTTAGAAAGGGCTTCTAGCTAATAATATCTCTAAAGTCCCTAATTTCTATAAACTATAGTAGAATATGCTAACATTACAGCAATCCTTAAATCTTTAGCTTCTATTTTAATTATTCCTATGCCCTAAATTCAGCAAATTCCTTTGCCATAAACACTTTTCTCACAAATGGGCTTCAGATAACAATCCTTCCCATGGCCTCAAGCTGTGGCCTGTGTGCTCACCCTAGAACACTTTTTTGTAAAAGTCCTTGAACAAATGTCAGTGATTAACTTTATGAATTATTCTTTGAGCACAGCTGCAGAAGGCTTTATGCCTTCTCATGCTCCTCTCAAAAACAATAAGCACCTTAATATTCTCTTCAGTCAACTCAGCCAAGGAAAGGAAAAAACAAGTCAGAATCACAAAGCCTAACTCCTTCATTCCGGGTCCGTGCCTAAGGAACAAAGGGAGGGGGTTTAGGGCTGTGCCTCCATTTTGTCATTTATGCCTAACGCGGCTCCCGACAGCAGTCCATAGGGTAGCAAAGAGTTGGACACAACTGAGAAACTGAACTGAACTGAACTGATAGAACCTGACTACTGCTATTTTCTAAGCATCAACTTATTAAGGACAGTCATTATTTTACTATCTACTACTGACTCAGGCAATGGGAAAACTTGTATCAAGTTGGCTGGAACACCCCTTCAGTTTCTCTGCTAATACTCAGCATTCTTCAGAACCCACCTCTGTTCTCTGAGATGCCTCTTCTGACTACTATAGTCTTTACAATCTCAAATGTTTTCTGATATTATTGGACATTACATAACTCAGCATCAGTTATGCATGACCTCTTACACTGTAGTTTTGAGCACTTGCTCCCACAAATATGATGAAAACTAATTAGTTGTTGAAATCTACTAGAAGTTAAAGTATCCATAATTTCTGCTGAATGACTGAAGGAGTCAAAATTTGGGATGTTGGGTTTGGGAAGAATTTTGTGCTATTGCTATGTATGGGAAACTGCAATATTTGGTTTATATATATGTATCAATATATAGCAGGTGAAATTTTTTGTAAGTTTTGATTGTTTACCGAACCACAAGGACAAAAGTTTAACTCAGAAATACTCTAGAAAAAATCAGGGCATAACATCTTTCCATATACCTCTCTTGTATTTGCCCTAGGACAAAACACTTGATAATGATATATTTTATATGTACTTTAATTTTCCATTTTTACTATATTGGATCTCTAAGTTAAGGGATGTGTGTGTGTGTGTGGTGTGCTCAGTTGGGTCTGATTCTTTGGGATGCTATGAATAGTAGCCCACCAGGCTCCCCTGTCTGTGGGATTTCCCAAGCAAGAGTACTGGAGTGAGTTGCCATTTCCTTTTCCAGGGGATCTTCCAGACCCAGGATCAAGTCCATGTCTCCTGCATTGCTGGTGGATTCTTTACGGCTGAGTCACCAGGGAAGCCCAGGGTAAGAGACATTGTAGCTGCTAATTCAACTACAAGTGAACTTCCTTATTGAAGATATTAGAGTATAGCATCACCAAGACATTACCAAGTCTCTAATCTGAAAACAAGACAATAATTTCAAAATCTGGCTGATCTTCAGAATCACCTCCATAACTTTGTGAGGAGTTAAATATTCAAGATCAGAGATTCTGTTCAAAACATTTGAGAGGAACCTGGAAACTGAATCTTAAAAAGTGCCCAGATAGTTCTGTTGCTCAGCCAAGCTTGGGAATCTCTAACTGCTGGTTGGCCCTATGGTAACAGCTCAGCCGTGGTGAGCTGGGCTGTTGCATCAGCTAGACATCGTGCTGCTTTTAAGGAGAGCAGCTGTGTGGACATGAGCCAATCCCCCCTGGTGGTGACTGCACAGCCAAGGATATAGAATTTGCTGATGTTACAAATTTTACCTAGATGGTCAACTCTATAGGAGATCATTGCTGGGCTTCATTACATGTTCCAAGGCTTTGTGGCTCTTGATGTAAGAATAAAGGAAGAAAAATTTTAATAAAAATTTATAATAAAAAAGGAAACCAAGCAAAAATGTTCTAAAATGATTTTGTCATGAATGCATATAAGAAGAGTAAGCAATCATTTACATGTGCTATCTAGGACAGTTTATTTTAAAAAGTAGGTTTTTTTTTTTTTTTTTTTTTTTTGCAGAGAAGAAAGCATTTAAATGAGAAATTAGTATCAAAATGAGAAACTAATATTAAAGATACTTTATCCCATGTATTTGGAAGTTAAATGTCCATTTTTAAGTGATGGGTATATCTAAGAACTAATAACAAGGAAAATTAGAAAATATTTCTAATAGAATAAAATGAAAGGAGAACTTACTAGAATTTGTTGCATGCAAATAAAGCTTCTCAGTGCAATTAAATACACTGTGGAGTCTTGAATAAGGTGTGAAAACAAATAATGGACACTAGCATAAAATTTTGTGAAATTTGAACAAAATCTGAACTTTAGCTATAAATACTCTATTACTTGTTAACTTCCTGTTTTTTTTTTTAAACAACATAGTAGATTTTTATATTCTCAGTTGGATTAGAAGTCTCAAGCCTCATTCAAAATTTTTAAAAGTCACTAAGATAATAAATTTTTTAGATTTTGAGCAGTAATACTAGATGCCCAAATAAATGGAACTATATCAAAGTTTTGAGTGAATATAAATTAGAAATCTAGCATTCTAGTCATACTAAGTCAAACAAGTGGAATTACAATGTCATAAAGTTTTTTTAGCTAGTCAAGAATTCATAAATTTTAAAAAATATCTATATACTATATATATGTATACAAAAGCTTTTCTAGTATGCTTGATAAAGGCTTGAGAAAGAACAACAAAGAAGAGATGGAGAAATTTGAAAACATAAACTAAATGAAATGGGAGCACTGAATATGAACTAGAAAAAAATGACACTAGATAAAAATAAAAGATCATCATATAGTCCAGTTGTTTTTAAACATGGCTGCTCATTACAAACACATCTGGAGTTTTGGAGAAAAATAGCAATACCTAGGCTCTTTGTCTGGAGAAGGCAATGGCACCCCACTCCAGTACTCTTGCCTGGAAAATCCGATGGACGGAGGAGCCTGGTGGGCTACAGTCCATGGGGTCGCTAAGAGTAGGACACGACTGAGCGACTTCACTTTCACTTTTTACCTTCACACATTGGAGAAGGAAATGGCAACCCACTCCAGTGTTCTTGCCTGGAGAATCCCAGGGACGGGGGAGCCTGGTGGGCTGCCATCTATGGGGTCGCACAGAGTCGGACACGACTGAAGCAACTTAGCAGCAGCAGCAGCAGGCTCTTTGTCAATTTGTGTGAATTCAGGCATCAATCTTAGGAAGAATTGGTGGCTCTTATCTTACTTTAGCCCTAAGCACTAGTACCTGAGCTGAAGAAGAACTAAGCGTTCTCATTGTGCCAAAATGATTCTTCCCACCTTGTTTTCAATTCCTCCAGCCTTCTCAGTAAACTAAAGCCATTGTTACAGGCCGCAGCTGTGCTGTGCTGTGCTTAGTTGCTCAGTCCTGTCGGACTCTTTGCAGCCCTATGGACTGTAGCCCACCAGGCTCCCCTGTCTATGGGGATTCTCCAGGCAAGAATACTGGAGTGAGTTGCCATGCCCTCCTCCATGGGATCTTCCCAACCCAGGGATGGAACCCAGGTCACCCAAATTGCACGCAGATTCTTTACCATCTGAGTCACCAGGGAAGCCCAAGAATATTGGAATGAGTAGCCTATTCCTTCTCCAGGGAAACTTCCCAACCCATGAATTGAACCGCGGTCTCCTGTATTGCAGGTGGATTCTTTACCAGCTGATTTACCTGGGAAGCCCTCTAGGCTGCAGAGGAATGGCTAATCTGATGTGCTAATTAAGTAAAGAGTTTTAGTATCATTGGAATTTGACCCATGTGAACTCTGGCAAATAATAATCCTCTGAGCGGAGCCCAGAAGGATGCATGAACACTGCTTTGAAGGGCAGATCTGCAGGGTTGTCAAAAGGGATTTTTCTTTCTTTGTGGCATTGGCATTGTTCTCCAGACAGCAGCATCGAGTATGTGGCTCTACTTGGAACTACATCTAAACAGTATTCTTCAAAGAGAGTCCTGTGGAACACAAGTCCTACCTACTTTTTCTAGCTACAAAGATTGGGATCTGTGAGAGGATAACCCCCAGGTGAATGGCCCCCTGGCTATGCTATGTACAACATTCTGATTCTAGAATTTAGCACAAAGCTTGATTAGATAGCTGCTCAATGCACAAGACCAGTGACTCTCAACTGGGGACAATTCTGCTCCCCAGAGGACTTTGGCAAAGTCTGGAGAGATTTCTGGTTGTCACATCCAAGGAGTGGAGAAGGAGCGTGTGCTACTGGCATCTAGCAGGGAGAAGCATCTACAGTGGCCCTCGAAAACCTGGACATGCTGCACACACCTGGCAGATGGGTGCCTTTCCCTCCAGTGCCTTTAATGGATGCGCTTACAAAATGGATGTGCCAGTTTTCATGGTGCAGTTAGGAATGAAACAGGGAGTCAAACCTGCCCCAGCAAACTACTGGCCACCTAGGAAAGGCCTCACAGGGGCTGTAGTACAGCAGGAACTCAGGGGCAGAGGGGCTGGGCTGGCTTTAGGAGTGTCTCGGGGCTGGGATCACCCTATGCCAAAGGCATCGTGCATGTACTGCAGACTTTCAGAAACTTGGCTCATCTTTTAATCTGTACTCCAGTAAAGTTAACTGGCCTCTACTAATATCTCACATCTCTCACCGCTCTGGTTCTCTGAAGATCAAAGATATAAAAAATGGAGAAAGAAGCACTTGACAAATTTGAACACGTGTCATACTTTGCTCACAAATACTTCATTGATTTATAAAAATGGCAAATGTCCGTTATAAAAGATTCAAGCAAAGCAGACAAGTGAAAAAAGGCTACAAAACTCCTCAAATACCACCACCCAGAAATAACCAGGGAACATCATTACAGATGTCGCCATCTGTATGTGGGCAGAAGGATGTGAGCAAGAGACAGACAGAATGTAACAGAAGAAAGGGTCATGAGATGGATGGATGGGGACAGGGAAGCAAGGGAACTCACTGTAGGTGGTACAGCTGGCTCTGATCCTGGTTACCATGGGATTCAGTGCCATGTTAAAGACTAATTTTAAAAAGACGTAAAATCATGATGACTCTATTTCATATATAAAACAAACACGTGTTAAAGATAATATTTAGCTCATCGCTAATAAGGAAACTGGTAAGATGTAAGAAATAGACAACGAAAAGAAAATTACAAAGACAGACAGCTTGCTAGATCACGAAAGCAGGTAGAGGGAGGAGTGGGACTTTCCCTTCTACTAGGACAAAATCTGAGAGCAGGGCAAAATAATCTTTTTCTATGGACATGCAATTAGTTATCCATAACTTACAGAGTTGTAAAATTGCTCAGAGGCAACGAAAGACTAGAACCAGATAATTCTGAGGGGAAAGAGCCAAACAATGCATACTTTTCCTTTGGAGATACCCAGCAATCTATTCTGTTTATTCTAAACTTCCTTATACCCATATGTTGTAACTTCAAGACCCAGATGCTTCCTGAGGTTTCTAGTTCTTACTTTTGCCAGAAGGAGTTTTTGAGCCCTGCAAGTACAACTTCAAGAGTCAGAAAAAACTGAGATGTCTTTGTGCATTTACATGTTTTATTCTTTTTCAAAAAAATCATGTGCTTTATTATAATAAATAAAAAACATCCCAAAATATATAAATAAAGTATAGTACTCTCTGCCCATTTCCCCTCCCCCTCTCACATCCATTGTCCTTGGAAGTAACCAATACAATTTACCATATATTCATCATGTTTCACAATCATGCATAAACATTTAGACACATATGTAGGAATTTTGGTTGTGAGAGGTTACACAAGTGGGAACATACTATATATATATAAAATGGATCTTGCTTTTCTCATCTAAACTAATACATTGAAACTATCTCAGATACATAGATATTGGTGGAAGGCATGCATGTAAATAGCTACAGGACATGCCGTGATCTGCCCAGGCTCTGATTCCTGGAACTGAGAGAGGAAGAAATGCAGACAGTTTAGAATAGGGGAGAAGTTGTCCTTGCAGTAGGCACGGTGTGGATCTGGGTAGCCAAGCCATGTGGAGCATGGCTTGGTCGTTTGACTTGAGTCAGGATAGAAGCACAGTTGAATATCTTTGCCCGGCTAGAATGCACATCAGCACCCTCTAATCAAGATGGTTTATCAACCGTCAGTTGAGATGTGACTGGGGAGCAACATTACATTTTAAAGAAAATAATTATTTCCTTAGTAACAGAAGTCAAATAATTTTCAAAGAAAATGATGTAATTGTTATTGAGAAAAGGAATTTCTCTACCCCACCTTCTAAGAAACACTGAAAATCTAATGCAGCGATCTCAGGATATCAAATGAGTCCTTGCTGCATATAACGAATTAAACATTCCTATTCACCTACTGTACTAGTACATGGAACTCTGCTCAATGTTATGTGGCAGCCTAGATAGCAGGGGAATTTGGGGGAGGATGGGTACATGTATGGCTGAATCACCTAAAATTATCACAGCATTGTTTGTTAATTGGCTATATCCCAATAAAAAATAGTTTTTTTGAGAAAAACATTCCTATACTCTGAAATAATGCCATTTGCAGCAACACGGATGGACCTAGATATTATCGTACTAAGTGAAGTAAGTCAGATGGAGAAAGACAAATACCACATGATATCGCTTATATGTGGCATCTAAAATATGACACAAATGAACTTATGGACAAAGCAGAAACAGACTCATAGAGATAAGACTTGCAGTTGCTGATGGAATGACAAGATGGAGGATGGATGGATTGGGAGTTTGGGATTAGCAGGTGCAAACTATTATAGATAGGATAGAAAAACAACAAGGTCCTACTGTATAACACAGGGAACTATATTCAATATCCTGGGATAAACCAAAATGGAAAAGAATATGAAAAAAAGAATGTATATAGGTAGTCCAGTGGTTAAGAATCTTCCTGCCAATCAAGGGACACAAGTTCGATCCTTCTTCTGGGAAGATTCCATATACCTCGGAGCAACTGAGCCTGTGCACCACAGCTATTGAGCTCACTGCGCTCTAGAGCCCATGTCTGCAATAAAAGAAGCCACCACGATGAGAAGGCCATGAGCGCAAGGAAGACTAGCCCCCGCTCATGGCAACTAGACAAAGTCCACACAAAGCACTGAAGACCTAGGGCAACCAAAAAGGAGAGAACATATATATGTAAACATATATATGCACGCATGCTAAGTCACTTCAGTTGTGTCCAGCTCTTTGCGACTCCATCTGGCAGCCTGCCAGACTCCTCTGTCCGTGGGATTCTCCAGGCAAGAATACTAGAGTGGGTTGCCATGCCTTCCTCCAGGGAATCTTCCTGACCCAGGGATTGACCTTGCATCTCCTTGTGGTTCCTGCATTGCAGGCAGATTCTTTACTGCTGAGCTGCCAGGGAAGCCCCATCAGTTCAGTTCAGTTCAGTCGCTCAGTTGTGTCTGACTCTTTGCGACCCCATGGACTGTAGCACACCAGGATTCCCTGTCCATCACCAACTTCTGGACCTTACTCAAACTCATGTCCATCAAGACAGTGATACCATCCAACCATCTCACCCTCTGTCATCCCTTTCTCCTCCTGCCTTCAATCTTCCCCAGAATTGAGGTCTTTTCAAATGAGTCTGTTCTTCACATCAGGTGGCCAAAGTATTGGAATTTCAGCTTCAGCATCAGTCCTTCCAGTGAATATTCAGGACTGATTTTCTTTAGGATGGACTGGTTGGATCTCCTTGCAGTCCAAGGGACTCTCAAGGGTCTTCTCCAACAACCCAGTTCAAATGCATCAATTCTTTGGCACTCAGTTTTCTTTATGGTCCAACTCTCACATCTATACATGACTATTGGAAAAACCATAGCTTTGACTAGACGGACCTTTGTTGGCCAAGTAATGTTGCTGCTTTTTAATGCTGTCTAGGTTGGTCATAGCTTTTCTTCTGTCTTATTTCTTTTAATTAGCGTCTTTTAATTTCATGGCTGCAGTCACCATCTGCAGTGATTTTGGACCCCAAGAAAGTAAAGTATCTCACAGTTTCCATTGTTTCCCCATCTATTTGCCTTGAAGTGATGGGACTGGATGCCATGATCTTAGTTTTCTGAATACTGAGTTTTAAGCCAACTTTTTCACTCTCCTCTTTCACTTTCATCAAGAGGCTCTTTAGTTTTTTTTTTTTTCACTTTCTGTCATAAGGGTGGTGTCATCTGCATATCTGAGGTTATAAGTTAAATTCCTATTTATTATATAGGCAACCCTAACATTAAAAAAAAAACTGAAAATTGTTTGTAAAAATTGATGATTATTACTAATACAAATTTATTTGTCTGGAGGCAAGAAAAAAATGTTTGGTGATTGAGTGGGAAAGAAAAGGAGGATAAAAAATAAAAGTTTCTAAAGGGGAATAGATGGCATCACCAACTCAATGGACATGAGTTTGAGTAAACTTCGGGAGCTGGTGATGGTGAAGGAGGCCTGGTGAGCTGCAGTCCAAGGGGTCGCAAAGAGTCAGACGTGACTGAGCAACTGAACTGAACTGAACTGAAAAGGGAATACTATGAGATTTACTCTTTTTGTAAGGCTATTTTGTAACTAGAAGGAGATAAACCCTTAAAACATCATGATCTTGTTAACCTGGAGGATGTGGAAATCAAGAGCCCTGAGAGGAGAGACGGTCAGAAAGGAGAACCTTAAGCCAAAGGGCACCTGAACTGCCTTTTCCACGTGTCCCCAGGCCTTAGACCTGCGGCTGTAAAAAGCCAGCCCCTTTACACTTTCAGTGGTACACTTCTGTCCATACTGGCCTTTTGTCCCAATCAATCAAGACATGTTTTATTGATCATTTACTACATGCCCAGAGCTAAAGGATTACAACTTCCAGATGTGACATGGTCCTTAAAGGCAGAAACCATCTCATTGAAGACAAAGAACATAAAAATAGAAATAATATACTAGGCAGCATGTAAAGAATTTTTAATACTGAAATCTTAATATGTCTTAAAAATGTTTGAGGTTTTCAGCTGAGAGGAATTCTGAGAAGTAGAGAAAAGTGTTTCTCATATAGCAGGAGCTTCATACATGTTGAAACTGGGCTCTCAGAACGGTGTCATGGAGGCAGTAAGGTGTCACAGGAATAAAAATAGCAGTTATTATTATCATGGTGGGAATGATAATAAGAGGGACTTGTGTTTATTGAGCATGTTATTTCATTTAGAAGCACCTCAGGAATTGGATGAGGAGAACATGGCAACCCACTCCAGTATTGTTGCCTGGAAAATCCCATGGACAGAGGAGTCTGGTAGGCTACAGTCCTTGGGGTCACAAAGAGTCAGACACAACTAAAGCAACTTATTATGCATGCACATGGGAATTAGATATTCTTATCATTCCCAATTTAGAGATGAGAAAAGCAGAGGCTTAGATCAATTCAGGGAACAAATGATACTATGGTAGAGTGATAAGAAACCACAGGCTTAGCCCCCAGGAACACACCTGTAATTGAGAAAGTTACTGTTACTCATTGCAATGATGGGAAAACACACACCATAGGGAATCATCGGGTGTCTCAATGAGGGAGTATTAGAACTAGGACAGGATTTGGAGTATATATGGGCAGAACTGGGGAGTGACTAAGGAAGTAAATTCTCTCTTGATTGAACAATTCTACAATCGATCAATAATCTTAGAAGACTAGAGAGGATAAAGTTATAGTTGGTACAAAAGTAGTGGCCACTCATTCAGCTGAGGGGAGGAGGGATGCTTGCTCTTTTTTGTGCGTGGCGACCTGTCTGCGTGGATACTCTGTGAGACTGTGACCAGGAGGAGAGAAATGCGGTTTTGCCATAAGCATCAGCATTCCTAATATCATTGAGGCTCAGCTATGAGTTGCCTGATGTCAGGGCCTGCTTTTCCTTTCTAACATGTGTGAGTTGTTCAGGCAAGGGACGGAGCCAGTTGACTTCACTTTCATTGTAGAATTGTCTTAAGAGTAAAATGTCACATAGGCAAAGGAGATGGTGCTTGGCCCACAGAAGGATCTCCATCATTGGGTTATTTCTGGAGGAGGAAGCCCAGAGGTGGCGAGAGAATGGATGGATTTTCCATCATTCAGAAGGTGGGGGAAGGGCATTGGGTGGGGCCATGGCAGGAGGGCAGGTGGGGACGCGGACACCATTTAGTTTCCCTTGAAATTCACACGAATTGGTTAGGCTCACATTTCAACTTCTTTTTGGCACTTCGGAGCTATGTTCAGTCAGGGTCTTATTTTTTCTTTCTTTCCAGAAAAAGGCAAAGACATCCTCACATTTTCCCCGGCAACATTTCCCTTTGTTATTCTGGGCATAGAGAGAATAGCATCAGTCCCTAGAGACTGTTTTACAAGAAAAGGCGCTTTTGTTTTTTTCTTTTTATTGCAGTTATTGGTGAAATAAAGCTGAGCTCATCATCCAATCTTTTCCTTTATATAGTTATAGACAACATTTTTTTCTTAGGATTATAGAAAGCCCTGATGTAGCAAAAATCTTTGCTGCATAATTAATTTTCAGCACATTAGGTGATGACTGAAGCTCAGCTCTAGTTTTGCAAGGAAGTAATTTTTTCAAACCTGAAGATGAGAAGAAGCAGAAATAGCTGTTCAGTGTTGAAGTGGATCTTACGTGTTTCTAGTGAGTAGAGCTAATAAGCAGCACTGGTGTATAATTTGTTTGGACATTTCTAGCTAACAGTGAGCCCATGGGATTGAATAACTTCCAATTGATTCTCATATAGAAGGGTCTCCTTCCACTGTTTAAGGGTGGATACCTTTCATTAGAGCTGGTGTTATGGTATCAGGGAAGATAGGGCATTTTGTCCTTTGAAAGGCAATTACTGTTCTCACAAATGATATCATTAAAGAAATGGTAGTGGTTAGCAACATAAGCAAAATGAGAACTGCAAAAAAAAATAAAATATGCAGCATGCCTCTGGATGACGAATTTTCCTTCCTAAACAAAGAAGTTGGAAAACTCAAAACATGAAAATACCTGTATAGCCCAAGAGAAACCCTAGAAAAATTTCACACTTACAAGATGTTTCACACTTAAAAGATGATATCTGGACAAATCTAGGTGAATTAAAAAAAAAGAAAGGGAGCTTTTAGGTTCTTTTACACCGTGGAACTCACAGACTGTTCAAGTTATGATGTGTGCCCTTCCAGAGACTAACTTGGCCAAGAAACTTGCTAAAGGCTAGATTTCTCATCCAAGAATGATGGTAATAGATTTCTTATCATGTTCTTACTGTCATTAGAGGAATCTGATATTTGGGGTCTCTTTGTCTCTAGGAAAGTTTCCTTTTCTTCATTTTTGGTTGCATTCAGCCCTTCTTGCATTATCCTGGTGGCTCAGCAGTAAAGAATCCACCTGCCAATGCAGGAGACACAGGAGATGTGGGTTCGATTCCTGGATCGGGGAGATCTCCTGGAGAAGGAAATGGCAACCCACTCCAGGAGTCTTGCCTGGAGAATCCCATGGACAGAGGAACTTGGTGAGCTATAATCCAAGGGGTCGTGAAAGACTTGGACATGACTTAATGACTAAACAAGCACAATAACAATGACAATGCAGCACCTCTTAATCTTTAAGGATTCAAATACCTTGCATACCAAGTAAGTTCAGTGATTTATATTACAGTTGTGGAAACTAAAATCCAAAGAGGTAATCAAATTAACCAGAATTGGCAAAATAGTCTGTGTACAATGCTAAGATTCAATCCTTCTAGTTTCTCATTTTTTTTTCCATTTACGTATCATATTTATTGATGTTTAATTATGTTGCACATTTAAAATTAGTTTTCCTATGGTTTATAGTTAGAACCCAGAATCAATCTAATGATTACAGATCTACTTGAAACTCAATATTCTTTTTTGTGTTTTTATGGGAGTCTCTGCTCAGCAGGCTGTAAGGAGGGAGCAGAGTGTACCATTAAGTCAATTTGCAATGGGCTGCCGTCTATGGGGTCGCACAGAGTCGGACATGACTGAAGCGACTTTGCAGCAGCAGCAGCAGGGCTGGATGAATACATGTTAGTGGCTTTATTAGTTTATTAGTTGGATCCTTTTTGGTTGCAAGTAATAGAAACTTAACTGTGTCACTTACTGCCATAAGTGGGAGTAACTTACTACCAACTCCGTGGAAGGCACAGAATGCAATACAGCTTCAAGGACCACTAGAGCTCAGACCCAGACTGTGCTGGTGAGAGCAGGCGAAGGCCCACAGGCTTCAGAGGCAGACAACATTGGGTTCAAATCCTGCATCTGCCCTGCTTGCCACTCATGTGAGCTCAGCTTGGTTAAGAAATTGCCCATGTTCAGTTTTCTCTGCAGAATGGAGGTCGTAGGTATATCCTCATGAGGTGGGCATTCAGTGAGATAAAAAGAGATCTCTAGGGTTAGAGGATGGAGGGTTGGAGGCCTGGGGAGGTCAGGGGGGGCCAGCAGTGTCCAGTCTTCTTTCTTCTGTAAAAACAGCAGTACTGGAGGGACTTCTCTGGTGGTCCAGTGGCTAAGAATCTGCATTCCCAATGTAAGGGGTCTGGGTTCGATCCCTGCTCAGAGAACTAGATCCCTCATGCTGCAACTGAGAGTTCCCATGCGGCAACAAAAGATCTCACATGCTAAAGCTAACACCTCAGTTCAGTTCAGTCGCTCATTCGTGTCCGACTCTTTGGGACCCCATGGACTGCAGCACACCAGGCCTCCTGGTCCATCACCAACTCCCGGAGTTTACTCAAACTCATGTCTATTGAGTCGGTGATGCTATCCAACCATCTCATCCTCTGTCGTCCCCTTCTCCTCTCGCCTTCAATCTTTCCTAGCATTAGGGTCTTTTCCAATGAGTCAGTTCTTCACATCAGGTGGCCAAAGTATTGGAATTTCTGTTTCTACATCAGTCCTTCCAATGAATATTCAGGACTGATTTCCTTTAGGATGAACTGGTTGGATCTCCTTGCAGTCCAAGGGACTCTCAAGAGTATTCTCCACACCACAGTTCAAAAGCATCAATTCTTCAGCACTCAGCTTTCTTTCTAGTCCAATACTCACATCCATACATGACTACTGGAAAAAACATAGCTTTGACTAGACAGACCTTTGTTGGCAAAGTAATATTTCTGCTTTTTAATATGCCGTCTAGGTTGGTCATAACTTTTCTTCCAAGGAGCAAGTGTCTTTTAATTTCATGGCTGCAGTCACCATCTGCAGTGATTTTGAAGACCCATGAACAGTGTGAAAAGCTAACATCTGGCACAGCCAAATAAATAAGCTAAAAAATAAATAAATAAACAACCCAGTAATATTGGGGATGGAGGACACAAGTCAAAATCACACCTCATCACGCAGTTTGCTCTGTTTTGGTTTTTGATCCAGCTTCTCAATAACCACATGGTTTTCCTCTCCTGTTGTAGGGGGAAAAATTCCTTAACCTGGAAGTTCCTGCTAGTAGGAGGAGAGGTGGGAAAAGCCATTTTCAAAGACAATGAGAAACACTACTAGACCAAGGTGGCCATGTGGAGGAAAGGTTCCTGACTCCACCAAATAATTGTGATTATATTATCCTCAAAAGGGAAAAGATATAAATGGACAAAGAATACCCTAGGAGAGATAGAACACTTAAATAACACATTTGCAGTAGTATCTGGAGTTGAAAATTGAGAATAATTTTCCTTGTAAATACTTTCAACTTTCAGGGAACACATCTACCTAGCATTTTAAGCATAAAGATAGAATAAAATATTTCCCATTATTTTTATAAGAAAAAGTATTAACTCTAATACACATGCAAAGAGCACACAAAAAATTTTTATATATGTATATATAAATATTTTATTAAGGCATTTTACTTGGGATTTGGCTATCTGTAAACATCATAGCAAACAGAATCCAGCAGTATGTTAAGAGAAAAATCATGACAAAGTAAGGTTCATTTTAGGACCACATTAATTTTTAAATATTATGAAATCTATATGATTTAATTTATTAATAGCAAAGGGAAGAAAAACAATGTGGTTGATCATCTTGATAGATGCTGAAAAGCATTTGATAAAAATTAACACTCATGCCCAATACAAAACCTCTCAATAAAATATAAATAAATAGATATGCTCATGACTTTTACCATGTATTTATAATCTATGGCTAGCCTCATGCTCAGTGGTAAAACTCTCATTAAAGTCAGAAAAAAAAAATGTTCATTGTCATAGCTATTACCTGGTAGTATTTTTTTCCAGACAAGCTAATTCTACTAGAAACAGAAATAAAATGAATAGAGGAGACAATATCATGATTTGCAGAGTGTGAGACTACTTTGAAACCATTAAAAGGACAGTAGGTTCTCCATATACTGACTCATAAGGATGTCTACCCCATATCTGGGAGAAAATATAGGATATGAACAGTAAGTAGAATATGATGTCATTTTTGTAACAGCAGAGTACATGAGCATATGTAAGTGGGTGAGAAGCATATGAAACACTCTTGAATTGTATTCAGCAAAATATTAACTGTCTTGCTGCTGACCGATGGGCTAATAGGACCTTCTGATTTCCTGCTCTGTGCCTTTTGGAAATTGCTTGACTTTTTAAAAATAAATAAATAATTTGCCCAAGGTCAAAGCCAGTTTGACTTTAAATCCTACACTTTTAACCACTCCTCTGTTATTCTTATTATTAGAAAAAAATGCCATTGCTATCTCCAAAACATAAATATATGTATTACATATATGCTTACTACCCACTCCAGTATTCTTGCTTAGAGAATTCCATGGACAGAGGAGCCCGGCAGGCTACAGTCCATGGGGTCATAAAGAGTAGGACATAACTGAGTGACTTTCAGTTTTCATACACATATGTATGAAACATTTAAAATTATGACATAATAGGATTTCTAACACACAGTCAATAAATTATATTTATTAGCCTCTCTAATGGAGAAGGCGATGGCACCCCACTCCAGTACTCTTGCCTGGAAAATCCCATGGATGGAGGAGCCTGGTAGGCTGCAGTCCATGGGGTCGCTAAGAGTTGGACACGACGGAGCGACTTCACTTTCACTTTTCACTTTCATGCATTGGAGAAGGAAATGGCAACCCACTGCAGTGTTCTTGCCTGGAGAATCCCAGGGACGGCGGAGCCTGGTGGGCTGCCATCTATGGGGTCGCATAGAGTCGGACACGACTGAAGTGACTTAGCAGCAGCAGCCTCTCTAAACCCTGCTTACCTGAAATATGAGCAGGGACTATGCTTATTCAGCTTTGTATCCCCTAGCAACAAGCAAATGTCCTTCACAGAGTGTTAATATTAAACAGACATATTTTATACACGTAAATATAATAAACACTAGGAAATTGGATTACATTGTACAATGAACAGTGAACTCTCTTGAGAAACCCCCCTGGCCTTCCTTTGTGATGAGCAGCCATGCTGGCCTGCAGCTTCTATGTGGGTCAAGGTACAGCCACTGGCAGGGGTCCAAGGGGCCATGGATTCAGAGCCTGGCATCCAGTAGAAGCCCATTGAGAGATGACTTTCAGCAGCAGAAAAATATGCATTTCCTCTTCACAGCAATCTGGCCCCTGCAAAAGCCTGAACCAAGACTTCATCTTTCTGCTCACTGCCATCCTTCATGGAGGCTGTGAGGAGGAGGTTGAACATATGGCCAGCCTGTGGGGTAGGTGAATGACGCTTATATGACCCAGCGGGTACTTAGAAGCCTGAAGGCCCTAGGTGAGCTGTCTGGAAAATACCAGGGTTCAGTTTTCTTCAGCTAGAATACAGTACCTTGTGTTTTTCCACAGTCTGGTTTCTGAGCTCAAAGAACATGAAGAAGGGCTCAAGCTGACATGAGCACTGGCTGTGGAGGGAATCAGATGTCCCAACAAATGGTTCCAGTCGTGTGGTGCTGGGATGGACATTGCTGAATCTCCCTGCAGATGACCTTTTTGCCTTGGATGGGGGAGGTGCCATGGGAAGACCCACTGCAGGCTTCAGCGTGTCCATGAGGTGCTGCTACTAAGAAGCCTATGAGGGTCCGGCGCCACCCGAGTGGTTACTCAGGGATTGGGCAAGTGGAGGGGGTCTTTGCAATGTGGTGGCCTTCCTAGAGCTTCTTCCCCACCCCTACTTTGTAGTATACCCACCACCCACTCATGACCCCCTCAATCTCCCCTCAGAACTTCATGTGGTCCGAGACTTCCTACCTTGATTGGATTAAACTCTTCTCTCCAGTTAGTTCTCAAGTACCCGAATCTCTCTTTACAAGTTACTTTTCCCTTTTATTGGATCTAGGTTTTAGATTCTTGCCCTTAAATATATTCATCTCATCTCTCCCTCCCACCACCTCAAAGTTTCCATGATCTAGGTCTCCATTTTTGTGAGAAAGAGCTAAGATGATTGAGGACCAAAGACTTCTTCATTAGGTGAAGACAGAGAGTAACTCAGTGTTTTGCCCACCCACCCACCCTCCATGGGTATTTTTACATTTGTCCTGAGCTCTGGCTTCACTTGAGGAACTGATTGGTAATGAAGGAATTTCAGGCAGGTTGCTGGGGCAGATGGATAAATGGGCAGTTCCCTTAGTATTTTTCTAATTAAGGAGATAAATGACCACAATGTACATTCTATCATATCAAAGACACACATGAATCACTTGTGCACTCAAGGAAGTAGCAATTTACAACTCAGGGATAGAGATAATAAGCATATAGATTAAAAGTATAGTCACATGAGGATTAAAAAATGATAAAATATCATAAGGTACATTAGAAAAGAAAAAGATGAACTAGAAATAGTACTCTTTGAGCATTTATTATATGCCAGACACTATACTAAGCACTTTCATATATTCTTTTTATCTACTCCTTCCCTTATTATTTTCATCATGAAGATGAGAAAACTGAGGGTCAGAGATATAAAGTAAACTGTTTTGAAAGTCCTTTGGGCAACTTCTTTGGTGGTCCAGTGACTGAGACATCACACTCCCAATGCAGGGGGCCTGGGTTCAATCCCTGGTCGGAAAACTAGATTCCACATGCTGCAACTAAGACCCAGCGCAGCCAAATAGATAAATAAATAGATTTTTTTTTTAAAGGAAGTCATCCTGAATAGAAGCCGCAGTGAGATCATGAGCTTCTCAGAAGAATCCAGGGATGAAGTCAGCTTGTCCATCTTTTAGAAGCACAAGACTAGAGAAAGAAGGCTTGCTCTTAGGCCCGCCTGCATCAGAATTGCCTGAAGATTTTGCTGAATATACAGATTCCTGGGCCTCCTCAGAGAGGTACTAAATCAGAATTTCTGGGAGTGAGGTACAAAACCTGAATTGTTGATAAATGTAAGAAATAGAAAAGGGGATAAAGAATAATATGTCTTAACTTTTTGATTATTGAGAATTGGTATCTGAAAATATCTTTTTAACAGTGAGGTTTATTGAGGTCTAATTTAATGCAGTAAAAGTTACCCTTTGTAGGTGGGCAGTTCTATTAATTTTGGCAAACACAGAATTATGTAACCACCAACATAATGAAGAATACTCTCTATCCATCAGAGCATTAAGCATTATGTTAACTGTAGTTTTTGTAGATATTCTATATTGAGTTGAAGAAGTGTCTATTATTCCTAGTTTGCCTAGAGTTGTTATCATGAATATATTTGAAAGTTTGTCAAATACTTTTTTCTGCACCTATTGAGTTGATCAATTTTTTTCTTCCTTTTTTATACTTTTGGCTTGGATTTCCCAGGTAGCTCAGTGGTAATGAATCTGCCTGCCAATGCTGGAAATGCAGGAGATGCAGTTTCGATCCCTGAGTCAGGAAGACCCCCTGGAAGAGGAAATGGCAAACCACTCCAGTATTCTTGCCAAGAAAATCCCATAGACAGAGGAGCCTTGTGGGCTATAGTCCATGGGGTCGCAAAGTCATACAGGACTGAGGGACTTAGCACACATGGTTAAGTATATCAATTGATTTTTGTATGTTGAACCAAACTTGCATTCTCAGGATAAAACTTATTTGGCCATGATGTTTCATCATTTTTGTAAAGTGCTAGACTTGATTTACTCATAGTTTAAGAATTTTGCCTCCATGTTCACAAGGGCTGTTGATTTGTAGTTTGATTTTCTTGTAGTGCTCTGAGAGGTATGATAAATGCTAACGATAAAGTGATAGCATTTTATGATAATTGCTCTTTTTTTTCAATAAAGTGAAACTTTTCAAGTATTTATCAATAGATTTCCTGTACTCTGGATTCTGGTTGGTTTTGGCCAACAAGATGCCTTTGCAAAGACAGGAAGGGAAGAGGACAATGGGGCTGGGCCATTTTTTTCCACCTGTTTTCCTGCCTTGAAACTTGTCATCTCTCTACATAAGATTAAAGTTCCTGCCAGAGAGTTACCTCCATATAGCTCTCTCTTGGGATTCTAGAAACTGTTCCCTCACCTTCCTTCTTCGAACTGGAGTAGAAAACAGTTCTCTTTTCTTGTTAGCCCTGGTACTGCATCTTGTGGTCTTCCCTTAACCTGGCATACCCCTTTGTAAATAATTCCTTAAAAAACTCAGTAACCCTTTATATGATCTATTTGATTTCTGCTGGAACCCTGGCTGATATATGCATCATCAGCTTTCAGTTCTTATATCCAATTGTTTGGACTTTCAGATATCTTTTAGTTTCATGGAAAACTAAGTTTCTGTTTCTTGTTTCCTTTGTTTGGGAGATTTTTTTTTTTTTTTTTTAAGAAGAGAAGGGTACAGAAAGTACTTTGCTTGAAGAGAGATTTTTGAGATTATGTATTGACTGCATTACTCCTCCACGTTGGACTGCAGCAAGTATTGTCCATGTTTGGTTTAAAGAAGGCAGATCCATCTCTTTCCCACACACCAGGAAGACTGAATCATTGCCTCACAGCCTTCCTAGATTACCTTGAAGATGACCATATTGCAAGAGCTCCATATGTCTTGAAGGCAAGAGTCACATCTTCTTTGCCTTTGTGTCCCCAGAGAATAGCATAGAGATGAGTCATTTCCACTTATATCATTTCCAACTTTTCAGACCACTAAAGTAAACTTTTTACTTACTCATGTTTAAGCCTTGCTGTATGGTCATAGCTTTCTCTTCTCTTACTCTTATTCTTTTCCTTTTGTTCCCAACTCTCATTGTATGCCGCATTTTTTTCCTTTCAAATTTGAATGTTTTAAGTCTTCTGTGGCCAGGCAATTTGTTAACACACCAGTCAGCAGAAGTGTGCTGCACAAAAGTCAGTAAGCCTTGGAGACAGAAGGGTTAGATGTACGAGTCAAAATGGTCTCTGTTTTATTAGTTGAAAATGAAAGTGTTAGTTGCTCAGTCATGTTAGACTATTTGTGAGCCCATAGACTGTAGCCTGCTAGGCTCCCCTATCCATGGAATTCTCCAGGCAAGAATACTGGAGTGGGTAGCCATTCCCTTCTCCAGAGGATTTTCCCAACCCAAGGATCAAGCTTGGGTCTTCTGCATTGCAGGCAGATTCTTTACCATTTGAGCCACCAGGAAAGCTCTATTAGTTAAATACTTTCCAAGTTTTCACATGTATTAGAAATCTCCTGAGAACCTTGCAGGTTCTGATTCAGTGGGCTTCCTGTAGACCTGTTACTCCTCATTTTTAATGCACACTCAGTAACCCTAATGCTACAAATTTACAGATCCACACTTTAAGCACAAAGTTAGACTCTTGCGGATTGGCACAAATTTAGTCATTACTTATAGGAGACATTATTGTTAAGTTTTAATATATTTTTTCAAATGCTATTGGTTCATGGTCCCTTTTGAAAAGTGTTGCCTTCCTGACAGATGAATCTATTAGAGCAAAATATGACTCAGCTGCCATTTAAAAATCAGAACTCAGTGAATGAGATAAACATATGTGTGAGAAAACTGTTGGGCCACGGGAGAAGGCTTTCACCAAGAAAGAGAGGCTGAAGCCTGCCATGAGTTTATTTCCAGTGGGTTAGAAACAACTTTAGGAGAATATGAAGGTTGTGATAATTCACTTTGGTTTCTCCTCAAAGTCTCAAGTTTTTTTAGGATACAATATTGGTGTCATTTATCTTTTAGAGAGTCTGGGGAGAAAACTTTGTAGATGTCTTTTTGGATTTTGCTTAGTGGCTTGGAATTATGAGAATTGCCCAGCATGCTTTGCAACCGCTGACCAAGTTGTAAGAGGTAGCTTTTCTTTTCACTTATACTTTCTCAGGCCCTCTGTATCTTAGGATTTTTTCTGGCTCCTTTCATCAAAGGTTGTTTATGGGAAGTTAATTTAGGCAAGGGGTGACAATTTGGCTTTATTTTTGCCAATTCAAATTGATCATTAGTGGCTGGAGGGATGACGACATTGAAAAGGATTCTAAAGATTTGTTAAGATCCGTAATTTGGGCTTCCTTTGGGGTCCATAGATGAGAGTCCTCCTGCCCATGTAGGGGACGTGGGTTTGATCCCTGATCTGGGAAGATCCCACATGCCACAGGGCAACTGGACTCGTGCGCCATAACTACTGAGCTCACGTGCTACAACTACCAAAGCCCGTAGGCTTAGAGCCTGTGCTCTCTAACAGGAGAAGCACTGCAGTGAGAAGCCTGTGCACTACTCAGGAAGTGAGTGGCCCTCACTCAGTGCCATGAGAGAAAGCCCATGCAGAGCAATGAAGACCCAACACAGCCCCCTCCCCACATTAACTCATTAATATTTAAAAAAGATCCATAAATTATAGATCTGCTAAGAGGGTAGAAGTAAAGCACGTGTGTCAGATATTTGTCCAACTCAGCCTTAGAAGGCAGAAGACTCTTTGACAGGCTAGTGGGACCTTGGTTCATTAACCTTGAGCCCTGTAACCACTAGACTCAGCCCACCTGTGGCTTTCCCTTTCGTCCCTGTTTTCAGTGCCTCTGTACCTGCATTGGAGATAATGTCCAAGTTTTGGCACGAGGAGTCATTTTTAATAATCTTGTCAGGTATGATTTTATTGGACGTCTTCTCATTTGTATTGTCTATCCCAGCAGTCCCTACAGTTTTTGGCATCAGAGACTCACTTCATGGAAGACATCTTTTCCACGGGCCAGTAGGTGGGGGTGGAGTGGGGTGGGGATGATTTGAGGATGATTCAAGTACATTACATTTAGTGTGCTCTTTATTTCTATTATTATCATTATTACATCAGCTCCACCTCAGATCATCAAGCATTAGATACCAGCGGTTGGGGGACCCCTGGTCTATCCTATATCATGAGCATTTCTAAAAAGGCAAGAGTTTCCTAAAGCAACAGATCAACAAGATTTGTTGGTCTGGCTGGCTTTCTTTTTAAATAATCAGGCTGTCTGCCCCCTGCAGGTGGTCTTCCCAGCTGGGAAGCTGTCACCTGCCACTCTTGGGTTGATCACTAGAAAATGTCTTGTCTTGCTGTTCTCTGGAATGTGATGTGATCCTCAAGTCCCCAGGTCTAGAGGCTCTGCTGACTGTGAAAAAGCTTTTTGTGGTATCTGCATCCTTTCCATACAACGCCCTTTACAAGGCTGGAACTAAGGTCTCTTATCACACTCAGTTGGGACCTTTTTTTTTCTTTGCTGAAGTGTTTTTTTCATTAGCCTTAAGATCAATGACAAACCACTGTTACATGAGGTCAGAAATTAACTTTGGGTTTGCTGGCCTTCAGTGAGTGCTTCTGTTCAGTGGGAACTGAACTGTTTATTTGGATAGTTCTGAGTCTGAGTTCTGCCATGTCTTTTTTCTAATTGGTGACCTTGAGAAAGTCATCAGCCTCTCTGAGCCTTCATTTCTCATCTACAAATTGAAGATAGTAACTACCTCCTTGGGGTGGTGTGAATATCCTATGTATTCAGTGTTTTTCACATACTTAATGTAATAGATGGGCTTCCCTGGTGGCTCAGTAGGAAAGAATCTGGCTGCCAATGCAGGAGATATGGGTTCAATCTCTGGGTCAGGAAGATTCCCTGGAGAAGGAAATGGCAACGCACTCCAGTATTCTTGCCTGGAAAATTCCATGGACAGAGGAGCCTGACGGGCTACAGTCCATGGGCTTGCAAAAGATTCAGACACAACTTAATGATTAAACTAATGTAACAGATACTCATTCAACATCTTTTTCCCTTTCTTCCCCCTTGTGTTTGATATAAGGTCATATTGTGTATTATTTTGATTTGATTTTCTTTTGATCTTAATAACTGAAGTGTTCCAAGGTTTTGTTACCATGGGAATTTCTAGGTAAAAATCAAATTTCAATAGAGTTGAGAAAAGAATGAGTTCTTAGTGACTCCAGCGCTTAGGGACCAGTTGAATAGACAGGTGGGCAGAGTCCAGAAGCTTTCAGATTAAGTGAGTCTTTGAGAAATTGCCAGATTATTAGACACAGGGCCTCATTTATTCAGAAACAACTGAAGCATGGCAGGGGAAAGAGTACCATGGAAGTGTTTAGATATATGTTCTCCAAACAAGGCTGAACTCAAGTCAAACTGGGATCTTGGTGGTATTTCATTCATTCATTGATTCATTAATTCATTGACTCATTTATATCCCAAACACTTACTTAGCACTTAGGGTATGCTCAGTCACGCAGTTGTGTGACTCTTTGTGGCCCCATGGACTGTAGCCTGCCAGGCTCCTCTGCTCATGGAATTTTCCATGGCAAGAATACTGGAGTGGGATGCCATTTCTTACTCTAGGGGATCGTCCCAACCCAGAAATCAAACCCACGCCTCTTGTGTCTCCTACCTTGATAGGTGGGTTCTTTACCCCTAGTGCCACCTGGGAAGCCCTTAGTGTGTGCTAGGCACTTTATCAATCCTTGCCTCAAAAAGCTTGTGGTAGAGTGGTGGAATGGTAATTTTATATCCTGTGATATCTGTCTCATTTAACTAAAGCTACGAAGCCATTTTTTATTTAATATCTTGAGACTAGCCCTCTCTTTTTGGTATATCCCTCATCCCAATCCATCCTCCCTTCTGCTGGGGCATAAAAAAGGGTACCTGGAGAAAGATGAGACATCCCACTTTAGCTTGCAGTGGTGTTGCTGAGTTCTACCCACTGGAATTTGAACAAAAATGACGGGTGTCCTGAACTTAAAAGGAAATCCTTTGCTATGATTTCCCCCTCATTCTTCCCCTGTGTGTGCAAAGCTGAACAACCTCGGAAGGCTTTTCGAGGACAGAACATCCTTGCTTGTCTGTTTTCTGGGGTGACTTCACAGAGCAGAGTTGGCCACCTGCTCTGGGCTGGCACACGAAAAAGCAATGAACTTCCAAGTACTTTAAGCCACTGAATCTGGAGATTTCTTAATTATATCTTGTATTGCAACAAATTAAGCAGTCATGAATTTTCAAAGTTCTAAAATAACTCAAAATAACACGAATGTCATTGGTCTAGTAGAAATGCAGATTTTGTTGACCATATGAGCAATTCTTGAAGATATAAGAGTCTGACAGACTCTGGATCCAATCTCAACTCTGGAATAATTATGTATCTAAGATTTTATACCTTCCCAAAAGAAAAGAAATTCTCAAGTCTTCAGATACCAAAGAGTCATGATCTAATCTTTTTTCCAGGGCCTTCCCTCTTTGCTAGTCTAAGATTTGGAAAAAAAAATATATATATATTTTACATGTGAGTGGATCAGGTTTCTCTTGGTGTTTATGGGGAGTGTTGGAGATATGATTGGGGGCAAAAATAGAAGCAATGGAAAAGCCAGTATCTGACCATTCAAATTCATGCTTAAGAAGATAGTACTAGAAAAAAACAAAAAAGAGTCATTTGTAACACTTAATTCAGGCATCCCAGGAGCTCCGACCTCTACACAAGCAGCCTCATCCTAGTGCCATTCAGCTGAAACCCCCTCCTCTGTGCCTTGAATCATCAGAGTCAACCTTTCTGTGGTTCTCAAAGATCAATGGCCAGTACAATCTACAACAATGGGAGAACATCCTCCCCACATTCATTACTAGGTAATGAATTCACTTATGCATCCATTCATCACACAGATACTGAGCACTTATTTTATGCCAGGGAGATTGTAGACGTGTATTTTAGTGGATATATAGATGAGAAACCCTGCCCAAGAAAGTCAGGACTAGAATGTACCAGAGACACAGTACAGGTGCAAGGGAAATAGGAAATGCAGCAAAGGAATCAACTCAAGTGCAGCACAAGGCAGGTGCCTCCTGTCACTCAGCAGCCTGTGTCTACTGTGATAAAGGCGTGTGATTAATTACACATAGAGTCCCTGTGTATGTTCCCTCACTTGCTAATTGCAATTAGTTGCAGGAGCACTGAACATATTGCTTTTCCTGAATGTCAGGACATTTCACTGGATTCCCCTTGGTTCTCTGAGAAGCCACAATTAACCTCAGTAATTATTCCCTTCACCACATGTGCCTCACTTAATGTAGAACCAAACTAATGAATGTTAATCTTTAAAAAACTTTTTTTTTTCTAAAAACCATCTTGGCTGCCATCCAATTAGCACCAGCAGTGGTTCCTTAGACAAAACCACGAATACTGTCAAGTCCATCCACGGCTAGGGGAGCAAACTCCGGTTTTGATAATTTCTTCATATCTTCTCCATGGAGGAGTCTCTGCTCTGGCAAAAAGTCACCTCGCCCTTCTGGTTGGATATACATTGAAAGATTTTGTAACTGGCCAAGCAGGCATCTATCTCTGCAGTGATGCATCTGTAGCCCCTGGTAGCAGTGCGGAGCTGGCAACCAGAGATGTGTGCCAGGGACTGGGCTAGGAATGTGGGACAAATTAAAAATGCACATAAATCCTGCTCTGATGCCAGCAAGACACCTAGAGCTGAGCGGAGTGATTTCCTGTCTCTGTGATCTAGGTCACTTCCTCCTTAAGCTCCTGTGATTGTCTCAAGATTCCTGTGAATCTGTGTGTGGGTATGTCTGTGTGTAGGGGGAGGCCTAAACTCCTGTGATTGTTCTCAGGATTCCTGTGAATCTGTGTGTGTGTATGTCTGTGTGTAGGGAGAGGCCTACTTGCTCATGACTTTTCCTACATCTGTGTATCCTGCCTCTTCGCCACAATGTGTTGTCAGGTGGTAAACTGAGCAGCTTCTTTGATTCTTTCTCTCTCTCTCACACACACACTGTCCCAAAGCACTCATGAGAATTTGAGGATAAGAAAGTAGGTGAGTTTATATTACACGCCCACCCCGCAAACAAATGAGCTCAAATGGAGAAACTGGCATCGCTGTGTGAAGATGTTCTTTAGGCACCAGACTTCATAGAGATCTTCAACCCAATTGGTTCCAGCTAGAATCCACGTGGTGAGAAACATTTCACCCTTTGCTGCAGAGCAGTTTCCTAGTTCTACTCCAGAACCTTGATAATTCTTCTGCCTCCAGTGTACTCATCAAGACTTTTTTCCCCAAAGATCAGGAAGAAGAGAGAGAGGTAAGAGAGAATTCTCTTTTCAATAGGAATTCTTGTATGAGCTGCTAAGATGGGGATTCCCAACCTCCAGGATTTAATGCCTGATGATCTGAGGAGGAGCTGGTGTAATAACGATAGAAATAAAATGCACAATAATTGTAATGCACTCGAATCATCTTGAAACCATCCCCTACACCTGTCTGTGGAAAAGTTATCTTCCAGGACACCAGTCCCTGGTGCCAAAAGGCTTGGGGACAATTGCACAGCTAGAACAGCACCTCTTTTTATGTCATCATCACCACAATGCATTCTCCTAATTACAACTTAGAATACTTGGCACTCTAGGGAGCTTTTTTAAAAAAAAAATTAATTATTTTGGCTGTGTTGGGTCTTCATTGCTGAGTGGGCTTTTCTCTAGTTGTAGCGAGCGGGAGCCACTCTCTAGTTGCAGTTCGTGGGCTTCTCATTGCGGTGGCTTCTCTCGCTGCAGAGGATCAGCTCTAGGGCATGCAGTCTTCAGCAGTTGCAGCACATGGGCTCAGTAGTTGCAGCTCCCAGGCTCTAGAGCACAGGCTTAATAGTTGTGGTGCCCCAGCTTAGCTGCTCTGTGGCACGTGGGATCTTCCCGGATCAGGGATCAAATGTGTGTCTCCTACATTGGCAGGCAGATTCTTTACCACTGAGCCACCAGGGAAGCCCCACTAGTGAGCTTTTTCAATACACCACGTTTATCAAGTGTCGCTCTAACCTTGTGAGCCAGGCAAGGCATCATGTCTCATAGCCACATTCTGCAGGTTAAGAAACTGAGCCTCCAGGTGGTGAAAGCCCAAATGAATGTGGCTTATTTTAGGTAAAATGTTCTTTCTGCATTGTCTTGTCTAAGATGGCTGTTTCTTGGAGGTATAGGAGGGATGAGGAAGTAGCGAATCATCTAACCCTGGCCCTTATCTCTCTCATTCCACTCCAAATTCCATCTTGCTTTGAAGCAATGTCCCGAGGTACTTGGAGCAGAATGTGAGACTAGTCAACCTGCATTGGGTTATTTGCAATGTTTTTCAGCCTTGACACTATAGAAATTTTATGTAACGTAATTTTTTGTCGGTGGATGGAGATATTGTATGATGTATAGCAGCATCCCTGGCCTCTACTCACGAGATGCCAATAGAATCCCCACTCCAGTCTTGTGACAATCAAAAATTTCTCCAGACATTGCCAAGTGCCCCCTAGGGAGACAAGTTCACCTGTGTTTGAGAACCACTGAGTTATTGTCACATACCCATTGTTGGGGTGGTTTGTCTTCGTGACCTGTACCACGGATAATCGGTCATGTTGAGCATCTCAGAAAAGAGATGCAAATCCTTCAAGGCATATGGGAAAGAAAAGGGATTTGAACCTCGTGTTCCCTTTCACTGGAAAGAGGACACATGCCTTCACTCTGCTGAAGACAAAGGAAGATAAATATGTCACCCCTTTCTGTGGCAAGAACTCTTCTGATGGCTCCGACTTTTACAACAAACTGCAAGCGCTGCCAAGAACCACGCATCAGCCCGTTTAAGGAAAAGATGGCATATTTGAACAGCTTGACACTGTGAAGGCATAAATTGTTGGGAGAGACAAATGTGAGCTGGAGAGATTTGTAAATGTGGCAGACGGTAATCCTGGTATTTCGCGTTAATTGTTTTTCTCAGGCAGGAGACCTCCTGTGATTTACATTCTGGAATAGGGGGATGATGGACTGAGCCAGACAGCTTGTCACCTCCTGAGAAGACAAGTGGGGAAGTGACAGCTGTCTTGGAAGCTCCTATTTCTTCCAGAGCATCAGGGGTGCTGTCACATGCCTGGGGGGAGGCCAAGTGGGAGGAGTAGAGGATTGAAACTGGTAGCTGAATGGAAGAACGGAAGAATAGGTGGCACAATCCTTTCCAACCAAGGGCTGAAAAGTGATGCGCAAACAAGCAGGGAGAAGGCATCAGGTAAAGGCAGGAGTTCAGTTTATCTGTCCCTTCCGGCAAGTGGGAACCCTCTCTATTTTGTGAAGGGGGGGTATTGGGAGGGGTGGTTAGAGACATCAGAAGGAACAGAGGGTGTTTGTCCAGACCAGAGAAGCTTTGATCAGTGCAGAAGTGTGGATTTAATCCTGGCTCACCTGGTACAGCTGATGAGGAAACACAAAAAGGTCTCGTTGTCTCCCTTGTGTCTGTATGTTCCTTTACTTTATCCTTTCCAGAAACACTTTGCCCAGAAGCTATTGCTCCTTTCTCCGAACCCCAAGGATGAGCTAAGCCCCTCCTGCACTGATAGGCCTCTGTCAGATGGGGCTGCCTGCAGACTCGAGCAAAATTATCATGCATCCTAGGCATAGAAAAATCTATGGTTTTTCCAGTAGTCATGTATGGATGTGAGAGTTGGACCATAAAGAAAGCTGAGTGCTGACGAATTGATGCTTTTGAACTGTGGGGTTAGAGAAGACTCTTGAGAGTCCCTTGGACTGCAAGGATATCAAACCACTCAATCCTAAAGGAAATCAGTCCTGAATATTCATTGGAGGGACTGATGCTGAAGCAGAAGCTCCAATACTTTGGCCACATGATGTGAAGAACTGACTCATTGGAAAAGACCCTGATGCTGGAAAAGATTAAAGGTGGGAGGAGAAGGGGACAACAGAGGATGAGATGGTTGGATGGCATCACCAACTCAATGGACATGAGTTTGAGCAAGCTCTGAGTGTTGGTGATGGACAGGGAAGCCTGGCGTGCTGCAGTCTATGGGGTTGCAAAGAATCACACACAACTGAGTGACTGAACTGAACTGAGGCACAGAAGTTCTAGAAACCAGCCGGAAGCAGTGGAAAGAGATATTACTGGACAAGGCGTGGTCAGGACTGGACCAACGAGCCATCAGGGTTATCAGACCCCTTAGTAAGAGGTGTGGTCAGGGAAGTGGTGGCATTGTTGCAGAAAGTGGGACCCCTTCCAGGGCCCATGAATGGGCTCTTGTCTAACACTCAGAAATGAATTGTCCAAGCAGACACACAAGCTGACAAAGCAAGAGACTTTCCTGGAAAGGGGCACCCGGTTGGAGAGCAGCAGGGTGAGGGAAGCCAGGAGGACTGCTCTGCCACATGGCTCGCAGGTTCAGGTTTTATGGGGATGGGATTAGTTTCTGGGTTGTCTCTGGCCAATTGTTCTGACTCAGGGTCCTTTCTGCTGGACGCATTGCTCAGCCAAGATGGATGCCAGAGAGAAGGGTTCTGGGAGGTGGTTGAACACGTGGCATTTCCTTTTGACTTTTCCTGAACTCTTCCTGTTGGTGGTGACTTATTAGCTCCATGTTTCTTACTAGGACCTCTTGTCATAAAATAACTCATGCAAATGGTTACTGTGGGTCCTGGCCAGGGTGGGTGGTTTCAGTCAGCGTATTTCCTCTAACAGCATTGTCAGGCAAGGTTGCTTCATTGGGCAGTATCATGTCAGCCTGGCCAAACTGGAGCCATATTTCCAGAATCTTCTTCCCTGTGAGGTTCAGGGTCAGAGTAAGCCCAAGAGGACTTTGAGTGGGTTTGGAAGGTGGCAGTGAAGCAGCAGGCATTCCTCCCAGAAGATGGTCATAGTCATCAGTGGTGACAGGTGGGCCACCAGATGCCCCATGGGCCCTGGTTTGGCTTGTTCTCCCTCTCTGTACCCATCTTGTCCTACTGACCAACGTCCTCTCTGACCAGTATCAGCCCAGGTCTATGGACAGGCTGCTCTGTCCATGGGATTCTCCAGGCAAGAATACTGGAATGGGTTGCCATGCCCTTTTCCAGGTGCAGCTCTTTGACCCACGGAGGCAGGAATTCCACAGACTCCCCAGGAGTCCCCCTGCCAGGTGTCAACTAAAAAGACACACAACTTGAGAGTTGAGAGTTAAGTTTTATTTGGGGCAAAATGAGGACTGCAGCCTGGGAGACAGCACCTCTGACAACTCTGAGAGACTGCTCCAGAGAGGCAATTAGGAAGCTCAATATACAAGATTTCGGTGAAGGAAGAGTTCGATGCAATTAAGCGCTCATCTTACAAAGATTTTCTGCTAGTCATGAGGAGCTGATGTCATTACAAAGGGATTTAATGCTTTTCTAAATATGAGATGTAAGCATTGGGATCATAAAATCAGTTCCTGAAAATATCCAACTATCTAAAGCCATGTTCCACCCTGAACTCCCTTGGTGGGTGTTGAAGGCCAGCAGCTGCATCAGCACAGGGTTCAATCTCCACAGAGGCAGATGGCAAATGCCCTCGTTGTTCAGTCACTGGCAATGCTCTTGGCAAGTGCCCATTTGTAGTTGACACAGGTATCAACTTAAAAAATATTCACAACCTAAAAGTTGAGAGCTACGTTTTATTCAGTGGGAATTTTTAGGACTTCAAGCCAGGAGACAGCATCTCAATTAACCCTGAGAGAACTGCTCAGAGGAGGCGAGGGGGAGGAGCCAGGTTTATAGAAGTTTTGTAACAAAGGGGCAGATAGTCTGAACATCAAAAGATTACTGATAATTAAAGAAAAGCAGATAAGCCAAGTTAGGGAATTTAGTGCTTTTCTATATATGGGAAGGTACAGGAGTCTGGGCTTACTGAAGTCATTCCTTTCATATACACCTCAGCTATCCCGGGCCAGTATCCTGTGTTTCTTTTACATCCTGAGCTCCCTTGGGGCTCACCGTAGGGAGTGCCTGCATGTGCGTGCAAAGTTGCTTCAGTCGTGTCCAACTCTTTGAGACCCTGTGGACTGTAGCTTGCCAGGCTCCTCTGTCCATGGGATTCTCCAGGCAAGAATACTAGAGTGGGTTGCCACACCCTCCCCCCGAGGCTCTTCCCGACCCAGGGATTGAACCCCGTCTCCTGAACTGCAGGCAGATTCTTTACCCCTGAGCTACCAGGAAAGCCCCCACTGTAGGGAGTGGCTGCAGTCTCATGGCAGTTCGATGGCAGGGATTCTTCTCCTTTCTGAGTGCCCTTAGGGCTCACCAGCTCACACTGGAGGGCTGCAATTGCTGATGACTGTGACATTCTTGTTTACTGATATGGCAGGAAATAATCCGTTTCTCAGTGTGGACACACAGGAGCCCAGAAAGTGGAGGTGAGGGTCATGGAGAGCTGAGAGCCAGGTTACCCCTGGCCTATATGGTGGTTTTGTGTGAAGCACAAAGACACCTGCAAGAGACAACCTGTACTGGGGTCTTGGTTTGGGCAGCAAAGCCGAGGCTAGATTTCAGCTCTCACTTGAGCAGGGCCCTGCCTGCATTACCACATGCAGCACCTGAAGGGTATGATGAGTTTGTGTTCAGCTACCTGAAGTCAGAAGGATGTCAGAACATTTTGCTGAAGAGGGATTTGGTGAGTAAGTATCCCACATCTGACTCTATGGGGCACAACTAACTGCCCAAAATGTACCTGTCAAGTGTTGAGTTGACTGGCGCTGCTGGCCATGCTATTGTTCATCTCGATTAATTTCTTTTGTCATTTCAAAGACTTTGGGGGCACTATTAATCTGCTGTGCAAACACAAGATGAGCCTCCTCCCCGTCCCCACCATTAAGATCTTCATGCTAAGCCTCCAGGGGCACGTACATAACTGTGATGATCACAGGTTGGTGTGAACCTGCCAGTCTCTACAGTGGGCAAAGGGGGTGAAAGTGGGCGCTGACATTTATTGACCCTTACTACCTACCTGGCTGTCAGACACTTTACCTACACTTGTGATTTAAGTCATCTAACTATTCACGATGTAGGCACTTCCAACTGCATCCAACACTAGAAGATACGTTAGCTAAAGTGCCCTGTCTCAGGAAGTAAGCACTCGGATGGAATTTGGTCCCAGTTCTGTCTTCTCAGGAGTCTGTGTGAAGATGGTGCAGTTGTCTTTGGAGCTGCTACAAGCGAAGCTGTTTGGAAGCAGATGTAGGCAGTGATGGGCCTCTGACATTGGTGGGATCCCTTTGTCCACCTGTGCCAATGAGGTGTCTGCATTTCTCTGGGGTGAGGAATCCCGGGTGAGGGAAGGTACAGATCAATGTACTCTAACCGGCACTTGGTTGGCTAGGAAGCCCGTACCTGAAAGAGAGGAACTTGTCTGAAAGCAGCCTTTGTTTGCTCTCCCCTAATCATGTCAGTCTTACTGTCAGTTCTTCTCATGTGCTCTTGGGACACTGCTGCCTGTCAGGGAGGAGAGCCATGTAAGGATCTGAGTATCACCTTGGGAACAGTTCCTGGGGCTGTACAATATGATCATTCCCGGTTGATTTGAACTTGGACTTTGACCGCCTCACCTGTGAATGAATTGTTTCTTTATGAGAAGAGAAAAAGAAGGCCACGTTTCTGAGCAGAATATGTATTCTTGAGCCCAGAAGACTTCAGCACAGACCAGATCACTGCCATTTAAGTTATCAAGAAGAGAAAAAACATCTGTTCTTAGTGTCCAGGTGCTAAACCAGCAACCGGGATGCCCCTACCTTCCTGAGCAGGCCCAGGGCTGGCTCTTTGACCTTATGTTAGTTTTGGCTGCTTTCTCTGTCTCTGACAGTCTCTCAGGGAGGAATCTGAAACTAGGGCTCTCTTGCTTCTGGCACACAGCCTCAAGTTTGAGAGGTAAAATGTCATAATGTCGTTGTGTGTGTGTGTGTGTGTGTGTGTGTGTGTGTGTGAAGATAGTGTGCACATATAGGAGAGGACCATCCATTTACTTCAATCCAAAAGAAATCTGGGGTAGATACAAAGCAGACACCCACATGCTCCTTGCCTGCTGTAATAACCCCTATTCAGATGTCAGCAGCTTTAATAGGCTGTTCAAGTGGTAAAAAGTTGTGCTGTTTTGCCAATCACTGCATATGAATGAGGTCAGGCATTTTGACTTTTATTTGTCCTCCCCTGAAGTTTTGAAAGGAATACCTAACTGCTGAATAAATAGGTATACTTGATAACTCCTTGGAGGTCTCTTAAGCTAGAAGCAAGGATTCAGGCATGAAGACAGCTTCATGTCTCTTTTTCTGGTCATTCAGATAAACTATGATCCAGGGAAAGTGTTCCATGTTATTTCCCTTTGGTGACTTGAAACATGGCAGTGAGGAAGGAGAGATTTACCCAAGTTATGGCAGGTTGACAGGTACAGGGAAATAGAGCCTGTACAAGCAAAACAGAAAAGTAGATTTTATCTTAACTGTAATTGATTTTAGACATGATAGGACTTTGGTCTGGCACCTCGTCAATATCAGAAGCCTTTGCCTTCCTGCAGATTCTTGTAGTCAGTTTGATGCTACCAACTCCCAGAGCTCTCCCCTGGCTGCTTTAGATAATGTAGTCACCTACCAGTGGTCCTTTCCTAGCTCCCTGTGCCCTGCCCTCTGAACAGTATTGGTCACAGTGATAGAACCCAAGTCAACCGAAACTAGTCAGTGAAGGAGGCATGACCCGTGTGCTAGGCAGTTCAGGGATGACTGGATTTAAGAGATCAAATCCAGTTAGGTTTTAGGATACTCAGTCCATCTATTAGAATCCGCCTGCTTCTTTCACATTTCTCTACAAGCTCTCTCCACGAGATGTCCATGATGGCTTCTGGCCTATATCCCACCAGCTGGGCTATCCTAGTGGAAAGAGTCTTCTTTCCCAATATAGCAGGACCCATGCCTGAGGCCCATGGCTCTAAAGAGGCTGACTTAGGACTTCCCTGGTTATCCAGTGGCTGAGACTCCACACTCCCAAGGCTGGAGGCCTGGGTTTGATCCCTGGACAGAGAGCTAGATTCCACATGTCACAATTAAGAGTTCCATGCCACACCTAAATCCACATACCGCAACTAATACCTGCTACAGCCAAATAAATAAATATCTTTTTACAATAAAGAGGCTCAATTGAAATAGAACTAATTTTTGTGGCCAGGTCAAGCTATATCCCCATGGGCCTAGCCTGGGTTTCCAGCCTCTTTCTAGAATCTGAGAGGGGAGAGCCTCAAGTGACAGGGACTACGAATGGGAGAGGAGGTGCAATATCAGAAGGGAAAATGGATGCCAGGCAGACAAAACCATGAGGTGTTTACTATAGAATCATTTTCCACAACTTGTCATTTTATATTTTGAAATGACAGACAAAAATGTCTATGACCCCCAACCAGTCTGCAAGCTCCATGTTTTCAGTGAGTCCCTCCTCATGCTGGAAAGAGGTTCCAGTTTGGGAGTTACCTCCCAGAGATTCCATATCCTCTCCCATCACACTCTTCAAGATCCTCCAGTCCTCATGGTGTCTCAAGATCTCCTGGAAGTCCCACCTAAATCTTTATTGCTCTCTGTTGACCTCATGTTTTCTATTTCCATTGGAAATGGAGAGTAGCTGACAGTATTGCTCCATCAACTGATACTCAGGTCTCAAAATCTTTCTTTACCAATAGATCTTCAGATTAAATAAGTCTGATTCTGTTAACATAAACTATTTCATAGAATGACAAATTTTAATAGAGTGGTAAGGGAAGACCTTATGAGCAAGTCACATAGGTATACAGATATGAAGAAGGCATATTAGACAGAGTCTCTGCAAGAAATGGAGAAGGCAATGGCACCCCACTCCAGTACTCTTGCCTGGAAAATCCCATGGATGGAGGAGCCTGGTGGGCTGCAGTCCTTGGGGTCGCGAAGAGTCGGACATGACTGAGCGACCTCACTTTCACTTTTCACTTTCATGCATTGGAGAAGGAAATGGCAACCCACTGCAGTGTTCTTGCCTGGAGAATTCCAGGGATGGGGGAGCCTGGTGGGCTGCCGTCTATGGGGTCGCACAGAGTTGGACATGACTGAAGCGACTTAGCAGCAGCAGCAGCTGCAAAAAATACTTGGCCAGCTCATGGAGTATCTTAAGAAAGTTTAATGAAAAGACAGTTTACAATGATAAGGATACAATTGAAAGAAACTAAGAGAGATGATGAAGCCCTTAAAGACTCTGGTTGGTAGGAAATGATTACACCCCAAGGCTTAAAGATGCTTTATGACAATGGTAGCCACAGGAGAGGGTTTGCTTGACATGAGCTGTGGCCTTAAATGAGGGATCATAGTCACTGCCAAACTGTGGCTGGCAAGGAGGGAACTGAGGTGAGAAATACCCCAATTTAATTCTTGCCAAAGCTCCCCATTGGTCAACCCAACCGGAAACCAGAAAGTGAGGGAGCCTGGGTAACACTGTCCACAGAAGTCAGCCTCCTGAGGCTGAGCAGTAGACAGTGGAGATTGAATGTGGAGGGACAGTTGTTCAGTCACTAATTCATATCCAACTCTTTGTGACCACACGGACTGCAGCATGCCAGGCTCCTCTGTCCTTCATTATCTCCTGGAGTTTTCTCAGATTCATGTTCATTGAGTCTGTGATGCTCTCCAACCATGTCATTCTCTGATACCCCCTTCTCCTGTTGCCTTCAATCTTTCCCAGTATCAGGATCTTTTCCAATGAGTCAGCTCTTTGCATCAGGTGGCCAAAGTATTGGAGTTTCAGCTTCAGCATCAGTCCTTTCAATGAATATTCAGGGTTGATTTCCTTTAGCATTGACTGGTTTGATCTCCTTGCAGTCCAAGGGACTATCATGAGTCTTCTCCAACGCCACAGCTCAAAAGCTTCAATTCATCAGTGCTCAGCATTCTTTATGGTCCCACTTTCCCACTCATACACTATTACTGGCAAAACTATAGCTTTGACTATAGACAGAAAACAGAGAATACTCAGCACAGAACTTAAGCAAGCTACCTCTGTCCAAGAGAGTACATGTTCAGTTGTTCTAAGATCTCTGTGTACCTGGATACTTTGAGGAATGGCAAGAGATATGAATGGTTGGAGGGGAATGAGTGGAAGAGGAATTATTTTTGAAGATTCAAAAGATAATCTTAGCTTTCACAGTGTCCTCAATAAGAATGAATAGACAGTATAATGAATCCAACCATTGCTACCCGGAATGTTATAATTGATAGAGATTTTGACTTTTTGGAATGGTGCTTCAACACAGTTTTACTACGTCAACCTTCGTTTTTAAATTGCCAACTGCCATGGGTGTGTATGTGGCAGGGTGGGGTGGTGGGAAGGCTCGTAACTCCAGCTAGAATTACCTCCTCCTGTTTGACTCCAACTGATCAGGAGGGCAGAGGACCAGGAAGAGACAGGGAGGCCGCATGAACTCACTGTATGCTGCTGCTGCTACTGCTGCTGCTGCTAAGTCGCTTCAGTCGTGTCCGACTCTGTGTGACCCCATAGACGGTGGCCCACCAGGCTCCCCCGTCCCTGAGATTCTCCAGGCAAGAACGCTAGAGTGGGTTGCCATTTCCTTCTCCAATGTATGAAAGGGAAAAGTGGAAGTGAAGCCGCTCAGTCGTGTCCGACTCTTCGCGACCCCATGGTCTGCAGCCCACCAGGCTCCTCCGTCCATGGGATTTTCCAGGCAAGAGTACTGGAGTGGGGTGCCATTGTCTTCTCCTAATATAGCTGTTTACAAACATGGGAGCTGAGATTCTCATGGAATAGAGAGTGGGAAGAAAACAGTTCAGGGAGACAAGCCTTGAGACCTAACCTCCATCTTTTTCCTGGCCTCTGACAGCTCTGCATCTCCGGTTATCTCTTGCCTGATAGTTTCAAATCCAGGCATGCCAGGAGCACTCATTTTCGTAAGAGGAAGTTGATTCCTCCTCCTTCTAATCAGGTATGTATTTCTTCCCTTTCCTGAGAAACATACAGAAACTTGGCAGGTTTTCATATCAGCGCTATTTAAACCTTTCTTTTCTGTTGTGTACACACCAGTGTCCTCTGCACAGCCTGTGTTTCTTACCTCCCTGTAGACAGTGAGCTTCTCAACGAAGGGGCAATATTTAGAACTGACTAGGTATACCCCTTGTTTTGTGCCAAATTTAGAAGCCATTGGCTTCTTAACAGGGAGTGGCATGTTTCGGATGTATTTCTAGAAAGTCGGCAGCAGTAGGCTCAAGATGGAATGACTGGAAAATGACTTGCAGTGGAGATCAGGAATAAGCTGCGCTGTGGACAATAAACAGCATTTTGACAGATGAAGTGGAGAGGAAGAGGTGTTTTGGGCTGGTGCAATAGAATGAGAAAAGGCTTAGAACTGGGGAGGATTGAGACTTACTAGAAGCAAAGTGTTTGCCTGCAGTACAGGCTGTGTGCTACTGAGAAACAGATGCGAAAATTGGAGGAAATCCCCTTCCTACTAAGTGGAAAACTTAGGTTCAGGGTAGGAGTGGGGGCTCGGCTATGACTTAACTGAGGGTGGTCTGTGATGTCAGGATAGAGCAAAGGGGCGGCCCAAGGAGGGTCCTGAGAGGAAGAAAAGCAGAGAACCACAGAGGAGGTCTGAACAAAGTGTGTGATCCAATGAACTTCTCTAGCATAGGCTCTGTCCACAGGGCTGGTACATAGAGGCCTCTGATCTCAGGGGGAAAGAAGGAAGCTGGTTCTGAAGCAAGATGAGAGAGGTAAGAGGAAGTGGGTAAGGTGGGAGCGTGGAGGGTAAGTTAGATCAAGGGAATTCATTTGGAAGAGACAGGAGAGGTTTCTGAGGCTGTGATGATTAGCACTGGAATTCTTTTCATGGGGACCTGAATGGGCTTTGAAAGCAGTCACAGCATCCTGCCCTCCTTGAACAAGTTACCCTCAAGGGCTCCCGACCCTGTGTCAGCCCTACATGCCAGGCTAAAGGGCTTGGGCTTGATCTCAGTGAGATGTAGGTGGTGGATGTATCCAGACTTGGCATCTCCTCCCTGGGGGAGTTTCTCTTCTCACATCATCTCCACATTGAAACTTAGACTGCTAATTCCACAGGCATGGCTGAAAAATGGAGGTATTTAGCAAGACCGTTGGTGGGGATCTGAAAGAAAAATCATGCTGCTCACTACAGAGCAGAATCTTAATAAAATTCCCTTTAGACTTTCTCATGAGTTCTCTAACCATGCTAGTTCTGTCTCTAACCACCTTATTGTCCCTCTTGTCCTTCCTAATGTCAGATTCTGTAAATCCCCTCTTAAGTGTGTGTGTTTATCACTCAGTGGTGTCTGACTCTTTGTGAACCCCATGGACTGTAGCCTGCCAGGCTCCTCTGTCCATGGAATTCTCCAGGCCAGAATGCTGGAGTGGGTTGCCATTCCCTTCTCCACGGGATTTTCCTGACCCAGGGATTGAACCCAAGTCTCCTACATTGCAGACAGACTCTTTACCTTCTGAGCCACAAGGGAAGCCCAAATCCCTTCCTAGCCTCAAGCAATTAGACCTTGCTTTCTGTGATCATGACCCACTGAGCAAAACAAAAGTGAAAACTGATTGCATTTTTGCCTCAAGTATGTTCCTTAGAGGACCTCATTGTCCAAGTCGGAATAGCTTATAAGGATATTCCTGCCACAAAACAGGGCTCTTTATAGTGTTATCGCATGGAGTCTCCTGGATGAGGCCACCCGAAGTTGAACACAGAGGTTAAGAGACAGGCTGAGTCTAGCAGCTCCAGTGTGGGATGGAGGGTAAAGGGATGTCAGGGAAGGTCACATGATGAAGCAAAGGGAAGACTGCTGCAACCTTCCTAGCAGGCAGTGGGGAGGGAGGGTCTGGACAGAAAGATGATAACTCTTCATTTGGTGCCTACTATGACTCAGGGCCCTGAGTCTACAGCAGTGAATCAGATTGTACTCTTGCCCTGCAGGAGCTCAGAGAGGAGGAGGAGATGGAGGTGCAGCCATGGCCTGTCCTCACTCAGGGCGAACCACGTCCTTGTAGCAAGTCTACGCATCTACGAGTATGTGCGAGTAGGGCCTTGAGATTGGGGTGAGCAGTCCTACAGGAACGCTGCAAAAGAAAAAAAATGGAAGAAAGAAAAACATGTAGCTTCTGGCTGTAGGATAAAACTCCTCACCCTGTCTTCATTTCAGGAGGCAAAATCTAAATGTGACTTATGGCTTTAAACAAAGTACAGATTTCTGCCAAGCACCTCCCCTTTGTGATTTGTGTTTTTTAAACATTTCAAGAGCACTTTGTCATTCCAGATTGTCATTTCTAAATTGGCAATGGGAGTGATTATGATAATAAAGTATTTTGACCACAGGCAATTTTCAAAGGGCTTTAAAGTCTCTAGATCTTGCCTCCTTCCTGGCTTGTCCTGGTGCCAACCAACAAGAGAAACTCAGCAGGCCTTTTAATCATGACAGTCTTTGTGGCGGTTTGTTTCATTGCTTTTCAATGAACTTATTCTTACAGTTAATACTGGTGAAGGGGGCTGGCTGTATCAACCTAGTTCTTCAGAATAGAAAATGGGCATCGCTGAAGCTGGGGCCTCTTGTGGCTCGATCTCTAGGAGGTTTGGCATGAATCTCCACATTGTGATGCCCTGTTTATTGGGTTGAACATACATCTCTAGTGACGCTGCCTAGGCGGTCACTACCTCTGATGTCTGCCACCCTCAGTAGTCCACAGTGAGTGAGCCTAAGTCATGAAGCTGCTTAAAGACATTTGGTGGCGCTACTGATAAAGAACCCCTCTGCCAGTGCAGGAGACCTGGGTTCGATCCCTGGGTTGGGAAGATCCCCTGGAGGAAGGCATGGTAACCCACTCCAGTATTCTTGCCTGAAGAATCCCATGGACAGAAGAGTCTCGTGGGCTACAGTCCATAGGGTTGCAAAGAGTCGGACATGACTGAAGCGACTTAGCAAGCACATGCATCCTAATACTGTAGATTACAGTAACTGACCTACTATGAGGTTCAGATAGAAGCAGGGACTCCTGCAGAATTGATGCAGTGCTTCCCCCTCTCCTGTATTTTCCATGCTTCATAGACTAGAACCCATCACTCAGATGTCAGCTGAGGCCTCTTGCCCCTTCAGTCAATCAGTTCAGTTGTTCAGTTGTGTCTGACTCTTTGCGACCCTATGGATTGCAGCATGCCAGGCTTCCCTGTCCATCACCAACTCCTGGAGTTTATTCAAACTCATGTCCATCAAATCGGTGATGCCATCCAACCGTCTCATCCTCTGTCATCCCCTTCTCCTCCTGCACTCAATCTTTCCCAGCATCAGGGTCTTTTCCAGTGAGTCAGTTCTTCACATCAGGTGGCCAAATGACTGGAGTTTCAGCTTCAGCGTCAGTCCTTCCAATGAATATTCAGGACTAATTTCCTTTAGGATGGACTGGTTGAATTTCCTTGCGGTCAAGGGACTCTCAAGAGTCTTCTCCAATGCCACAGTTCAAAAGCATCAATTCTTTGGTGCTCAGCTTTTTTTATATCCATACGTGACTACTGGAAAAACCATAGCTTTGATTAGCAAAGCTAATGTTGGCATACTTTGCCTTTGTTGGCAAAGTAATGTCTTTGCTTTTTAATATGCTGTCTAGGTTGTTCATAACTTTTCTTCCAAGGAGCAAGTGTCTTTTAATTTTATGGCTGCAGTCACCATCTGCAGTAATTTTGGAGCCCAAGAAAATAAAGTCTCTAACTGTTTCCATTGTTTCCCCATCTATTTGCCATGAAAAGATGGGACCAGATGCCATGGTCCTCGTTTTTTGAATGTTGAGTATTAAGCCAGCTTTTTCACCCTCCTCTTTCACCTTCATCAATAAGCTCTTCAGGTCCTCTTCACTTTCTGCCATAAGGGTGGTGTCATCTGCATATCTGAGATTATTCATATTTCTCCCAGAAATCTTGATTCCAGCTTGTGCTTCATCCAGTCCAGCATTTCTCATGATGTATTCTGCATATAAGTTAAATAAGCAGGGTGACAATATACAGCCTTGATGTACTCCTTTCCTGATTTGAAACCAGTCTATTGTTCCGTGTCCAGTTCTAACTGTTGCTTCTTGACCTGCATACAGATTTCTCAGGAGACAGGTCAGGTGGTCTGGTATTCCCATCTCTCTCAGAATTTTCCACAGTTTATTGTGATCCACACAGTCAAAGGCTTTGGCATAGTCAATAAAGCAGAAGTAGATGTTTTTCAGGAATTCTCTTGCTTTTTTGATGATCCATTGGATGTTGGCAACTTCATCTCTGGTTCCTCTGCCTTTTCTAAACCTAGCTTGAACATCTGGAAGTTCATGGTTCATGTGCTGTAGAAGCCTGGCTTGGGGAATTTTGAGCATTACTTTGCTAGTATGTGAGATGAGTGCAATTGTGCGGTAGTTTGAGCATTCTTTGGCATTGCCTTTCTTTGGGATTGGAATGAAAACTGACCTTTTCCAGTCCTGTGGCCCCTGCTGAGGTTTCCAAATTTGCTGGCATATTGAGTGCAGCACTTTCACAGCATCATCTTTTAGGATTTGAAATAGCTCAACTGGAATTCCATCACCTCCACTAGCTTTGTTCTTAGTGATGCTTCCTAAGGCCCACTTTACTTTGCATTCCAGGATGTCTGGCTCTAGATGAGTGATGACACCGTCGTGGTTGTTTGGGTCATGAAGATCTTTTTCATATAGTTCTTCTGTGTATTCTTGCCACCTCTTCTTAATATCTTTTGCTTCCATTAGGTCCACACCATTTGTGTCCTTTATTGTGCCCATCTTTGCATGAAAATTTCCCTTGGTATCTCCAATTTTCTTAAAGAGATCTCTAGTCTTTCCCATTTTACTGTTTTCCTCTATTTCTTTGCATCAATCACTGAGGAAAGCTTTCTTATCTCTCCTTGCTATTCTTTGGAACTCTGCATTCAAATGGGTATATCTTTCCTTTTCTTCTTTGCCTTTAGCTTCTCTTCTTTTTTCAGCTATTTGTAAGGCCTCATCAGACAATCATTTTGCCTTTTTGCATTTCTTTTCCTTGGGAATGGTCTTGATCACTGCTTCCTGTACAGTGTCATGAAGTCCATGTACATGTCCATAGTTCTTTAGGCTCTCTGTATATCAGATCTAATCCCTTGAATCTATTTGTCACTTCCACTGTATAATTGTAAGGGATTTGATTTAGGTCATACCTCAGCAGTCTAGTGGTTTTCCCTATTTTCTTCAATTTAACCCTGACTTTTGCAGCCACAGTCAGCTCCTGGTCTTGTTTTTGCTGACTGTGTAGAGCTTCTCCATCTTTAGCTGCAAAGAATATAATCAGTCTGATTTTTGTATTTACCATCTGGTGATGTCCATGCGTAGAGTCCTCTCTTGTGTTGTTGGAAGAAGGTGTTTGCTATGACCAGTGCATTCTCTTGGCAAAACTCTGTTAGCCTTTGCCCTGCTTCATTTTGTACTCCAAGGCCAAATTTGCCTGTTCCTGCAGGTATCTCTTGACTTCCTACTTTAGCATTCCAGTCCCCTATAATGAAAAGGACATCTTTTTTGGGTGTTAGTTCTAGAAGGTCTTGTAGGTCTTCATAGAACCATTCTCCTTCAGCTTCTTCAGCATTACTGTTCAGGGCATAGACTTGGATTACTGTGATATTGAATGGTTTGCCTTGGAAATGAACAGAGATCATTCTGTCAATTTTGAGGTTGCATCCAAATAGTGCATTTCATAACCTCAGTTATGCAGATGACACCACCCTTATGGCACAAAGTGAAGAACTAAAGAGCCTCTTGATGAAAGTGAAAGAGGAGAGTGAAAAAGTTGGCTTAAAGCTCAACATTCAGAAAACTAAGATCATGGCATCCGGTCCCATCACTTCATGGCAAATAGGTGGGGAAACAATGGAAACAGTGGCTGACTTTATTTTTTGGGCTCCAAAATCACTACAGATGGTGACTGCAACCATGAAATTAAAAGATGCTTACTCCTTGGAAGGAAAGTTATGACCAACCTAGACAGTATATTAAAAAGCAGACACATTACTTTGTCCACAAAGGTCCATCTAGTCGAGGCTATGGTTTTTCCAGTAGTCATGTATGGATGTGAGAATTGGACTATAAAGAAAGCTGAGTGCCGAAGAATTGATGCTTTTGAACTGTGGTGTTGGAGAAGACTCTTGAGAGTCCCTTGGACTGCAAGGAGATCCAACCAGTCCATCCTAAAGCTGATCAGTCCCGAGTGTTCATTGGAAGGACTGATGTTGATGAAACTGAAACTCCAATACTTTCGCCACCTAATGTGAAGAGCTGACTCATTTGAAAAGACCCTGATTCTGGGAAAGATTGAGGGCAGGAAGAGAAGGGGATGACAGAGGACGAGATGGTTGGATGGCATCACCGATTCAATGGCCATGGGTTTGGGTAGACTCCAGCAGTTGGTTATAGACAGGGAGGCCTGGTGTGCTGTGGTTCATGGGGTCCCAAAGAGTTCAACACAATGGAGCGACTGAACTGAACTGAACTGCATTTCAGGCCTCTTTTGTTGACTATGATGGCTGCTGCTAAGTCACTTCAGTCGTGTCCGACTCTGTGCGACCCCATAGACGGCAGCCCACCAGGCTCCCCCATCCCTGGGATTCTCCAGGCAAGAACACTGGAGTGGGTTGCCATTTCCTTCTCCAATGCATGAAAGTGAAAAGTGAAAGGGAAGTCGCTCAATCGTGTCTGACTTTTTGCGACCCCATGGACTGAAGCCTACCAGGCTCCTCCGTCCATGGGATTTTCCAGGCAAGAGTACTGGAGTGGGTTGCCATTGCCTTCTCCAAGACTATGATGGCTACTCCATTTCTTCTAAGGGATTCTTGCCCACAGTAGCAGATATAATGGTCATGAATTAAATTCACCCATTCCAGTCCATTTTAGTTTGCTAATTCCTAAAATGTTGAGGTTCAGTCTTGCCATCTCTTGTTTGACCACTTTGAATTTGCCTTGATTCATGGACCTAACATTTCAGGTTCCTATGCAATATTGCTCTTTTCAGCATCAGACCTTACTTCCATCACCAGTCACATCCACAACTGGGTGGTGTTTTTGCTTTGGCTCCTTCTCTTCATTCTTTCTGGAGTTATTTCTCCACTGATCTCCAGTAGCATATTGGATATCTACCAACCTGGGCAGTTCATCATTCAGTGTCCTATCTTTTTGCCTTTTCATACTGTTCATGGGGTTCTCAAGACAAGAATACTGAAGTGGTTTGTCATTCCTTTCCCCAGTGGACCACGTTTTATCAGAACTCTCCACCATGACTGATCCATTTGGGTGGTCCTACACAACATTCATAGTTTCATTGAGTTAAATAGGCTGTGGTCCATGTGATCAGTTTGGTTAGTTTTCTGTGATTGTGGTTTTCATTCTCTCTGCCCTCTGATGGATAAGGATAAGAGGCTCATTGAAACTTCTTGATGGGAGGGACTGATGGAGGGGGATACTGGGTATTGTTCTGATGGATGGAGCCATGCTCAGTAAATCTTTAACCCAATTTTCTGTTGATGGCTGGGGCTGTGTTCCCTCCCTGTTGTTTGACCTGAGGCCAAACTCTGGTGGAGGTAATGAGGACAATGGGAATCTCCTTCAAAAGGTCCCCTGCAGGCACTGCTGCACTCAGTGCCCCTGACCCTGCAGCAGGCCACCGCCAACCCAAGCCTCCACCAGGCACTCCTGGACACTACAGGCAGGTCTGGGTCAATCTCCTTTGGAGTCACTGCTTCTTTCTCCTGGGTCCTGATGTGTACAAGGTTTTTTGGCAGAGTAGATGGATGGAGATAGAAGGACGTGTGCTCATCTTCTCCTGTGAGAACTCAAAACTTACAACTCACTGAACAACCATCAACAGGAGAATGCTGGGTCCCACCAAAAAAAGATTCCCCACGTCCAAGGGCAAGGAGAAGCCCCAGCAAGATGGTAGTAGGTTGCAAAATCTCGTTTAGAATCAAATCCCGTACCCGCCAGAGATGCTTGGAGGGCTCAAACAAACCTTGTGCGCACCAGGACCCAGAGACCCCAAAGAGACTGATCCAGAACTGTCTATGATGTCCCCTATGGAGGTATGGGTCAGCAGTGGCCTGCCGCCTGGGCAGGGGCTCTTGGTGCAGCATACCTGAGAATGGCATAAGCTCTTTTGGAGGAGGTCGCCATTAACCCCAACATCAGTTCAGTTCAGTTCAGTCGCTCAGTTGTGTCCTACTCTGTGCGACTCCATGAATCACAGCACTCCAGGCCTCCCTGTCCATCACCAACTCCCAGAGTTCACTCAAACTCATGTCCCTCGAGTCAGTGATGTCATCCAGCCATCTCATCCTCTGTCATCCCCTTCTCCTCCTGCCCCCAATCCTTCCCAGCATCAGGGTCCTTTCCAATGAGTCAACTCGTCACATGAGGTGGCCAAAATATTGGAGTTTCAGCTTCAGCATTAGTCCTTCCAATGAACACCCAGGACTGATCTCCTTTAGGATGGACTGGTTGGATCTCCTTGCAGTCCAAGGGACTCTCAAGAGTCTTCTCCAACACCACAGTTCAAAAGCATCAATTCTTCGGCACTCAGCTTTCTTCACAGTCCAACTCTCACATCCATACATGACCACTGGAAAAACCATAGCCTTGACTAGATGGACCTTTGTGAACAAAGTAATATCTCAGCTTTTCAATATACTATCTAGGATGGTCAAAACTTTCCTTCCAAGAAGTAAGCGTCTTAATTTCATGGCTGCGATCACCATCTGCAGTGATTTTGGAGCCCAGAAAAATAAAGCCTGACACTGTTTCCACTGTTTCCCCATCTATTTCCCATGAAGCGATGGGACCAGATGCCATGATCTTAGTTTTCTGAATGTTGAGCTTTAGGCCAACTTTTTCACTCTCTTCTTTCACTTTCATCAAGAGGCTTTTTAGTTCCTCTTCACTTTCTGCCATAAGGGTGGTGTCATCTGCATATCTGAGGTTATTGAGATGTCTTCCAGCAATCTTGATTCCAGCTTGTGCTTCTTCCAGCCCAGCGTTTTTCATGATGTACTCTGCATATAAATTAAATAAGCAGGGTGCCATATACAGCCTTGACATACTCCTTTTCCTATTTGGAACCAGTCTGTTTTTCCATGTCCAGTTCGAACTGTTGCTTCCTGACCTGCATACAAATTTCTCAAGAGGCAGGTCAGGTGGTCTGGTATTCTCATCTCTTTCAGAATTTTCCACAGTTTATTGTGATCCACACAGTTGCTTTGGCATAGTCAGTAAAGCAGAAGTAGATGTTTTCCTGGAACTCTCTTGCTTTTTTGATGATCCAGCAGATGTTGGCAATTTGATCTCTGGTTCCTCTGCCTTTTCTAAAACCAGCTTGAACATCTGGAAGTTCACAGTTTACGTATTGCCGAAACCTGGCTTGGAGAATTTTGAGCATTCCTTTGCTAGCGTGTGAGATGAGTGCAGTTGTGTAGTAGTTTGAACGTTCTTTGGCCTTGCCTTTCTTTGGGATTGGAATGAAAACTGACCTTTTCCAGTCCTGTGGCCACTGCTGAGTTTTCCAAATTTGCTGGCATATTGAGTGCAGCACTTTCACAGCATCATTTTTCAGGATTTGAAATAGCTCCACTGGAATTCCATCACCTCCACTAGCTTTGTTTGTAGTGATGTTTTCTAAGGCCCACTTCACTTCACATTCCAGGATGTCTGGCTCTAGGTGAGTGATCACACCATCGTGATTATCTGGGTCATGAAGCTCTTTTTTATACAGTTCTTCTGTGTATTCTTGCCACCTATTCTTAATATCTTCTGCTTCTTTTAGGTCCATACCATTTCTGTCCTTTATTGAGCCCATCTTTGCATGAAATGTTCCCTTAGTGTCTCTAATTTTCTTGAAGAGATCTCTAGTCTTTTCCATTTTGTTGTTTTCCTCTATTTCTTTGCATTGATCTCTGAGGAAGGCTTTCTTATCTCTCCTTGCAATTCTTTGAAACTCTGCATTCAGATGCTTATATCTTTCCTTTTCTCCTTTGCTTTTCGCTTCTCTTCTTTTCACAGCTATTTGTAAGGCCTCCCCAGACAGCCATTTTGCTTTTTTGCATTTCTTTTCCATGGGGATGGTCTTGATCCCTGTCTCCTGTACAATGTCACGAACCTCCATCCATAGTTCATCAGGCACTCTATCAGATCTAGTCCCTTAAATCTATTTCTCACTTCCACTGTTTAATCATAAGGGATTTGATTTAGGTCATACCTGAATGGTCTAGTGGTTTTCCCCACTTTCTTCAATTTAAGCCTAAATTTGGCAATAAGGAGTTCATGATCTGAGCCACAGTCAGCTCCTGGTCTTGTTTTTGCTGACTGTATAGAGCTTCTCCATCTTTGGCTGCAAAGAATATAATCAATCTGATTTCCGTGTTTACCATCTGGTGAGGTCCATGTGTAGAGTCTTCTCTGGTGTTGTTGGAAGAGAGTGTTTGTTATGACCAGTGCGTTCTCTTGGCAAAACTCTGTTAGCCTTTGCCCTGCTTCATTCCGTATTCCAAGGCCAAATTTGCCTGTTACTCCAGGTGTTTCTTGACTTCCTACTTTTGCATTCCAGTCCTCTATAATGAAAAGGACATCTTTTTGGGGTGTTAGTTCTAAAAGGTCTTGTAGGTCTTCATAGAAGTGTTCAACTTCAGCTTCTTCAGCGTTACTGGTTGGGGCATAGGCTTGGATTACTGTGATATTGAATGGTTTGCCTTGGAAACGAGCAGAGATCATTCTGTCGTTTTTGAGATTGCATCCAAGTACTGCATTTTTGACTCTCTTGTGGACCATGATGGCTATTCCATTTCTTCTAAGGGATTCCTGCCCACAGTAGTAGATATAATAGTCATCTGAGTTAAATTCACCCATTCCAGTCCATTTTAGTTGGCTGATTCCTAGAATGTAGACATTCACTCTTGCCATCTCCTGTTTGACCACTTCCAATTTGCCTTGATTCATAGACCTGACATTCCGGGTTCCTATGCAAATTTGCTCTTTACAACATTGGACCTCGCTTCTATCACCAGTCACATCCACAACTGGGTATTGTTTTTGCTTTGGCTCCTTCCCTTCATTCTTTTTGGAGTTATTTCTCCACTGATCTCCAGTAGCATATTGGACACCTACCAACCCGGGAAGTTCCCCTTTCAGTATCCTATCATTTTGCCTTTTCATACTGTTCATGGGGTTCTCAAGGCAAGAATACTGAAGTGGTTTGCCATTCCCTTCTCCAGTAGACCACATTCTGTCAGACATGTCCACCATGACCCTCCTGTCTTGGGTGGCCCCACATGGCATGGCTTCATTTCATTGAGTTAGACAAGGCTGTGGTCCATGTGATCAGATTGGCTTGTTTTCTGTGATTATGGTTTCAGTGTGTCTGCCTTCTGATGCCCTGTTGCAACACCTACCATCTTACTTGGGTTTCTCTTATCTTGGACGTGGGGTATCTCTTCACGGCTGTTCCAGCAAAGCGCAGCCACTGCTCCTTACCTTGGACTAGGGGTATCTCCTCATGGCTGCCTCTCCTGACCTTGAACGTGGAGTAGCTCCTCTCGGCCCTCCTGCGCCCGCGCAGCCGCCGCTCCTTGGGTGGACCCCGCTATAGAGCAGCCAAAACTTGCCCCTTCAGGATCTGGTGAAATTCCACAGCCTTGTGGGGCAAGGGCAGCCACTGCTTTCTTATGCTCCTCTCTGTCGCCACCTATGGGCTGAACACAGAACTCTTCTTCTCAGAAAAATCTGCTGTGTTCCAAGGTTTTATCAATCTATTCTTTATTTTACTTTTCAGTACACTTTACGGATGGGCAAAAGAGAAGGGATTTTTCTCTCCCATTCTTTCTCCTTTTTTTCTTCTGTAGTGCAAAGCCTCTCTGTTCGCCTAAATCTGAAGTTCTGCACTCATCGAGCTCCTTGGGAATCTCAGCTTCAGCCACAAGTAGTTTGCCAAAGAATTTTTTCTGGACAAATGCACACTATCTCTCAAAGGAATCCTGGTAAATTTGATTTTCTCAATTTTGTTACAGCAATTTAGGGTCAAAGGATAGGGCATCCAGTGGAGGACTTATCAGAACTCTGATGGACAGGGGTCAGTGCTCATCTATGGATTAGTAAGCGTGAATCAAGAGTTGGTCCAATTTGACTTCCCTCCACATCCCTTCCCTGAGGCCAAAATAAGCTTTGTCACTCTTCCCTTTCTTCCCTGCCTGCCTCTATTTATATACATCCTTCCTTTTTATCTGGAAAATTCCTATGATTCTTTAAGATCCAGTTCCAAGGGTCTTATGATCCCTTTTTCTGTGAAGTCTTCTCTGGCTCCCCTCATGGGAGCATTCTTCTCTTGACATGTTGTACAGACTCTACTATGGCCTTGACTTGATTGAATTTGTGTTGCTGTTTGCTCTCTGCCTTCTCACAAGACATGAGCTCCTCAGGAAAAGAAACCGTCGATATACAACCCTGTGTCCTTGGTTTCTTGACCAATACTAGGCAAACATAGAGTTTCAATGGATATTTGCTGAATGAATTAAAACTTGCATCATGTTTAGATTTGGATAGAAAGATGGAATCCATATATTTTGGATTCAGGATCTAGTTCTCTGCTGCTGCTGCTGCTGCTAAGTTGCTTCAGTTGTGTCCGACTCTGTGTGACCCCATAGATGGCAGCCCACCAGGCTCTGCCATCCCTGGGATTCTCCAGGCAAGAACACTGGAGTGGATTGCCATTTCCTTCTCCAATGCATGAAAGTGAAAAGTGAAAGTGAAGTCGCTCAGTCGTGCCCAACTCTTCACGACCCCATGGACTGCAGCCTACCAGGCTCCTCTGCCCATGAGATTCTCCAGGCAAGAACACTGGAGTGGGTTGCCATTCCCTTCTCCAATGCATGAAAGTGAAAAGTGAAAGTGAAGTCACTCAGTCGTGTCCGACTCTTAGCGACCAGGCTCCTCCGCCCATGGGATTTTTCAGGCAAGAGTACTGGAGTGGGGTTCCATTGCCTTCTCTGCTAGTTCTCTGACCAGGGATCAAACCTGGGCCCCTTGCACTGGGAGGACAGAGTCTTAGCCACTGGACCACCGGGGAAGTCCCTCAAGGTCTTTTTAGAAACATAATATATCTATGATCTCCACAGATAGCAAATATATGCCATACTTGGTTCTATTCTCTCCACTCCTGCTCTGTCTTCCATAGCAAAGGTCAATAAATGACCATGAAACATTTCTCCACTGAGCCATTTGGAGACTCCAGAATTCTTAAGACAGGATTTCAGATAATCACCGACAAACTAATCTGATCTGATGTATAATCTGTGCCTAAACTCTGCATTGGCCACAGACATGGATGACTTGCTTCTCATCCTTTATACTTCTGGGATGTTTTCTCATTCTCATCTCACAGCCAGTCTCTGCCTAGGGGTTTTGCAGAACCTCCTGCTTAACTACCCTCAGTTATGTGAGTCCTGTGATGGGGCCATGTGCAGTTTGAAAAAGGGTTCTTGTTGTTTTCTAGTTCTCGTGTGGGTATGCATCTTATGGGGGTTGAGAGAAGGGTATAGCAATGAATCCTGGCTCTGTCTCTTCTATTTTACATCCTGTTTTATACCAGAACCTCACTGCAACCTTGTGAAGAAGGTATTATAATTGCATCTCACACATTCAGAAAAGTTTGAAAGTAAACAGAACAAGCTTCTGACCCAGGGCCTGTAATATTGGCGCTCAGTCTATGTTAGGATAAAGACAGCTGGGAGGGGACCTCATTGAAGTAGACACTGTCCTTACACGTAGACAAAAATAAAACAAACAAAAAGTCAAAACCAAGCTCCATCGATTGAAACCGAATTAAACCAAACCCAAACAAATAACAGCAACAAAAACCCTCGCAGCCGAGTCTCTCTGCAGCTATCTATTATCCAGAGAGACTAAAGGGGCCCTTTTCTTGCTATTATCCTCCTCCACCATCTGCCACTGAGCAGAAGACTTTCTGTTCTCTGTAGCTAATCATTAATCAGCACGGACCTTCAAGTTGTGTCTAATTCTCTGTCTCCCAATTATTCAAAGAAATAATCTGGCCAAGTGACCAAGGCAGGCCTATTTGCTAGCAAAGGAGTACTTCTGTCTCTGTGGGACAGAAATGAATATTCTGTGAAATATCAAGTCAACAGTCATTGTGGCAATTTGTGATCTGGAACCCCTTGGGTTCTCAGTGAATCTCTGGTGTTTAATTAAGCCGAGGGTTTCCAGAGTCAGCCTCTCTGAAAATACCTTCAGCCACTTTATGGCAACTGAGTAGAGGGATTAGAGGAGTTACAGTTCACAGAGCTGATAGGAGCCTGGCATAAGGAGTCAAGACTGGGTCCAGGACTCAGGGCTCGGTTTAAGTACTGAGGGTCACATAGATTAAATTTCCATTAGCACCGTGGAGTGTTCATTGTGTAAGAGAGGACAGCAACTTCAGACAGTGTGCCCCAGAGCACTGTGTCAGCATCTGCAGAGGCCTGGGCTCCCTAGAGACAGTTCCCTCCAAGGAGGAAGCAGGCCATCCCTCACTGGCCTGAAGAAATTGCTGTGTGAGTGTGTACCCCAGTCACCTCTGAACAATCCATTTGTCATTCTCCTTCTATGATTCCGAGAAATATATTTTGATTTATTAATAAAATTAATGATGTAGAAGGGTAGGATGGGACAGAGAGAGGCTCATGAGGGAGGGGACATTTAGCTGATTCATTTTGTTGTATAGCAGAGACTAACACAACATTGTAAAGCAATTGGACTCCAATAATAAAAATAGGGATATCAAAAAATAATATAAAATAAGTGGTGAAGATGATAGTTACTGCTCCTCTTTACTGAACATGTTCCACAGTGCCTGGCATATGGCAAGAATTTCATAAGCATCATGACTTTGAATCCTTGAAAGTGCTTCATAAGGTGGAACAATTTTTACCCATGATGTGCTTAGCTGTTCAGTCATGTTCAACTCTTTGTGACCCCATGGACTGTAGCCCTTCAGACTCCTCTGTCCATGGGGATTCTCCAGGCAAGAATACTGGAGTGCGTTGCCATTCCCTCCTCCAGGGGATCATTTCCCAACCCAGGGATCCAACCCAGCTCTTTCACATTGCAGGCAGATTCTTTACTGCCCGAGTCACGAGGGAAGCCCAAGAATATTGGTGTGGGTAGCCTATCCCTTCTCCAGGGGAACTTCCCAACTCAGGAATAGAACCGGGGTCTCCTGCATTGCAGATAGATTCTTTACCAGCTGAGCTACCTGGGAGGCCCATTTTTATCCATATGTTACAGATATTTGAGCTTGAGATTCAGGTAAGATGATCACTTGCCCAGGACCTTATAGCTATAAAGGTGTAGAGGTAAGGTTCAAACACAGGTCTGTCTGACGCAAGTCTGAATTCTAAACTGTTAGGTTATACTCATTCCTTTCCGACAGAGGGGGATTAATCCTTCTCTGACCGTGTGAAGCCACAGGGAGCAGTGCAGCTGAGAACATCTCTTTTTGTGTTAGTGGTGGATGAAAAGAAATCTAATTCACTGTGTTGAGCTGGCGGGAAAGGTTGGGGCTTCAACACATATCTTGTGTGGCTTGACTTTGTGTCATTCAGATGTAGGGGGAAATGATTTGGTTTGAGGCTTGATGTGGCTCTCTACTTTACAACCACATTCAGCTGAAAGTGGCAAAGATCTGTGAAATCATTCACTCAAGTGCTCACTTCCTATAGTTGAAGAAAATGCGATATACACCTTGTTCAAGGTCAGGTGGGTCCGTACAGGTAGGGGTTGTAACCAGACCCAGCCTGGTCTGTTTAGACCATTCTAATACTCTGTATAAAATGTCAGATACACTCCCCCTCTGAATCAAAGGCAACTCACAGTATTTTGACTTTACTGTGGCAGCCTTGGGAAACTTTATTCAGAATTTAAGAATATGAGAGGGATCAAGGGAAGGCAATGTGGTTAGTGGAAGGCAATGTGGTTAGTGGAAGGAAAATTGGGATGAGGTGCTATTTATTCTTTCATCTATTTATTAAACTATCACCATCTGGAAACATTGGTTCTAAGACCATTTCTAGTGTGTCATTTATGTTGAGCCTCTCTTTCCTCATCTGACAATTGAGAGTACTGAAAAGAAATTTAAATATGGACAAGATTTTGATCTCATTGGTGATCATAGAAATACAATTTAATCCACTGAGTCACCATTTTTGTTTTTACTGATTGGAACAGCAAGAGCACATAGAAGATAATGCCTAATGGAAACAAGGATATGATTAAAAAAAAAAAAAGGCAGTCTCAAATACATATTGGTATAAATTTTCAGAAAGGAATGTAATGGGTTAGTAAGAACTATTAAAATATCCACACCCCTTGACTGAGTGATTCCACTTCTGAGAATCAATTCTACGTACATTCTAAGAAGGACTCTATGGGAACTTCCCTGACAGTCCAGTGGTTAAGACTGAACTTCTGCAGGGGGCATGGGTTCAGTCCCCGGTTGGGGAAATAAGATCCCAAATACTGTGCTGCCAAATAAATAAATAAGTATAGGAAGGAATCTGTGTTTACAGTTATGTTCAATAATATTTTAAATATTACACAAAACAGGGAAACAACATAACTGCTAAATCAAATGGATAATAGTTAAATAGATGATAGTTATCTACAGTATGAAATGTTAGGCAGCCAATAAGGGAAGTGATTATCATGGGGTTTCTATAGTAACACAGAAAATATTTGATATAACATTAATTGAAACGTAGAAACTATTCATTATTACCATACAGGTAAGGAAAGAGCTTCATAGAAGAAAAGAATCAAGCGCTCCAAAGTATTGTGGTAGGGTGGATTGTTTTCTGAAGTTTTGAAATATGTTTATGTTACTGTTTTACTTGGAGACAAAATAAGAACAGACCATGGTGTCAGACAGAGTGGATTTGAATCCTGTAGTTGCCACCCTCAAGCAATGTGATTGTAACTGTGATAATTGGATCTATTTCATAAGGTAGATGTGGAGATTAGATAAAGTCGTAGAGGATCAGTTCTCATACAGTGCTTGATTGATTGAAGCCTGTTAATGAATATTTATTACTATTTTTATGAGAAATTTTAATGTCTTGTTGGACCGCAATGATTGAAAACAAAGCAAAAATTCGGTGAATTAAATGAACTCTGAGAGTTTTTCTTGCTCTAAGTTTTAACACTTCTCACTTGAAACATGTTTTAGTACACTTTTCATGATAGAGATATATTTGTAGATTAATATAGGGCCCCAATGTTCTGCCAGAGTTGTAGAGTTTTGAAAATATTATTTCCTTGAGAAATACAATGAGATGATTTCTATCTATTTATAATCTGAACTCACCCTTTCTTGAGAATGTAGAGAAGATGCAAATTTTATAATATTCAAGGGATTTGGATTTTTATAATATTCAAGCTGGTTGGTTGGGAAGTGTTCCAGTCCCTCACTCTCTTCTTCTAATAGCTGTCTTTGGTTGTATACAGAAATAAAAAGATGGGATTATGCATATACTTAGAGCAATGGAAGAATCTATATGATGTATATGTTTAGAGTTGTCCTAAATCTTGCATTTCCTAAAGCTTAGGATGTGTGGGGCATTTGAATGGTCATTCTCTTGGTGCAAAAAAAAAAAAACTTGGTATCTCTTATAGAAACAGATGTATAAAAGTTTCTGGGGAGTGAATTGGTTCTTTCAAAATGACTTTTGGATGATACATGTGTAAGGGAATCAGACAGATATCGATTAAATGTCCTTCCAACACAAAACAAATTGACCAGATGTGCGAAGGATTTTGCCAAATCCCAGCATTTGATATCCCCCAATGACATTCAGTTCTGATTTCCAGCAAAGCTTGAAAAGTGGAAATTTTGCTTGGAGATGTTTTAGTGGAGTAAGAAGTGAAGCAGAAAAAAACAGAAAGAGGCACTCTGAGGCAGAGAAGCTTCTAGCCCTTTTCATATCCATGTAGATACTATGCAAAAAGGGAGAACAAAGAGATGAACTTGAAAAAGATTCTGTGTCGTATGTGCTTATTTCCCTCTTTTCTGGTGAGATAGCATGAAGGAGACCCAGCAGCTGCCGCTTTTTTTTTTGTCTGCACCACTGGGATCGTAGCTCCCTGCTCCTGTTGCTACTGCTCAGTTGCTTCAGTTGTGTTGACTCTCTGCGACCCCACGGACCATAGCCCACCAGGTTCCTCTGTCCATGGGATTTTCCTGGCAAGAATATTGGAGTGAGTAGCCACTCCCTTCTCCAGGGGATCTTCCCAACCCAGGGATCAAACACATGTCTCCTATGTCTCTTGCACTGGCAGGTAGATTCTCTACCATTGAGCCATCTGGGGAGTCCCCTTAGTTCCCTGACCACAGATCAAACCTGCACCCCTTGCACTGAAAGCTCAAAGTCTTAAACACTGGACCACCAGGGAAGTCCGAAGACCCAACTACTTTAAGACCAAATGTGGAGACCAAGTCAGATTCCGTTAAGAGAAACTGTAGATGAGATCAGGTGTTTTCAGGGTATATGGCCATATGACCTTATTTACAAAGCAGAAATAGAAACACAGATGTAGAAAACAAACCTATGGATACCAAGGGGAATAGGGGGTGTGGGATGAATTGGGAGATTGATATTGACATATGTACACTATTGATACTACGCATAAAGTGGATAACTAATGAGAACCTACTGTACAGCACAGGGAACCCTACTCCGTGCTCTCTGGTGACTTAAATGGGAAGGAAATTCAGAAAAGGTCGGGGGGGGGGAGGTATATGTATATGTATAGCTGATTTACTTGGCTGTACAGTAGACACTAACAACATTGTAAAGCAACTATATTCCGCGCCCCCCCCCAAAAAAAGAGGGATGTCAGAGGGAAACTTGACTTACTGTAAATGTAGTAATTCCAAAAATTTCATAATGTTTTATACAATGGGAGTCCCCCTGTGTTGGAAAAGTTATAGCATACTTTTCTGATTTTACAGACCAGTGGGTCTCCCCTTGAAGAGATGCTTCAATTATCTGAGAGCCATACCTTTTCAAACTCTTTTGCTTACTTGTAGTAAGTGACAGAATTACCAAACAGTGGCAACTCCCTTGTATTCTACCTCTGGGCCTTTTATCAGTTGTGTGATAGATTTGAGCATCCCACCTGGGCACTCATTGGCCATGGTGACCAAGTCCCAAGGCTTGATCAGATAAGTTAAACAGAGACCAAGGCAAGTGGCTCCTAAAGGAGGAGGTGAGTGAGTGGGCCACTTTAGGATTGGTCTTGAATGGAGGTTGGATAGCACTTGACTCTGGAATGAGTATTTATGAGTGTCTTTGAAGCTTGAGTAAGTTTAGGGGGAAGTGCCACAAATGCAGGGCTCAGAATCATCTGCTAACATAAATATTCAATCTTATCTTTAAGTTGTATTCATTTCTAGCTACATGGTTGAAGCCTGTTTTGGTCCACAGCACAAGCTTGGTAATGAGGTCTAAGAACTTGAGGAGTGACTTGAGATTTCTGCTGTAATCTGCTTTAGCTTGACCAAGGAATTCCATTTATGCCATGGGGAGATTTAGAGGTTTGGGAACTCAAATATGCAAGACAAGTTTTTTTTTTTTTTTTTTTTGTTAACTTTTATTGCTAGACAGAGGCCATGGCAAAGTCCTCTGGAGACAAAATCACCTCTTCCACCATCCCTGACAGCACTGTCAACCCATTCTTCAGGATTTGTATCACTCAACAGTGTTTGGAGAATATGACATTGATAATTCTAATGGACTGCTGTTAAGATATCTTGGGTCAGGTGCCTCTGGTATCAAATTGATCAATGGAACCTTCATTCCTGGCTCTGCTAGTGCACTAAACATCCTTGACACCTATTAATTTGAAGGATATAAAAATCTTACTATTATGAGTTTGCTGCTGAGTGATTGACACTGCTATTCTATCCTTTATAGTCCCTGGTCAACATATTCACCAGTTGACTCAATCTGAGCATGATTGGGAAATACATGGCTTTTTCTTCATTGTTTCCAACCAGGAAAATTATCTCATATCAAGTTAGTCTATTGCTCTTTGATGAAATAGAGAAAACCCACTGCCTTGGTAGGGATTAGTAGATCTGAAGAGTGGCTGTTCAAACCACCATGATGTGCCACGTCCTTCCCAGCCTGTTCTCACCAGATCACATGGTCACAGCAGAAGGCTAGCAAACACTGGGACAGAAGGACGCCCAGTGCATATAGGAAACTCTTTCATTCCAAAGACACCACTTTCTCAAGCCAGCTTAATGCCTCTTTTATTGTCTCTCATGGCAGAGCATGAGCTGTACTCTGATGAGGAGCCTAAAAGCTAGAACAAGTACCAAGGAAACTTCCTCTCATCTCCATGGTTATTTTTCAGGGAGGCTTTAATCTGTCCACAATAGGATGATAGGATGGTGCTGAGTTCTGCTCCAGGAAGCAGATTGAAGTCGGGACTTGCAAATAAAGCAAGGGGTGGGAGATGAGCTGATGTTACCCAGGGAACAAATTTTCAGAAGGAAGACTCCTTCAGTGTTTGTCTTTGTCTTCATTTTAATGATGAGGAAACTAATGAGGGAAAGCCGATTTAGAGCCTTTTTCCTTCCATATTACATAGCAGGGCATGGTTTGGTGGTCGCAGGGTGGGAATATTGTAGCAGTTCCACTTACCAAACCTCTGTATTTGATGTTATCTCTTATTTCATCTTGCCTTCCCATCACTGATCTATTTTCCATTTTGTAAACCCGATAGCAACCAATCCAATAGGGCAGAATGATACGAGAAGACAAACCCTTATGCAAAACATACATAGCTGACCAGAAATGGCATTTCAGAAACAGTGTCATCTCTTGTAAAGCTGGTTTCAAAGGTCAAAGCTAAAACACATTGTACGCTGGCCACAATACACAGGCCATCACATGGCGTCTTCCCCAGGTATTCAACAGCTGGGATGTCTGATTTTATCAGTCTCATAAAATACAGCGTGGTGCTTAGGATGTCCTGGAACCCGAGGGGCTCATTTGGAGTCCCAGCTTCACCGACTTATCGGTGATGTGATCCGGGCTGAGTTCTCTCACTTTGCTCTCCTATAGTATGAAGACAATGTTCATAACCACAGTGGCATAGATACTGCTGATGAGTAAGATAGTATGGGCAAATGCCTGGTGCTGAGTACCTGTGCTTAACACAGACTCAGTGTCTATTTATGATAAGCAAGTAATTAGTAAATGCCTGCTGTATTTGGACCTTGTGTTAGGCACAAAACTTACCACTCCAAGGTATCAAAGTCTATCTCAAAAAACAAAATAAGGCTTTTGGTGCTACTTTTGACCTGCTCAGCTAGGGAACCAGAAAGCCGAATAAAAGTTCTTTAATATTTATAACAAATTCAAGCTAAATTCATGAACAAAGAGCATTCTATGTGAGCAATTTCTGAAACATCTGCAAAAGTTTTGAATTCATTGAATATTTCTTGGATGCCCTTCCAAATGACTAATTTTGGTGTCAGAATTACTGTTTATTTCGAGTGGCGTGAAATTCCACACCTAACTCCCATCCAAAGGTACATCTGTCTCTGTCTTCTTAATGTCCGTCTGTTCTCTTCTGGTGATGCTAGCATTAGGATGATGCTTTTAGCAAAATTGGGCTTGTAATAGATGCTAGAGTGAGAGATGGGGCACCAAACAAAATTAGGCTCATTTTCTGGGTGCATTTAAGTGCTCACTCCTGCCCCAAATGGTAAATTACAAAGATGATCATAGGACCCTGAAGAGTTGATGGATTCCCTACCTCAAATTGCTAGACAGTTATATGAGTGAGGATGATTTTCTTAGTGTTAAAACTGTTCCCTGGGGGTAATTTTGGGCACCTTGGGAAGCTGCATTAACTACTTCTGGCTCCTAGACAGCCATTGCTAAGTGGGCCCTGAAGTGTTCACATGAACATAAAGTGGTGCCCCAGTAAGAATAATTAGCACAGATCTTTGTGGTGATAAAAGCTTTGGAGGTTTTACTGAAAGAAATATCCTGACTCTATAATTCTCTTGAAAATGAACCTTTCCAAAAGATAAAACCTGCAGGTATGGAATGACTTGCTACTGCTGCTGATCTTTATAATGCCCTGCTAGGAAATCAGGCTTTCAGGATCTCAAAGATGTTTTGTGAGCATTAACACAATGGTTATTCATAGTACTGTCAAGAAGGAAGTGGGGGTGAGGATGTTGCTTTTCAGGCAGAGGGTTACAGGACTTGATGGGAGGAGCTGCAAATTTAGAATCAAGAAAACCTGAACTCTAATTGGGCTTGGCTATTTCTTATACATGTGGCCTTAAGCAGTTCATTTTTTGTCTTTGGGCCTCAATTCTATTGTTTGTAAAACAGTGGGATTGGATTAGATCAGGGACAGCACATTCCTAGCAAGTATGCCACCTTCATCTCAACCTGTACCTGTAACAGACATTGTTGATTGTTGTTGTTGTTTAGTCTATAAGTGGTGTCTGACTCTTTGCAACTCCATGAACTGCAGCACGCCAGGCTTCCCTGTCCTTCACTATCTCCTGGAGTTTGCTCAAACTCATGTCCATTGAGTTGGTGATGCCATCCAACCATCTCATCCTCTGTCACCCCTTCTCCTCTCGCCCTAAGTCTTTCCTAGCATCAGGGTCCTTTCAATGAGTTGCCTCTTGGCACCAGATGGCCAAAGTATTGGAGCTTCATCTTCAACATCAGTCCTTCCAATGACTATTCAGGGTTGATTTCATTTAGTATTGACTGATTCGGTCTCCTTGCTGTCTAGGAGACTCTCAAGAGTCTTCTTCAGGACCACAGTTCAAAAATGTGAATTCTTTGGTGCTTAGCCTTCTTTATGGTCCAAATCTCACATCTGTACATGACTACTAGAAAACCATAGCTTTGACTATACGGATATTTGTTGGAAAAGTGATGTCTCTGCTTTCTAATACACTGTCTAGGTTTGTCATAGCTTTCCTTCCAAGGAGCAAGAATCTTTTAATTTCTTGGCTACAGTCACTATCCACAGTGATTTTGGAGCCCAAGAAAATAAAATCTGTCACTGTTTCCACTTTTCCCCATCTATTTGCCATGAAGTGATGGGATAAGATGCCATTATCTTAGTTTTCTGAATGTTGAGTTTCAAGTCAGCTTTTTACTCTCCTCTTTTATCCTCATCAGGAGGCTTACCTGGTGGCTCAGATGGTAAAGAATCTGCCTGCAGTACAGAGACCCAGGTTTGATCCCCGGGTCAGAGAGATCCCCTGGAGAAGTGAATGCTACTCAATCCAGTATTCTTGCCTGGGATATCCCATGGACAGAGGAGCCTGGTGGGCTATAGTCCATGGGGTCACAAAGAGTCAGACCTGACTGAGTGACTAACATTTTCACTTTTCATTGCTGACTGGTCAAGGCAAAATCTCAGACTGAGTGTCAGAGGCTTCAGATCAATATCACCTCTTTCCATAGGTCAACCGCAATACCAGCCCACCATAGAGGCATGTGTGATGGGATCAAGAAAGGTTACATGAGGTACTTCCTTGATAGTCCAGTGGTTAAGAATCTGCCTTACAATTTATGGGACGTGAGTTTGATCCCTGGTCAAAGAACTAAGATCCCACATGCCACAGAGCAATTAAACCTGAGTCCAGTTGTGGTGCTGAGCGCACACAACACAACTAGCAAATCTGTGCACCACAACAAAAGATCTCACATGATGCAATGAAGAGCCCTCGGGCAGCAACTGAGACACAAGGCAGCTAAATACATAAATAAATAAGTAAATAAAGACAAAGAAAGGTGACATGAGATGCTGTAATGAGACGTAGAATGCAGTTGACTTCATGCTCAGTAATTATGGGTTGAAACTTTCCACCTTCACAATTAAATTTCAATATGCATTATGCCACCAGAGCCAGAATGAACAGTGGTCGAGAGGGTGGATTGTGTGTTCAAATTCTGGCTTCACGTTTTGTTAGCTGGCTCGTGTAACCTCTCTGTGCCTTGGTTTCTACTTCATAGGATGATTGTGAGGTTTTGCTCAGGTAAGGCATGAAAACATTTAACACAGTGATTTCAATATCCCTAAGTGCTTATTCAGTTCAGTTCAGTCACTCAGTGGTGTCTGACTCCTTGCTACCCCATGAACCGCAGCACGCCAGGCCTCCCTGTCCATCACCAACTCCTGGAGTTCACCCAAACTCATGTGCATCGAGTTGGTGATGCCATCCAGCCATCTCATCCTGTGTCATCCCCTTCTCCTCCTGCCCCCAATCCTTCCCAGCATCAGGGTCTTTTCCAATGAGTCAACTCGTCGCATGACATGGCCAAAGTATTGGAGTTTCAGCATCGGCATCAGTCCTTCCAATGAACACCCAGGACTGATCTCCTTTTGGATGGACTGGTTGGATCTCCTTGCAGTCCAAGGGACTCTCAAGAGTCTTCTCCAACACCACAGTTCAAAAGCATCAATTCTTCAGTGCTCAGCTTTCTTTATGGTCCAACTCTCACATCCATACATGACTACTGGAAAAACCATAGCTTTGACTAGACATACCTTTGGTAACAAAGTAATGTCTCTGCTTTTTAATATGCTCTCTAGGTTGGTCATGACTTTCCTTCCGAGGAGTAAGCGTCTTTGAATTTCATGGCTGCAATCACCATCTGCAGTGATTTTGGAGCCCCCCAAAAAAAGTCAGCCACTGTTTCCCCATCTATTTGCCATGAAGTGATGGGACCAGATGCCATGATCTTAGTTTTCTGAATGTTGAGTTTTAAGCCAACTTTTTCACTCTCCTCTTTCACTTTCATCAAGAGGCTCTTTAACTCTTCTTCACTTTCTGCCATAAAGGATTGTGTCATCTGCATATCTGAGGTTATTGATATTTCTCCTGGCAATCTTGATTCCAGCTTGTGCTTCTTCCAGCCCAGCATTTCTCAGTGCTTACTAAATGCTTGCAATTAATATCCATCCCTTGTTTTCTGGTAGGATAGTTAGAAGTTAATGAAGAAAATATTACCTCAGATCATTGCACCCCCCCAAAGTGTTCTGGCACTATTAATGATCTTGTACCCCAGAAGCCCCACTCCAAAGCCCCTCTCTGCTCTGAGCTTTCACTAGTGGCTATTGATCGACAGGAACCTTGGAAATGGTTTTGTTTTATTTTTGGAAAGTTCACTTCTAGTATAGCCTTATTTGTATAACTCCTGCAAATCCTGCATCTTAGTCACGTTCAAGACTAGCATCTGTAGATTTTTGTCCTACCCTAAAACATAAAATGGTAAAAATGCAAAACTGAAAGGTAAGGAACTTATATTTTGGGATTCTGGGTGGTCTGCTGCCTGGATGATCTTCCATGGTTCTAAGTTCTTCCTACTTTTTCTTTTGGCTTGAGATGGGGACCCAGAGTGGAACCTCTCCCTTCTTGGCATTCTAAAAATTCTTACCCTAATTTCTTGCCTACAAAAAAAGAGTTTGTACATATGAACTTGGTCAAATTATGTGTCAAATAATGCTATTTTGAATCATCATCATGGACTTCATTTGGTGAACATCCTAGAACACTTCGCAGTGAATCTGAGTATTTTTATTCCATAGACACAGACTTTATTTACTTCTTATGTAGACAGACAAAGACTCATACATGAAGCCAGATGATAAGCCCCAGACTACCCCCCTCCCCTGCTCACAGCCAGCCAGACCCTAAGGAGTCTGAATGTTCCCCTGTAACATGCACAAATGTCAGATCAGACGTGCATTTGACATTACAGAGATGCCACCACACATGTAAGGGAAGGCTGAAGTCTTCCAAGACAGTTTACACTGGGGCTCCATTCATAAATAAGGAAATGCAGGGGAACACAGGCAAGGCTCTCTGGCTTAATCCTGGAACCTACCAAAGAAGAATCTTCTCTGGAGAAGTTTGACTCTAAAATGGTGGTGCTTCAGAAGGCATTCCAGAGGAATCCCCCAAATCTGATGGAAGTTATTTCCAATCAGAGATGTTTTTCCCCACTCACTCAGCCATGGTTGCCCTGTCACTGCTCAAGTTCCTTCCTCTTGAGTTTCAGACCTCTGTCATGAAATATCACTAAGCTGACCCTGAACAGAACATCCTGTGTTTAGGGCCATGATAATGGCTACAGGGCAGCAGGGGCTTTTTTGTTTTTATTAAAAATGTTTTGAACAAGAGACACACTGCACTGGCAGGTGAAGTATTTCCATAGAGACCTGTTTGCCTGGTGCTTCATGTAATGAGAAGTGAAATTCCTGACATCTTTACCCCAGAACTCATGCAATTTTTACTCATTTACCAGATGGCTTCTTTTTTCATAACTCTTAAGTAGATTCATTTGACCATGGATGTAGTCCCACGGTAGTGGGCACCTCCTATTGCACATACTTGATTTGGGAGCCTTAATTTTTGGGGGTTAGACATGTGCCTTGAAATTTCCACTGACCTACTCCAATCTCTCCTTGTTCCAATTGGAATTATTTATTTTCTAACCTTGAACTTACTGAATAGCTCTCCATTTATTCAACACATATTTATTGAGTAACTACTATGTGCAAGGCATTGCTGTAGGTGCTGCGGATGCAGCAGAAAACTGAACAGAAAAAAACAAAAACAAAATCATGTTCCCTCTGCTACTGTCTTTTGCAGAAGGAGAATGGACTCTCAAGTCAAATTTTGGTTCGAAGGTGATAGTGCCATACACACAACAAGAGGTTATGAAGCTTTGTTATTTACATCATGAGGCACTGGGAATATCAGGAAAGATTTCAAACATGTCCAAGAATGGCTTGAGAGAACCAAGAAAGAAGACTGGCTTGGGTTCCTTATGGTGGTTAGGGGCGAGGGCTAGGGTAAAGAGTTCCATGCTAGAATAAGGGGCTTGTGTAATTTGAACCTTCCATCAGCACCTATCAGTAGGAAATACCCAGGCTTTCTGATCAGCTTGCCTAGATGTGGGGCAGAAGGTGAAGAGAAAGGGATGAGGCTTAAAAGTTGTCAGCAGTCAAACATCAATAAATGGAGTCAAACTTTGGCTTACTTTCTTAAAAATTTTTTTACTGTAGTACAATCAGCACATAGTAAGTGCATAAATCTCAAGTATACAGCTGGTTGTTGCTGTTCAGTTGCTATGTTGTGTCTGACTCTTCGCAACCCCATGGACTGCAGCATGCCAGGCTCCTCTGTTCTTCACTATAGATATAGATGTATGGAACCACAATCCAGAAGAGAGATAGGATGTTTTTAGCATGCAGATGGATTCTCTATACTCTTTACCAGTCATACCTTTCCCCAAGAAATAACCTCTATTTTGACTTCTTTCATCAAAGATTAGCTTTTCCTGTTCTTTCATTTTTTTTTTTTTTTTTTTTTTTTTTTTTTTACCATTAAAAAAATTTTATTGGGGTATAGTTGATTTACAATGTGTTAGTTTCAAGTATACAGTAAACTGAATCAGTTATACATACACTTTGGGATCCTCTTCTCTTATAGACTACTACAGAGCACTGAATTTCCTGTGCTATACTGGTCTTTATTAGTTATCTATTTTATACTTAGTGGTGTGTATGTATCAATTCCGATCTTCCAATTTATCCCTCCCCAAATCTTTCCCACTTCTAGGCATACAGTTCAGTGGTAATAACTATGTTCATAACATTGACCAATTATCACCACCATCCATCCCCATCAACTCTTTCACCTTGTAAAAGTGAAACAATACCCATTAAATACTTCTTCACTTCCTCATTCCCAGCTCCTGACAATCAGCAGGATTATTCTTCTTCTAAGAATATATCCAGACAACCTATGTTTTCACCAATTCATCAAAAAGAAAACTGGATGATTGTGTTAATAGTATAATTAAAACCTCAAATATTAAAAATATTATGGTACTCCATCTAGAAATCCTCAACACTGGTGTCAATATATGACAAACCTAATTTTAGTTTTTTGTAATGTAGCTGGAAAGAGGTACATACAGCTAGATGTCAACTGATGCTCATTCACTTTCACATCCCTAAACCTTTCTGTACCCTCTTGTTTTTACTCAGACCCACCTATTTTTATTTGCTTTAAAACATTTTATTGCAATCTTTCTAATAAAGATCACCTAATTGATTTTGGTCCCCAAACTTCTAATCAGCCCATCCCCTCTGCACCGGAGTTTGACAGCTGCTCACACAGGTTCATGCAGGAAACATGTGAAGTTCCAAGGATCTGACCAACACCAGGTAGGACATCCTCTGCATCAGCAAAATCCTAAAACACAGTACCAGGCAGAAGGCATGCTGCTCTCCACTTCTTGTCACAGCCTGTTGCTGAAGTGGCAGGAACCACCACCTGGACATCCCAGCCACCCCTAAAGTGCTTCTCCAAGAGAATTCTAAACCTTAGGCCTTCAGTCACCAGGTTAGCCTGGAATCTCTGTGAAGGGGTACTGCCCTGGCTGGGCTTCCAAAGCTCTCAGGCCTTCTTTTAAAAATAACACACCGGTGGACGTTTTAACTCCCTCGTGGTGCCTCGGACCCTCCTTCGAGAATCAGGAGCCTGCACGCGGTAGCTGTGCAAAGACGGCGCAGGCGGCAGCCTCCCCCTGGTTTGGCGAAGGTTCCGCAGCAGACTACTGGGGAACCGCCGGAGAACCATTTCTACTCTCCGCGTGTTCACCGAACAAAGAGCTGTTCTTTCATTTTTATAAATGGAATCATAATATGTATACATGCAGTGCTGCCTTGGTCTGAAGTCAGACCAAGTATATATGACTACATACATGTGGATCTTATTCTGAACTTTCTCTAACCTTGCACCAATATGACACTGTCTTAATTACTATCACTCTATGAAGTCTCAACATTTGTTAACAGAAGTCCTCCAACTTTGTTCTTCTTCAAGATTGTTTTTTATAGCCTTTGCTTTTCAACAGAAACATTTTAGAAACAACTTCTGAATTTGTGTGTGTTCAGGCACACACACACATATCTTGATGGGCTTTTTATTGGGATTGCATTGAACCTACTCATCAATATGGGAAGAATTGACACCTTCCAATCCATATTGAGAATTCAAATCAATTAATAGGGAATATTTTCCCACTTATTTAGATCTTTTAACATTAGTTTCTCTCAACATAATTTGTTAATTTTTACTCTAGAGGTCTTTCACATCTATAATTTGATCTATTCCTTTGTACTTAATTTTTAAATACTATTGTAAAGAATATTTAAAATCTTTATTTTCTAACTATCCTATATAAATATATTATATATAATTGATTTTGTTATTGATCTTGAATTCAGGAACCATTTATAAGTTCCCTTTTTAATAATAATAATAACTGGTGTATAGTTTGAATTTTTAATGTGCATAATATGTGAATGATGAAAATATTTCTTTTAAATTTCTAATCTTGACATCTTTATGTTATTTTCTTTGTTTCATAACGCTGCTAGGAACCTCTTGCACAATGTCAAAAGATGTAATAATTGACATCCTTTTCTTGTTCTTGACCTCAGAGAGAGATATTAATACTTTCACATTTCACCATGTAGTGTTAGCTATAGATATTTTGTAGATATCCTTTAACAGATTAAAGAATTTTTTTCTTTCTCTACTTTGCTATAAGCTTTTCTCCATCTCAAACAGGTGTTGAATTTTATCAAATGCCTTTTCTGCTTCTGTTGAGAGGATAGTAAATTTTGTCTCCTTTATTATGCTAATATGGTGATTTACATTGGCTGCTTATCAAATATTAAAGTAGCTTTGCATTTCTGGGATGACTCCACTTCATGCTAATGTATTTGTAGGGGATCAGATACGCCACTCCAGCATGTGTCACTCTGCATAAAGATCATTTGGAGCTGAAGGCAATAGAGAAAAAGCAGATACAGCAGCATCTCCCTGCCCTTATCTGCCTGATAAACGGGGCATAAATTCCCCTTGTGAAGGTCCTCCCCACCCTTTCCTGTGCCAGAAAAGAAAGAACAAGCTTATCACCTGAGATGAGATGGCTTCAACAAGAATCTACTTGAGGGAGTTCCATGGTGGTTCAGTGGTTAGGACTCAGTGCTTTCCCCGCTGTGGCTTGAGTTCAGTCCCTGGTGGGGGAACTAAGATTTCACAAGTTGAGCTCAGTTCAATTCAGTTCAGTCGCTCAGTTGTGTCCGACTCTTTGCGACCCCATGAATCGCAGCACGCCGGGCCTCCCTTTCCATCACCAACTCCTGGAGTTCCCCCAGACTCCCGTCCATCGAGTCAGTGATGCCATCCAGCTATCTCATCCTCTGTCATCCCCGTCTCCTCCTGCCTCCAATCCCTCCCAGCATCAGAGTCTTTTCCAATGAGTCAACTCCTCACATGAGGTGGCCAAAGTACTGGAGTTTCAGCTTTAGCATCATTCCTTCCAAAGAAATCCCAGGCCTGATCTCCTTCAGAATGGACTGGTTGGATCTCCTTGCAGTCCAAGGGACTCTCAAGAGTCTTCTCCAACACCACAGTTCAAAAGCATCAATTCTTCGGCATTCAGCTTTCTTCACAGTCCAACTCTCACATCCATACATGACCACTGGAAAAACCATAGCCTTGACTAGTATTCCCCATATATTTACCTTCCCACAATTTACACCCTAAAAAGTCCAGAAGCCCCTTTCCTTTGTCTTGTCACTGGTCCACAAACTTATTGTCCTCTGTCAGAACAGTATGAATCCCTGCAAGTCTAGTGGCTTCTCTGGGGCTTCTTGATTCTTCACAGGAAGCTCGCACCCCAAACCTCAATCTTGTTGCCACTCAAAGCATTGAATATCAAATGAAATGTGTATGCTTTTCTCTTATAAATCTGCTTTCTGTCAGAAAGTATTTTCTCTCCTACATATTATACTTCTGTAAATTGCTGGATTCAATTTACTCATACTATGTTTAGAATTTCTGCACCTATGTTTATGGGAAATATAATGCTCCTTTCTTGTTGAGTCTTTGACAGTTTCTGTTATCAGGGTTTCACTGGCCTCAGGAAACAAGTTGGGAAGAGTCTCTCTCTCTTTTTAAAGATTGTGTTTGTTAAGATTTCTTCCTTAAATGTTTGGGTTTACATTGTTTATTACCACAAAACCCTATGAGTTTCCATTTTGTAAAAGATACCTCTGTGTCTCACTTGGGTTTCCCAGGTGGTGCTAATGGTAAAGAACTTGACTGCCAATGCAGGAGATGTAAGAAATGCAGGTTCAAGCCCTGGGTCAGGAAGATTTCCTGGAGGAGGGTGTGGCAACCCACTCCAGTGTTCTTGCCTGGAGAATCCCATGGACAGAGGAGCCTGGCAGGCTACAAGTCCGTATGGACACAGGGAGTCGAACACGGCTGAAGCAACTTAACACGTACGCACCTCTGGTACTGCGTTTCAATCATGCTTTCCATTTACTGATGAGATGCTTGAATATACTTGCTTTGAGACTGGTTGACATGTCCTGCTCCTGACCCTGAAAATTGGAAAGAGTTCCTGTTTTGGTAAGCATCATTATGAGTGATGAAAGCATGATCAGTAAACATTTTATTTTGTGTCTACTGTAAACTTATGATGATGAAGCCTAAAATCAAATTCTGGGAGACTGGGAGTCATTTATAAGTCCACATCTTAGGGAAATGTCAATAGTATAAGCATTAAAAGAAGATTTCTAAGCCAATACATTAGGATAAAGTTCTGTGGTGGAAGCTGAATACAAATATGATTTCAAGGAAATAAATCAATGATAAAAATTTCTGACTATTAAAAACAGAGATTGCTCAGGTACTTTTCAAATAGATGATGCTGAGGCCCCAGATCACAATGGTATTAAATCCTAACAAATGGATTTTAAAAAGCAATCCAATGATTTCACTTGAAAATATTAATATTTGCAACATGCTGGAAAATGCATTCTTTTTTATGATTTAAACAGATAATGACAAATTTTAGAAGTCATCTTAAATGTGTGAAGTTTTTTGCTTACAGAACCTCTAATAGCATTTGGAAAGCATTTTGAACAGTAGCCTAAACAAAACTGGGATTCTGAGGAGAAAAAAGTGAGGGAAGAATGTTGACTATGCTGTCAGTACGTCCACTGCATACATCTCCCAGAGAAGCTCATAGTACATCACTGTGGGGCTTCTCATACTGTTCCGCCCAGGGGGCCTCTTGACTATGGCTTCAATATACTCATCTGACTCCAAGTAGAATATAATGTATGTATCAGAAAAGATCTTTCCAGGAAAGCATCCTGATCCAGTGTACATAAGAACTTTTAGTTCAAAGAGAAGGGGCTCCTATAAAGACCTCAAAATATAATATTGCTCTTTAGTTAAAAATAAAACAAAGCTATGTGCATGTGTTTAAGATTACATGTGCAAAAGCATAAAAATATCACAAAAGATAACATCTAACTGCCATTTTTTTCTGACTGGTTTTTCTTTTTCTTTTCATGTTAACATTCATAAAGTTAACTTTATTTTGGCGTAGGGTTCTATGAATGCTGGGGCTTCCCTAGTGGTCCAGGTGGTAAAGAATCTGCCTGCAATGCAGAAGACCTGGGTTTGATCTCTTGGGAAGATCCCCTGGAGGAGGGAATGGTAATCCACTCCAGTATTCTTGCCTGGAGAATTCCATGGAGAAAGGAGCCTGGCAGGCTACAGTCCACCTTACAAAGAGGCGGACATGACTGAGAAACTAACGTTTCCACTTTGACACTCTGTGAATGTTATCACATGGATGGACTCATCTAACCATCATCGTTGTCAAGATACAGAACAGTTTCATTACCCCTAAAAAATTCCCTTGTCAATTAAAAAAAAATGCACAACATGAGACTTGCGTGTTTTTTTTAATTTTATTTTATTTTTAATTGGAAGATAATTATTTTATTTGAGGCAATATGAGGACTGCAGCCTAGGAGACAGCACCTCAGATAGCTCTAAGAAACTGTTCCAAAGAGAAAGGGAAAAGGACAGTATATGTTTGATTTTGGTAAAGGGAGAGTACGTGCAATCCAGCACATAGTTTTTGTAAAGAGTTTCTGCTGGTCTTGTGAAGCTTCTGCTAGTCATGAGAAACAATCACCAGCTAGAAAGATGAGTGCATTTTTAGATATGAGGAGATACAAGAATTGGGCTTATAAAATCAGTTCTCAAGAATATCTAACTATCTGAAGACCTGTCCTGCCAGGTTTTCCCTGAGCACAGAGTGCCTCATTTCTGCTCTCCACCCTGAACTTCTTTAGGCAGTGTTGGAGGTCAGCAGCTGCAGCCGCACATGAATTAATCCTTGTAGAGGGAGATGCCAAGCACCCATCAGTTCAGTTGCTCAGTTGTGTCCGACTCTTTGCAACCATGGACTGCAGCACGTCAGGTCTCCCTGTCCATCATCAGCTCCTGGAGTTTACTCAAACTCATGTCCATCGAGTCAGTGATGCCATCCAGCCATCTCATCCTCTGTCATCCCCTTCTCCTCCTGCCCCCAATCCCTCCCAGCATCAGGGTCTTTTCCAATGAGTCAACTCTTCGCATGAGGTGGCCAAAGTATTGGAGTTTCAGCATCAGCATCAGTCCTTCCAATGAACACCCAGGACTGATCTCCTTTAGGATGGACTGGTTGGATCTCCTTGCAGTCCATGGGACTCTCAAGAGTGTTCTCCAACACCACAGTTCAAAAGCATCAATTCTTTGGCGCTCAGCCTTCTTCACAGTCCAACTCTCACATCCATACATGACCACAGGAAAAACCATAGCCTTAGCTAAATGGACCTTTGTTTGCAAAGTGATGTCTCTGCTTTTTAATATGCTGTCTGGCAAGCACCCATGACAAGTGGCATTTCATGGGTGACACCCTCCTGCTGCCCCTTTGTAGACACATCCCTCCCCCAACCCTGGCAACCACTCTCTAGCTTCTGTCCCTAGAGTTTTGCTTTCCTAAAATTTCAGATAAGTGGGACTTTCCTGGTGGTTCAGTGGCTAAGACTCCATGCTCCCAATGCAGGGGACTCCGGGTCAATCCCTGGTCAAGGAATTAGATCCCACATGCTGCAACTAAGAGTTCTTAAACTGCAACTAAAGATCCTGCATGCCACAATGAAGACTGAAGATAGCCAGTGCCACAACTAAGAGCCAGCACAGCTAAATAAGTAAATAAAATAAGTATTTAAAAGAAATAAAATAAATAGCAGATAAGTAAATCAAGCAATATGTCACATTTGAGACCGGCTTCTTCCACTTAGCAAAGTACCTTGAACATTCATCTATATTGTTGTATTTGCATATTTTTTCTGGGTAATACACATTTTACAGATATACTAGAATTAGTTTATCCATTCACCCACTGAAGGACATTTGGTTGGGTTGGCAATTATAAATACAACTGCTATAAACATTCATGCACAGATTTTGCATTAATATAAATTTTCATCTCCCTAGGGAAACAAACTAGGTATGGGGATTCCTAGTTCATATGGTAGGATCATGCTTTATTTGATAAGAAATTGCTAAACGATTCATTAGAGTGGCTATACAACTTTTGGTAGAGCAATTTGAGTGTTTTAGTTACTCTGTGTCCTTTCCAGCACTTGGTATTGTCAATTTTGTTTTTTTAAGCCCTTCTCATGGGTGAGAAGTAGTATCTTGTCGTGGTCTTAATTTGCATTTCTTTAATGGCCAATAAGATTGAACATCTTTTCATGTGTTTATTTGCCATCAGTGTGTCTTCCTTGGTGAAAAGTCTGTTCAAATCTCATGAAAGCCTATGTTGCATGGAGTACTTTTTGGGAACCTAATTCAGAACAGAAGATAGTATGTACCATAAAGCATATCAAGCCCCTGTATCTGACATAAAGATATCATTCAGATCAGATCAGATCAGTCGCTCAGTCATGTCCGACTCTTTGCAACCCCATGAATCACAGCACGCCAGGCCTCCCTGCCCATCACCAACTCCTGGAGTTCACTATCATTACATTTGTTCTAAATACACTAGAATTTCCTCCAGATCTACTTTTGTGGGTCCTTTTTGTGAATTTGGTATCTACATACAGGAGAAAGAGTAAAAATGGGTAGGTAGAAAATACAAATAAAAAATCAAGTTATACATACCCACATTTATATAATTCTGCTTCCTGGATAGTTCAGTTGGTAAAGAATCCACCTGCAATGCAGGAGACCCTGGTTTGATTCCTGGGTCAGGAAGATCCACTGGAGAAGGGATAGGCTACCCATTCCAGTATTGTTGGGCTTCCCTGGTGGCTCAGCTGGTAAAGAATCCACCTGCAATACAGGAGACCTGGATTCGATCCCTAAGTTGGGAAGATTCCCCTGGAGAAGGGAGCAGTTACCCACTCCAGTATTCTGGCTTGGAGAATTACATGGACTGTATAGTCCATGGGGTCAAAAAGAGTCAGACACCACTGAGTGACTTTCACTTTCACTTTCTTTTCAGGTCAATTCTTAACTCTCCTCAACTCTTGTATAATTCTTTGTATACAAAATTATACTTAATGTAGGATGGTAAAACATTTCAATATTTTTGATATTTTGTGAAGTGGGGCTTCCAAAAGTAAGAGTTCCTAGATCTTTAAGTTCATTTTGAACTTTGAATATCTGGGTCAAAAGTTCTTAGAGTTAAGAGAAGGGAACCATCCTCCTTCCCCTAAAGCTATAATTTAGACATAAGGTATTAAGGTAGATTAATTTAATTTATATGCAGAGTAGATCATGAGAAACGCTGGGCTGGAAGAAGCTCAAACTGGAATCAAGATTGCTGGGAGAAGTATCAATAACCTCAGATATGCAGATGACACCACCCTTATGGCAGAAAGTGAAGAGGAACTAAAAAGCCTCTTGATGAAAGTGAAAGTGGAGAGTGAAAAAGTTGGCTTAAAGCCCAACATTCAGAAAACTAAGATCATGGCATCAGGCCCCATCACTTCATGGCAATTAGATGGGGAAACAGTGGAAACAGTAGCAGACTTTAATTTTGGGTTCCAAATCGCTGCAGATGGTAATTGCAACCATGAAATTAAAAGATGCTCACTCCTTGGAAGAAAAGTTATGGCCAAGCTAGATAGCATATTAAAAAGGAGAGACATTACTTTGCCAGCAAAGGTCTGTCTAGTCAAGGCTATGGTTTTTCCAGTAGTCATGTATGGATGTGAGAGTTGGACTATAAAGAAAGCTGAGCACCGAAGAATTGATGCTTTTGAACTGTGGTGTTGGAGGAGACTCTTGAGTCCATTGGACAGCAAGGTGATCCAACCAACCCATCCTAAAGGAAATCAGTCCTGGGTGTTCATTTGAAGGACTGATGTTCAAGCTGAAACTCCAATACTTTGGCCCCCTGATGCGAAGAGCTGACTCTTTTGCAAAGACCCTGATGCTGGGGAAGATTGAACGTGGGAGGAGAAGCAGATGACGGAGGATGAGATGGTTGGATGACGTCACTGACTCAATGGACATGAGTTTGAATAAATTCCGGGAGTTGGTGATGGACAGGGAGGTCTGGCATGCTGTAGTCCATGGGGTCCCAAAGAGTTGGACATGACTAAGTGACTGAACTGAACTGAACCACTATAACAAACAGCTGCCTGATTTCAGTTATTCAACACAATAAAAGCTTATTTCCCATTCCTGTGGTATTCCAACAGAAGTATTCCTTATTAGAGCACTCTTGTGGATAACTTCCTTTTGAGAGACAAATTAGGGACCCAGAGTCCATCTTTCTTATGGCCCCACCTCTTTTGGTCCTTAGGGTCTCTTTTTTCAGGGGAGATAGTGTGTGGAGGAAACTCAGAGGGATTTTAGGGGTTTGTCTTAGAAGTGGCATGGCTTGGTTCTAGCCATATTTCAAAGGTCAAAGCTCAGTTGTGTGGCCCTGCTTACCTGAAATGAAGAGGCTGCAATCTAGCTGTTTATGGAGGAGGAAGAAAGCAGACTGTGGTGGACACATAGAGTTCTCTGCTTTGCTGCTCATCAGCATTTATAAATCTAGTTTATCTTCTTTTAAATGTTGTTATTTATTTATTTATTTTTGCCTATGCTAGCTCTTCATTGCTGCATTTGGGCTTTCTCTAGTTGATGTGCACAGAAACTGGCAAAAAGAAGACAATAGCTTCTCTTGCTGTGGAGCGTGGGATCTAGGCTTCAGTAGTTGCAGCTCGTGCAGCTCACGGGCTTAGTTGCCATGCCGCAAGTACAATCTTCCTGAACCAAGGATTGAACCATGTTCCCTTCATTCACAGGCAGATTCTCAACCACTGGACCACCAGGGAAGTCCATAGTTTATCTTCTGATATCTATGTTTGCAAGCCTCATGGGAAGATGTTGACTTCCTTCCTTGATGAGGAACCTTAATGTTTGAGAAGAAAGCAATTGTGTAGGTTTTATTTCTTTTAGATTTCTCTGTGGTATCGTCATGTTTTCTATTTCTAGCTTGCTCTAGTTGACTGCTAAATGCAGAAAATCCTTTAACCACTGCAGTAATATAAGGCCTCAATCACCTTCTATTTTTTCATACCCTTAACTCAGGGGCTAAACTTAGAAGTGGCAGAGACTTACCCTAAGCATGGAGAGAGTCAGGCAAATCAATTCTATTTACTCTAACCCCAAAAGACAGGCTTTGAGAAATACTTCTGAAGGTTCATTGTATGCGAGTATTAGACTAAATAAATACTCACCAGGTCCAGTCCAGGTCCTCATTTAGGCATGGTCTTGAACACAGAAATTAGTCTCTTTGTCCTTCAGTTATCTCCTTTGTAAAACAGCTATTGCAGCATCTACCTCATAAGGTAATTGGGAAGATTAAACAAGATAATGCAAATAAACTGCTTAGCATGTTATTTGGTACATATTAATATTAAATGCACAATTGACCACAGTAAATGCAAGATTTCCCCTAAAGATGGGGGTCTTCTTTTTAATAGGTTTCATATTTGCAGTCGTGTGGGGCTCTTTGCAACCCCATGGACTGTAGTCCACCAGGTTCTTCTGTCCATGGGATTTCCCAGGAAAGAATACTGGAATGCGTTACCATTCCCTTCTCCGGGGGATCTTCATGACAAAGGGATCCAACCCAGGTCTCCTGCACTGCAGCCAGATTCCTTTACCGTCTGAGCCACCATCTTCAAGTACTGTGGGAGGCGTTCGTCACCCAGGCCTTGAATTCTGTCTTCTTTTTGCCATTTCTTGTCTCCGAGACCCCAGTCTGTCCCTAACCTATGGCCTTATGGCTGTGTCCCTATTGCAGTAGTAATAGTAAGCACTCAACAACTGTTGATGATGTGCCAGACACTGACAAGGATTCTTTGTGCACTAACCTACTCACTGTATATCCATTTTACAGAGGATAAGACTCAGGTTCAGAGAAATCAGATGAAATTCTGGTTTAAAGATGACAGCATAAAGTCAGTATTTCCCCCTTTTTCTTCCTGGAAATAATCTATAAGCAATGAAGAGAATGAAAACATGACAATTTTATTTCGGGTGAAGCCAGGAGGTAGCTAAAATGTTGTATTCTGAGAAACTTCACAGCCGCTTCTCTCTATAAGTTGAAGAGAAATCATACCTATGAAGGCCTACATATGCATTTGAAGACAAAAAAAGGTGATGTTTAGCCAGGGGGATGGCCCCAACTGTGCCCTCCCACAAGCTTCCAGCCCATAAGCTTGTCCAGGAAAATCTTCCTTATTTGGAGATAGACAACAAAAAAGAAATAAGTATAAAATCCATACAAAGATAGCAAAAAGACAAAAATAAAGAAGTTGTGGTACGTATATACAATGGAATGTTACTCAGCCATAAGGAGGAACATATTTGAGTCAGTTCTATGAGGTGAATGAAGCTAGAGCCTGTTATACAGAGTGAAGTAGGTCAGAAAGAGAAAAACAAATTTTTATTTGTTTTTTTTATTATTAACACATATATATGAAATCCAGAAAACTAGTACTGATGAACCTATTTGCAGGGTAGCAATAGAGATGCATAGAAAGCAAACTTGTGGACACAGTGGAGGAAGGAGCTGCTACTGCTGCTAAGTCGCTTCAGTCATATCCAACTCTGTGCGACCCCATAGACGGCAGCCCACCAGGCTTCCCTGTCCCTGGGATTCTCCAGGCAAGAACACTGGAGTGGGTTGCCATTTCCTTCTCCAATGCATGAAAGTGAAAAAATAAAGTGAAGTTGCTCAGTTGTGTCCGACTCCTAGTGACCCCATGGACTGCAGCCTACCAGGGCCCTCCGTCCATGGGATTTTCCAGGCAAGAGTACTGGAGTGGGGTGCCATTGCCTTCTCCACAAATTGAAAGAGTAGCATTGAGACATATACATTACCACATATACAATAGATAGCTTGTGAGAATTTGCTGTGTGACACAGGGTGTTCAATCTAGTGCTTTGTGACAACCTAGAGGGGTGGGATGGGGTGAGGGGTGGGATGGGGTGAGGGGTGGGATGGGGTGTGAGGTGGGAGGGAGACTCTGGAGAGAGGGGACATATGTATACTTACGACGGATTCACATTGTTTTATGGCAGAAGCCAACATGATATTATAAAGAATTATCCTCTAATTAAAAATAAATTTAAAAAATAATAAAAAAGGAAAAAATAGGACATACATTAACAGATACCAGAAGCATCAGCATAGAGCTGATAAAAACTGTGACCAAAACTTTAACCATAATTTTTAAAAGAGAGAGAAAAATATGTGCTATCAAAACACAGGAAAGAAATATGCATGTGTATATTATACATCGGGGAGAGGAGACATAAATCATGTTAGAAATGAAGAAATCTGAAAAAAGCACAAGAGAGAATAGACTGCTAAAAACATGATAAAGGACATAGACAGTAGGAATAACAAAAATAAACAACATTAAGTTGAAATAGAGGAGTAAAGCAATTTAGAGAGAAAATGATAGATGGTGGACAGGCAAATTAAGTCCAACATACGTACAATTTTCATTCCCTCCAAGGAGTAAAAAGGAAATAATTGCCAGAACAAATATCTAAAGATACAATTCTAAAAGTCTTCCTTGAAATAAAACTTGAATTTACATAACAATAGGACAGACCCCAAAGGAACACAATTTTGACACAATTATAGCAGCCAAGGAAAGGATAGATAAAAAGAACTAAAGGAATTAACAAACAATACTCTGTGTGTGTTGCTTTGTTGGTTGGAGGGTATTGAGAGATGCAGGGCAGACATCAGCTAGAGGCAGAAGGAAGAGCAGGTTGGAAGAAAGCTTTTGAGTTCATCTCTTGCTCTTGCCTCGCTCCAAGGTTATACTGAAGCCAATAGGAATCCTGAACAGTCAGCAGCTGATGACATTAACATCAGTATTGTCAACACTGAGTAATGATGAGGCAATCAGAAAGTCTTGCTAAGTTGAGGAGATAGAGAAAAGTTGTGAACTGTCTTCCTTTGACCTGTCTCTCCTTCACCTCCTCCTTCTCTTGGCACCCTGGACTATTGGGTTAAAGTCTAAGAATAAACCTTTCCTCCATACTATTTGTCTTTACTGAGTTTAAAAGAGAATCTATGTTCAGAGGAAATGCTTGGTTTTGGAAACTCAGCCAGTAGTGATGCAGTAAGCTTGGAGCTCTCTCTACCTTCTCTCTTCTTAACCTCATAGACTAGGGTTAGGACTTCAGCTCTTCCCTTCTGTACATTACCAGAGAGAGCAGTTGTTGCCCCAGGAGTTGAGCTCGCAGGCTAAAATCACCAGATAGTCACAGGGTAAAATCACAGAGTATAAAGACAACACATGAAGTGATATGCTAACCAAAACAGAATCATCAGGATGGATGACAGTCTGCAGCCTGTCTGTAGAGTAAGAGCTGTTAATAACCACATGTGCTGATTAGGGTCTGTCTGCTGCACCCTCTTCAGGGCAATTGGCTGCCTGGACTTCTGGGTGCAGCCAGCCCTGGATACCGGTCTCTGTTCCGCATTCCCCACCTGATACCCTTAATACATTGTCTTAGATTTACAACCCTTTCTGGTGACTCTTTGTCCAGACTTGATATGTGTTTGACCTGTGCTTGCCCCCGAATGGCACTCTCAGTACCTGATGCCAGGAAAGCAGGTACCTGCCCTGCTTTGTTGGGGAGTCTAGGACAAGGTTCTTCTCCTTCTACTTCTTCCTGTGGCACCGTCTGGCCTTGTCACCATCGCTCATCCTCCAGTCTTGAGAGACAACAGTCTTGTCTGCCAAGGACATGAGCTTCTTGTAAACCAGGTCAATGCCAGCTGTGGTAAAGCCTATATCTCACTCAATCAATCAGAAGCCACATAGCAACATGGTAAATAAAATGCATTCATCTTGCCTAAAACGAGAGCTGCTGCTGCTGCTGCTAAGTCGCTTCAGTCATGTCTGACTCTGTGCGACCCCATAGACCACAGCCCACCAGGCTCCCCCGTCCCTGGGATTCTCCAGGCAAGGACACTGGAGTGGGTTGCCATTTCCTTCTCCAATGCATGAAAGTGAAAAGTCAAAGTGAAGTCGCTCAGTCGTGTCCAACTCTTAGCGACCCCATGGACTGCAGCCTACCAGGCTCCTCCGTCCATGGGATTTTCCAGGCAAGAGTACTGGGGTGGGGTGCCACTGCCTTCTCCAAAACGAGAGCAAATCCCCCCAAATGCCGGAACTGAGCATCTTCCTAGACACCCTTCTGGTGGTCAGGGATCAGTAAACCCAAGTCAAGGGTAAGAGTCTCTTCCTATTTTCTCAGTTTTCCTTCTCTTCCTTTTTGTCTGGTAGCTCTGAGTGCAGAGGCTGGTCTGGTGGGTTAGCACAGAATATGGGGCCATCTGGTCACCAAAAGAGTAAAGTCACAACAAAGCATTGGAACTGGTAGCAGAGGAAAAGGGGAAGATAGGAGGGTAATCTGGGGACAGGCAGGTGGAATCAGCAGGGATGCAGAAAGTAAGCTTTTTTTTAAATATATATATCTATTTACTTACTTGGCTGTGTTGGCTTGTAGCTGTGGCATGTGGGGTCTAGTTCCCTGAACAGGGATTGAACCCGTGTCCCTTGCACTGGGATCAAGGAGTCTTAACCACTGGACCACCAGGGAAGTCTCAGTAAGCTTTCTTTTATAAAACCTGACCTTCTAAGAAATTCAGTCCTGGATACCTCCTCAGCTCTAGGCTTTAGGAATTGGAATTCACTCTTGAGCAGGCTGGTTTCTTTTTGCAGAACTTAAGCAGCGTTCATTTGATCAAATGATGTTTCATGAATCTTTGAGGTCTTTTACATGAAGAGTGGGTCACTGTGATGAAGAAAAGATGTTTAAAGAAGTCAGGGAAAAGATCACTGGTGGGTACAGTGATGAATTACAGGGGTGAGTGCTGGGCATTCTTTAAAGCTTGTCATGAATTAATTCTTGGAGGTGCTGTGAGATTGGTGACATTTCCAAAGAGCATAATTTGAAGTTGATTGGGTCTCTCACATCCTTTGAAGATAGGCTCTGTTCTTAAAATGTTAAAAAATAAAACACAGAGGAACTTACCCAGTGAGAGTGGCAAAACAGTCTGGCTGCTGACACGTCCATCTAACATCTCTCAGGAAGAGCAATGTGTCTGTTTGAATTGGTTTTGAGACGCAGACAGTGTGATGGCTAAATTGTCATTTGGCAAATTGGATAAGTGTGTGATTTTTGCCTCTTGGGAAAGATGACATACATTTTTGTACATCTAAGACTTGTTTTTTAAAATCCTCAGTGCATTTAAAATATCAAACTGGCTGGGCTGCTCAGATTGCTTTGTGCTATGACCCACCAGGCACTCCAGCTCTTGGCTACCCAGTCTCACGATAGATTGTAACACAGGCAGGCCACAGCTGTTCTAGACTTTTCTCTTCTCTAAAGAGGCAGGTCCACTACAAGGGAAGATGCAAACTGTGGTGTTCCTGGGACATGGGTGAAAAGAATAACTAAATTGCCATTTCCCACTCAGAATGCCACAGGCCAGAATCAGTTCTCAGCATCCATTTGTCCAGTTGAGCAGTTTCATGATGACAACCTTCTGTCACTCTTGAAGGCTTTTAACCAATTTAATGAGAGGATGGAAGTTTTTGAAATAAACTTTTGTTTTGCAGTAGTTTTAGATTTATAGAAAAGGTGCAATGATAACACTGAATTCCTGCATATCATTCACCCAGATTTTTCTAATGTAATCTCTTACATGGCTGGGGTTCATTCGTCAAACCTAAGAGATAATAGGACTTCTCAGGTGGCGTTAGTGGTAAAGAATCTGCCTGCCAATGCAGGAGACATAAGAGACGTGGGTTCAAACCCTGGGTTGGGAAGATCCCCTGGAGAAGGGAATGGCAAACCACGCCAGTATTCTTTTCTGGAGAATCCCATGGACAGAGGAGCTTAGCGGGCTACAGTTCATGAGGTCTCAAAGAGTTGGATACAACTAAGGAAATGAGCACCCCCAACCAAGAGATAATTACTGATATATAATATTGTTAACTAAACTCCAGACTTTATTGGGATTTTACTTGTTTTTCTACTAATGCTCTTTTTCTGGATCCCAGCCAGGATACCACGTTGCATTTATGTCATATGCGTCCTAATCTCCTCTGGTTCTTACTTCTCAGTTTTTCCTTGTTTTTTTTTTAAATGACTTAGACATTTTTGAAAAATAATTGTTGGATGTTTTATAGGATGGCTCTTCACTTGCGTTTCTCTGATGTTGTCCTCACGTATACACTAGGATTATGAATTTTGCAGGAAGACGATCACTGAGGAGAAGTGCCCTTCTCATCACATCATGTCAGGGGGTACATGCCAACAACACAACTTATCAGTGAGATGGCAACTTTGAACACTTGCTTAGGATGAGATTTTCCAGGCTACTGCATTGGAAAGTTATTTTTTTTTCCCTCTTTCTATAGTTTGTTCTTTATAAGTGAATCACTAAATCTAGTCCATATTTAAGGTTGTGGAGGAAATTAAACTTCAATTTCTGGATAGGGGAGTGTCTACATGGAATTAGATAAAGACGATATGCCCCTTATTTACTTATTTATTCAATTATTTATTTATATTAGCATGGAGTGGTGTATATTTATTTTATTTTGAGTCATGTATTTATTGGGTTGTATCTTGTTGATTAAATTGCTCCTATGTCCCTTTGACATGCTACCATCCTTTTTTAGTTTATTTTTTGAGCACTTCCTTCATTTCTGGCACCATAAGATGCCCCAGGCTCGTGTTGTACTTTATCTGTCCCAACCCTAGAATCAGTCATTTCTCCAGGAAACCCCAGTTCCTTTTAGTGGAGAATGGTACTAGAAACCAAGTTTCAGACACAGGTGTGCTTCTTGCTCTTAGAGGGTTACTGCTTCTAGACCCTCTCAAGGACAGAGCTAGGAAACTTAGGTATGTGTACTCACCTGTGTGTACATACATATCCACAATTGTTTCCGTGTGTGTCCATCTGTGTGTGTGTGTGTGTGTGTGTGTATATTAAGCTACATGTGAGTTCATAGTGGAGTCTGACCAATCAAGTACTAGAAAGTTCATTCTGTCCTTCCCCTCTTACTTATTTGTAATGTCTTTCTCTGACAATAAGAAACATAGCTCAGAGGATGAAAGATTTTGATAGCTGTTATACCTTTAATTGGAGAAGGCAATGGCACCCCACTCCAGTACTCTTGCTTGGAAAATCCCCTGGACGGAGGAGCCTGGTAGGCTGCAGTCCACGGGGTTGCTAAGAGTCGGACACGACTGAGCGACTTCACTTTCACTTTTCACTTTCATGCATTGGAGAAGGAAATGGCAGCCCACTCCAGTGTTCTTGCCTGGAGAATCCCAGGGATGGGGGAGCCTGGTGGGTTGCTGTCTATGGGGTCACACAGAGTCGGACATGACTGAAGTGACTTAGCATAGCAGAGCATAGCATACCTTTAATTATTTGTGAATGGAAGAGTTTTGATTCTCCTGCATATATCTGAGTATTAACAAGGAAATTCAAAGCAAAGCCACCACTGGTTTATCCTAAGCTTCTGGCTCCATAGGAAAATGATAATCCACAGACATATTGATGATTGGAGGTACTAATGGAGTCCAGTGTGTCCTCTAAAACATCACAGAAAAGTCTGTACTCTGTTCAGTGGAATTTTTAGCTTATATCATTGTTTTCAATTTATCTACAAATTTAGTAAGCTCTCAGGGGATGTGTGAAAATGTCAGTCCAGCATGGTAGAAAGCAGGTATAAATATTGAGTCTCCAATTTTTCTTTAACAGTTCTGTTGGCATGCAGTAAACTGCACGTATTTAAAGTGTAGAATTTATTAAGTTTTTACAGTGTGTATGCATCTGTGAAACTACCACCACAATCAAGATAATAATCACATCTTTTATTTCAAGCATTTTCTAATGGCCCTTGATAAAATTTTAGTAAAGAGGTGAACCTGCAAATACAAAATCTGTGAAAAGTGAAGATGGCCAATATTTGTCCACTTTACACTAATTCCACCCTCTTTAATATATCTGTGCCAGGTAGTATTACTTCTCCTATTTTGTTCTTCCTTTTCAAAGCTTGTTTGCTATAAACTTCCCCCTAAGTACTGCTTTAGCAGTATTCCACACATTTTTATGTGTTGTCTTATTTTCCCTCAGTTTAAAATAATTTTTACTTTCTATTTTTATGTCTTATTTAGTCTATGGGTTTTCTAGAAGTATGTTATTTAGTTTCTGAATATTTGAAGTTTTTCAGAGGTCACTAATTTTCTAATCTCTAATTCAATTGTTTTCAAAGGATGTCCTTGAAAGGACTTAAATATTTTATATTGATAGAGACTTTTTTGTAGTCCAGAATGTGGTCTTTATTGGTAAGTGTTTTGTATACACTTAAGCAGAATGCGTACTCTGCTGTTATTGGGTGGAAAATTCTGTGTCAGTTAAGTCAGGTTAATAGATACTGTTGTTCAAATCTATACATTTACTGATTTTGTCAGATACATCTATCTATCCATTACTGAGAAAGGCTATTGAACAAAGCCCCTGTATTTAACTATATAAACTAAAATTGTAGATTTGTTTATTTTATTTTACAGTCTATCAGTTTTTGCTTCATAAGTTTTGAAGCTCTGTTATTAGGTTCCTAAGTCTTTAGAATAGTAGTGTACTCTTGATTAACTGATCTTTTAATCATGAAATGACCTTATTTATCCCTGGTAGTATACTTTGCTCTAAAATCTACTTTGTCTGATATTAATGAGGATACATCACCTTTCTTTTGATGGTGTATCATCTCCCATCTATTTTTACTATGTCATAAAAACTATTTGTGTATGTATATTTGAAGTTCATTTCTTGAAGGCAGAGTATAGTTGGGTCTTGCTTTTTAAAAAAATTAAATCTGATAATCTCTACCTCTGAAGTGTGATATTTAGTGTATTTCCATTTAATGTAATTATTATTATGACTAGGTTTAAATCTACTGTCTTGCCTTTTGTTTTCTATTTACCCATCTATTTATTCCTCATTATCTTTTGCTCTGTTTCTTCTCTTTGTTTAATTAAATATTACTGTTTCAAAAAACCTCCTTTATTAACTGATTGGCTGTAATATTTTGTTGTTGTCATTTTAGTGCTTGTTTTAGGTTTAGAGTATATCCTTTTAATTGACCACTGTCTACCTTCAACTGATATTTTTAAAAACTATATTTATTTATTTATTTGGCTGTTCCTGGTCTTAGCTGTGGTGTGCCGGATCTTCAGTCATCCTTGCAGCTTGCAAACACTTAGTTACAGGCATGTGGGATCTAGTTCCCCCACCAGAGACTGAACCTGGGTCCCCTGCATTGGGAGTGTGCAGTCTTGGCCAGTTGGACCATCAGGGAAGTCCCCTCAACTGATATTTTACTACTTCCTGTTAGTAAAGTGATGGGTACTTTACAAATGCAATCTAGTAAACTGCCCACAAACTCCTTGTCACATCCCCATCTAAACAATGAAGAAATTGAAACTTAGAAGAATTACTTAGTTTTCTCAGGATCAATCAACCATGTTGACATATATCTAGAACTTAAATTTGGGCAAAGGAGAAATGATAAACTTTTACTATTTTCCACCTGGATGGGTTTAGTTAGTTAGTTAGTTAGTTCAGTCACTCAGTTGTGTCCAACTCTTTTCGACCCCATGAATCGCAGCATGCCAGGCCTCCCTGTCCATCACCAACTCCCAGAGTTCACCCAGACTCACGTTCATTGAGTCAGTGATGCCATCCAGCCATCTCATCCTCTGTCATCCCCTTCTCCTCCTGCCCCCAATCCCTCCCAGCATCAGAGTCTTTTCCAATGAGTCAACTCTTCGCATGAGGTGGCCAAAGTACTGGAGTTTCAGCTTTAGCATCATTCCTTCCAAAGAAATCCCAGGCCTGATCTCCTTCAGAATGGACTGGATGGATCTCCTTGCAGTCCAAGGGACTCTCAAGAGTCTTCTCCAACACCACAGTTGAAAAGCATCAATTCTTTGGCACTCAGATTTCTTCACAGTCCAACTCTCACATCCATACATGACCACTGGAAAAACCATAGCCTTGACTAGACGGACCTTTGTTGGCAAAGTAATGTCTCTGCTTTTCAATATGCTATCTAGGTTGGTCATCGGAGAAGGCAATTGTACCCCACTCCAGTATTCTTGCCTGGAGAATCCCATGGATGGAGGAGCCTGGTAGGCTGCAGTCCATGGGGTTGCTACAAGTCGGACATGACTGAGTGACTTCACTTTCACTTTTCACTTTCATGCATTGGAGAAGGAAATGGCAACCCACTCCAGTGTTCTTGCCTGGAGAATCCCAGGGACAGAGGGGCCTGGTAGGAGGCTGTCTATGGGGTCGCACAGAGTCGGACATGACTGAAGCGACTTAGCAGCAGCAGCAGCAGCAGCATCTTAGCTAAGGAGACTTGGCCTTAAAGCCCCCCCATCTGTTTCATAGATCCCAAATGTTCAGGGACCATCTGAAAGAGTTATGAAATGTGCTTTTTATCAATTTTAAAAATTAGATATAAAGTCACTTGATTTACAAAGATCCAGCTAGAGATGAATGCCCTCATAAAGCAAAAGAAGGGACTCCATGTGTCTGCAGTATACTTCCCCTCCCAGAAACTAATTTTTTTTATTGCTTCTTCATCTAAGGGTCAGTTTTCTTCTCTATTATAAAGCTTCCAATCAAATCTGATGTGAAATGCCTTCCATCCAGAAGATCCCAGGAAGATTTCACCAGGCTGGAATGGCAGCTGTGTGTGGGCAGAGATGACAGATACCAGGGTGTCATGTCATGATTTTTTAGGGAAAGAGATATGGGCATTTTCCAATATGGTTCCATTTATAGGAAGGAAAATCTTGTCTTTAGTTAATTAAAGTGTGACCTTGTGGCAAAATTCAATAGCCTGCAAAATTCAATTAGTCTAAGTTCAATAAGAGGGGTTTCTATGTGAAGCTTATAGACCTTATCCAAGACTCCTGCTTTTATGAAGGGTTTACTCATTTGGCAATGAAAGAAAATCTAAACCAATAGTTATTAGCTGGGAGTACCTGAAGCCCCTAGGAGTTTATGGATAAGCTTTAGGCATATATATGTATAGATTTCTCAGGGTTGAAGGTCCATGGTTTTTATCAACTTGTTAAAGGAGGCTATGACCCAATTTAAGAACTTTTACATGAATTATAGATAGAATATTCCAAATGACTCAATAATGGGGCTATATTTTTAGTTAATAAATGTGATTCAAGTATCACTTATACCCATTTGGAACTCTAAAATGATTGGAGAAACTTGACTGATAGTGGTTTTTGTATCAAGTTAACACCAGATTTGTATAAGCCAGTAAAATGGAATAAAATTTAATTAATTAGAATATTCAAATAGCCAAGTTGCTTCCTGGCACTCGATTTTTCATACATCGAAAGCAACTGACAGAAAGAAAATTATTATTGATTAATCAAAACAATGCCTTTGGAGTGTTTGGAGGTCAGGTGACTTCTGAGTTATTGATCTTCTTGCACAGAACTACCTGTGGTCAGAAAGAAGACCCTGAGGCATAAAGTAATCAGTCTTCAAAAATTAAATTTTGCTTCATAGGCAGCAAGTTGGGCTGATACAGGTTAGAAAGATTTCAACAAGGGTGGAAATAAAAGGTGGATTCTGGTTAACTCTCAAAGAATGAAAAAGCTGTCTTTCATTTCCTGAAAAGCATTAGCTGGTGAAGTTTTCACAGTAAGAAGATTTATGTGTGTAGAGCTTGATATTTCACTGGGCTCTTCATTGACTTTTTCCAGTTCTCATGTTGACCCTTTAAGAATGGAAGGCATTTAATGAGGGGGTGATCTCATTCAAGAACTTGAGGGGAATTCTTCATGGTGGTCTCAATGTTAAGAGAGAAGGAAGTGGTTCCTAGCAGTAGCAGCAGCAGCCACCAACTCAAGAATAATTATTCCAACACGACCGACCACCATTTCCAGAGTACTTAATGCCAGACACTGCTGAGCCCTTCTCCTTCAGCCCCTCAGTGAGGTAAAGTAGCTCGGATAGTGCCTCCTTCTGAGAAGGGAGATAAGGGAGTCATCCCACATTTTTCATCCCCATCTTTCCAATGAGCTTCACAACTGGGGCCTTGTATTTCAGTGATAAATTTTCCCCTCTGAGGCACACACAACACCACATTTTCTGGGGTTTTTCTTCTGAGTATTTCTCTTTTTTAAGGTTTTTTACTTTTTATTTATTTGGCTGCAGCACGTGGGATCTTTGATCTTCATTGCAACATGCAGATCTTTTCTTTTAAGTTGATCAAACTGACCAGGGATCAAACCCAGGCCCTGAGCACTGGGAGTGCAGAGTCTTAGCCTCTGGACCACCAGGGAAGTCCCTCATCTGAGCATTTCAAAACAGGTTAATTGTAGAGTCATAGCAGTACTATGAAGTCATTTTGCCCCTGATGTGCTCCCTGGTCAACTAGAATTAGCCTGCTTGTCCTTTCCTGCTCTCTCTGGACATGGCCTTTTCACAATAATAATGTAATAGCTAATATCTATTGAGCACCTACTGTATGCATGACATTGTCTGATGAAGTGAGTGTACTTTCATTACATCTGTATTTACTTTTGGGCTTCCCTGGTGGCTCAGATGGTAAAGAATCTGCCTGTGATGACGAATACCCAGGTTTGATCCCTGGGTCAGGAAGATCCTCTGGAGAAGGAAATGGAAACCCACTCCAGTAATCTTGCCTGGAGAATGCCATGGATAGAGGAGCCTGGAGGGCTACAGTGCATGGGTTTGCAAAGAGTGGGACACAACTGAGCGACTTTCCCTTTCATGTTTAATTTAGGAGAAGATTCCTTTTACTATTTTAGATGAGAAAGCCAGGGCCCTCAGAGGTTATCTGACTTGCCCAATTACATGGAGCCAGGATTTCTGACTTGAGAATCTTTGCTGTTTTTATTTTTAAGAAATATTTTTTTATTTGTTGCAGGTCTTGGCTGAATCATATGATATCTAGTTCCCTGACCAGGGATTGAACCTGGGCTCCTGCATTGGGAGCACAGAGTCTCAGCCACTGGACCACTTTTAAAAAGTCCCTACTCTTTTTGAAATTATTTCACACTCATATTCCTCCCTCCTTTCCCCTCTTCCTCCCTCTCTCTCTACCTCCATCTCTTCCTTCATTTCCTTTTTCTTTCTCTCTTATCCTGCTATAGCAAATGTTACACATTTGCTTACAAAAGTAGGCAGAAGAGTTTAACAAGCTCTCATGTACTCTTCTGGGTTTCTCTGATGGCTCAGTGGTAAATAATCTGCCTGCCAATGCAGCAGACAGGGGTTTGATCCCTGGGTTGGGCAGATTCCCTGAAAGAGGAAATGGCAACCCACTCTAGCGTTCTTGTCTGAAAAATCCCATGGACAGAGGAACCTTGCTGGGCTACAGTCCAAAGGGTCACAAAGAGTTGGGCATGACTGAGCAATGAACACAGCACATGTACTTTTAACCCAGCTTAAACATTCATGAGTTTCATCTATAGCCTCATGTACCCTCTTCCCTATACCTAGAAGCCAACCACACACAGGCACACAGCATTTCATCTGTAAATATTACATGTGTTCTCGTAGAAGGCCTTGGCGCCCAGTGTCACACTGCTTGTCCACCTCTGATTTCAGCTGCCGCTGCAGCAGGAGTCCCGGGGGAGCTCAGACTCTCACCAGTAGTAAAAATGTCTGTTACTCCTCCAGCGGGTGCTCTCTGTGTTTGCACATTCCTGAAATGTGGGGAGTTAGCATCGCTGGAGTTTTCAGCTCATCCAGAGAAGACTGGGAGTGGGAGATGTTGTCTTGTCCTCCCATGGGCAGATGGACAGTTCTCCAGGGCTTTGCATATCCTTCTCAGAGGTCTGCATAGATGCAAAGCCTCATGGCCCACAGCTATGACCTCGAAAACATACACCTGACTGACTTTTGCTCTTTCTCTGTCTTACTCTCCCGCATGCCTCATTTGTGCATTCTGGGATCACCTTCCCTCAAAAACTACCCGAACCCAGACTCCTTTCTCAGGCTCTGCTTTTAGGAATAGCTTGATATTTCTAGGTCTTTTGGTCTTTGTAGTGAACTGAATTATGAAATATATTGCTTTTTTTGTTTGTTTTTCATAAAATACATCTTGAGTTCATACTGAAACTTCTTTAAACTAGTACTATCTTTCTTATGTCTCACACCTATATCTCTTTCTCCCACTCTGAGAACTTCCCAGTTCTCAAGGATACTTGAGATAATAGAATTAGATTACTACATAATACTTGTTTGCTTTATCCTACAATACACATAAAACCCTCAAACTAACAATCTCTTCATCACTGGAAATGGTGTAGTGTAAACAGATTAAAATGTGGATTTTTGTTTTTTAGCATTTACTTTTGTCTTGAGAGTTTACACCACAAGGGATATACCTTATAAAAGGTACCTGGGTCATTTTTTGGTATAAGGGAAAGTGTGTTATGAAAGATCCTTACCAGAAAATATTTGTTACACATATGGCTTTGTCCATTTGAAGTTTAGGAGCTTCTATTGACATAGTAATGAACCAGAGAAGCTTAAGTTGATCTTGAGCCAGGTTGAAGTCTCAGTCTTCAACTATGGTTATTTCACACATAATGAATTATTTCACATATAAAGAGTCTAAAAAAGTATACTTCAGTGGTGTGACAGCTTTGTCCTTCTCTTTGGTTGACAACAGAAGCTCAGCTCAAGGAATTAAGAAGTTCCTTGTATCAAAAGATGAGGAGACATTCTTTATTTATCTGTTAGTTTGGAGCAAATCTGCCCTTGGAAATAAAGACCCTTTGCTATGGTCTAAATAAAGACCCATGCCTCATACTCAACTGGTGGCTGCCATGATGCCCAAGACATACTTCAGGGACCAGAGTCGAGAAACTGCCTCCTGCATTAGGTGGCCAGACAGCTCCAGGCGAAGGTCTATGCCACCATCATCTCCTGTTTCACTGTCTTGGTTATGACCTCTAAGAGGCTGGCAGCTGTGCTGAAGTGGATGAGACTCCAGAATCCAAGGACTGGTCACAGCTACTGGTCACCAGAGCCTTCGGGGAGGAGGAAGTCAGCATTGCATGTGAGGAAAGGGCTTTAAACATCCAATGGGGAATTCTGGACCTTATGAATTGTGACCAACTGTGTGGACCATGTTTCTGGATCTCTCAACAGCACCCTTCTCCCTGCATCCCCCCATGGCTGTCACTTTTCTGTCATTGCATTGCTCTGGCAGGCCCTGAGAAGCTCTGTAGAGCTTCATGCCATGTGGCTCCAGCATCCAATACCTAGGCAGTGCTGAGGAAAACACTGGGTGTGATTAACAGAATCTGCTTTGAGCTATGACATCTGTCAACTAGAGCAGATAATAGAAAACAGGAATGAGGAGGAAGAATAGGTGGATTAGGTGCAAAAAGAAAGGAGTTTTCTTTCTGGGCTGAGGTTTGGCCCATCTGGTCCATGAGGCAGGGCCAGCCCTCCCACGAGTACATGCTGGGTATCTGCAAATGTCCAGATGTGGGCACAGTTTCCTACATAATGTGATGTCTCCTGTTTTCTGGCCTGGCTCCAGGTAGCCATTCTGTCCAAACTTTGCATCAGGGATGGTCTTTACATGATTGCTGAAATCCCTTCCCTAACTCTGATATAGACAGAACTAACAGAAAGACTGGACTTGCTGCCTTTCTCCTTCTCCCCTTTTGCATACCTTCCTCTTGTCCTGTCTTGGCTCAGGAACCCATATGACCCTCCAGCTGCCCAAAGGATAGTCCAGACTCACAGTCAGGCACCGAGACTTTCCCATCTTGATGGTGCTTGACTCCCCTGGATGATCTTTGTGGGGCAGCCAGATGGCAGGTCTGCCTCCTGAACACACTCTGTTCACATTTTCTTATACCACCCACCTTAACCTTGGCAGTGATCCTTCAGAATGCCATTTCAGTTCCATCCTTTCCAGACCACCCAACCCCTAGGGATTTGTTTTCCTCTTAACCCACAACATATTCCTTGCTCCTAGGATTCCCTAAGAACTCATAGCCTAGAGATTTGTCCTGCCAACATTTCATGTATGCATGTGTGTGTCTGTGTGTATGTGTGTGTATGCACAAATGTTTGTCTTGACTTTCAGATAACTTAGAAGCTCTCTTAGGTCAGGGGCTGTGTATCATGTATATTTTAAAAATTCCTGCAATCAGTAATATTATGTTCATTGTATAACAGGATGATAAATGAGACTTATTGTCTAGAAATTTACAAGTGTGTGTGTGTGTGTGTGTGTGGTCAATTGCTCAGTTGTGTTTGACTCCTTGCAACTTCATGGGCCACAGTCCATGGGATTTTTCAGGCTGGAATGCTGGAGTGGGTTGCCATTTCCTCCCCCAGGGGATCTTCCCAGACCAGGGATCAAACCACGTCTCCTACATTGGCAGACAGATGCTTTACCAGTAAGCCACCTGGGCTTAAAAAAAGGGGAAAATGTCTGCATCCCAAGTTCTGCAGTGAGTCAAAATATTTGGAAGGCAAATGCCTCTTGGAGACTTTAGTAGTAATAGCTTAATAATATTAATACTAATAAAATTAAGCTGTTAATAATTAATTGCTATTAATATTGTCGATATTAATAATTAATAACTACTGATATGAATTAAATTACTTTAATTTAATATTCATAGCTCTGCTACTACATCTACCACCTGATCACCTCCCTCCATTTCAGATGAATTTAGGGGGCTCTGACAACTGGGTATAGGTGTGGGATGAGCAGAAGGACTCAAGGAACACTATTGGAGGAGTAAGTTGTCAGCCTTTCTCCCCTCAGTGGGGGCGAAGAGGGTTGCAGTCACACCCAGAGTCACGCCAAGTTAGGGGGCGGCTGTGTTCCAAAGAACACATCCCTGGCAGGAGGGTGGTATTTCTAGGAAGATGGAGACAAGCATCACATTGCCTGGTTGGAAGTCTACTTGTTGCCGTTGATACCCTTTGTGCCTTATTTGAGTAGAGGGAGAGGAAAGGTGGCTAACAGTGAGAGTAGGGAGGTGGAGAGCAGCAGTGGAGCAGCCGGCGTGGCCATGCGCTTGTGACTTAAGCGCCAATCAACTAGACATTTATAGAAGGGAAGCAATGCGTGTGTGACTCAGGCTCCCACTCCTCCCTTATCCAGCAATTCCTAGTATTTATCTTTATTTTGAGAAATGATTTTATGGCTAAAAATAATTAAAATCCCTTGACCCAATTTATCTGCCAACCCTCTATACACACCTACCCATCCGTGAAGCTTGTCATCATTCAGAAAGACCCTCAGTGAGGAAAACAATCAGCTCCTATATGCCTGGCCCTATGCCAGATGCTTGGGGACAGAGAATAATTAAGTACAATGAGCAGGTTGATTCTTGTGGTTTTTTTTTTTTTTTTCTTCTTCTTTGCCATGATTACCACAAGTTGCACAGGCAGTTCAGAGACAAAAGCTTATAAAAATATTTGAAGCAGATCAGTGATTTCAGTCTCTACTTTTGATCTTCAGAAGGGAAGACCATGCTGTTCTTGGGGTTTAGGGGAGGCCAAGGCTCCTTTAAATGATCCAGATGCCCGTGGCTTCCTGTCTTAGGTATGCCTCTATAAGTGATTTCAGACAAAGAGATAAATTGACAATTGAACACACTGTCTTAGGCCTAGAGGAGCAGGTAATCAATACTCGTCCATTCCCACCACGAGGTGAAAATTCTTGGAGCCTCTTGTTGCCTCAGTTGTTGGCTCTGTTTTGGTGGACTCTCCAAACCCTGACAGAGCTCCTCTGGAACTGCTTTTTGCTGCCTGGAATTTATGGCAGGTGAAATCTCAGGACACGAGAGAGTCTATCAATTTAATTTCCCCTGAGAAACGAGTCCTGCTTGGTTGAGCAACAGCCAGCCTTGAAGCGGAGGGGCTCAAAATGGGAGAATAGTAAGATGCCCCAGTCACACATTCTGAACTGCAAAACAGACGCACTGAAAAGAAAGCAGAGAGCCTGTACTGGAAAGCAGACATATTGATCCATCAGTGTGGTATTAAAAAAAGAAAAAGAAGAAGGAAGAAAAAGAAGGCTCTCATTTTCTCCTTGTCACATGGTGGTAACCTTGCCCAGGGGCAGGCAGCCGGAGACGCAGAATTTTAGGAAAATGCGCAATAAACTTTGCATCATAAACCTGAATTCTCTCCTTTCTCCCTTTGCTTCTTTCACAGAAATTTAGAACATGTCCCTTAACTACTTTGCTGAGCCTTTCTTCTACCCCTCCTTGCACTGAAGCCCACACTTTAGACACAGTGACTCCCTGAAGCGTCCCCCAAATTGTACCTTTGTCTCCACCTGGAGCATCCTTCCTGCTTCTCACCTGGCCAGTTCCCTGTCATTTTTTAGGTGTCTGCTCAGACATCACCTCCTTTGGGAAGATTTTCTCAGACCAGAGTGGCTGTCTTTTCTCTGTGCTTCCTTCACAAAAGTCACAACAAGATCATTATCTGTTTAGGACTTTGCCTCCTTCTCAAGATCAAAGGCTCCTTGGGTTTCACTGGTAGTTCTGTGGCAAAGAGTCCACCTGCCAATGCAGAAGACACAGAGTCCATCCCTGGTATGGGAAGATCCTACATGTCATGGAGCAGCTAAGCCTTTGGGTCCCAGCTATTGAGCCTGTGCTCTGAAGTGAAGTGAAGTGAAGTGAAGTCGTTCAGTCATGTCTGACTCTTTGCGACCCCATGGAATGTAGCCTACCAGGCTCCTGTGTCCATGGGATTTTCCAGGCAATAGTACTGGAGTGGGGTGCCATTTCCTTCTCCAGGGGATCTTCCCGAGCCAGGGATCGAACCCGGGTCTCCCGCATTGTAGACAGACGCTTTACCGTCTGAGCCACCAGAGAAGTCAAGAGCCTGGGAAATGCAACTACGGAAGCCCGAGAGCCTAGAGCCATGCTCCGTAACAAGAGAAGCCACCGAAATGAGAAGCCTGTGCACCCAACTAGAGAGTAGCCCCAGCTCGCCACAGCTAGAGAGATGCTCTCACAGCAACAAAGACCCAGCACAGACAAAAATAAATACATAAAATTATCCTTAGGAAAAAACAAAGTACAGGCAGGGTGAGTTTGATGCTCCATATGCCCGGTGCAAAGTCCTGCCCCTGGATCACAGGAGATATTTGGTGTTGTTGAATGAGAGGTGAATTATGACATCAATGAGTACATGTCAGCTGTGAAGAAGGTTCAGTGGAAACAAAGCCAGGGGACTATGATTTTGCCATCTTGCTTGACCTTCTACCATTGTCTTTTATGTATAATTCATCAAGCCACCCCATCAGGTACGGTTTTCTAGGCTGGGAACATTGAGTGTTCTCTGGCAAAAACATAATCAGTCCTCATCCATCCTCCAGGTTGGTTGGGTTCTCCTTGTCTTCAGCAGCCACCCGTCGCGATCTTTCTAATGCAGTCATCTGGCCATGTCACACCATAGCTTAGCATCCTAGCAAGGTCCCTCACGGCCAACTGATTTAAGGCTCAGTGACTTAGGAAGTATCCAAGTCTCCTTGGATGTGCTCTCCACCCACCCCTTGTGTGCAGCAACCTCTCCATTCTCCCTGAAATACAGTTCAAGTCTGAAGTCTTAAGCTATTTCCTTTGCCAGAATGTTCTGCTCTTCTCAGCCTCACTGGCCAGGTGAGAATTCCAACTCATTCTTTAAAATCCAGGGCAGATGCCACCCTTTCTCTGAGAAGTCTTCTCTTCAGCTGCTTTTCTGAGCAGCCACAGCAGTTTCTCACATTCACCCCAGTCTAACTGGGAGAATGAAATTTAAGGAGGGGAATTCTTCACAGTGTGATATATGATGCTTATGCACTTTCTGTGCTTTTGGATCACAGCCCTACTCCCACCCTACCAATAGTCTATGCCACTCCCTCCATCAATGCTTGTATGCCCAAGTGCCAGCAACAGAGGCGCCAACCCAGGGCCCATTTTGAGGTCTCGAGTAGGGAAACTCTTGGTCCCCGTAACTGTGCCAGAAATCACTGAATAGGAACAGGGCAAGGGCAGTTGTGCTCTGCTGTGTTTTGCCTTAAGACTCAGAGATGCTGGAGGAAGAAACAGAGAAAGGAGGCTGGCAAGAAGTTTGAATGTCCCTTCCCTTGAGGTCATCAGGTGCAGATTAGAATCCTGGGAGAAAAAGATATATGTCCTCCCACTTTCAGGAAGAGTTCTTTATTTCCAGCTACTTACATTTAAAGGTTCTTTCTTGATCAGAATGACACCATGGTATTTATTTTTAAGTTATTTATCTTTTTAAATGCAGAATTGTAAGGAAGAAAATAAAAGTCATTGGTACAGAAAGAAGCTAGATACAATAAATGATGTTGTTGTTGTTCAGTCCCTCCGTCCCACTCTTTACCATGGACTGTAGCACTCCAAGCCTCCCTGTCCCTCATGATCTCCCGAAATTCGCCCAATTTCCAGTCCATCAAACAGATGATGCCATTGAACTGTCTAATCCTCTGTTGTCCCCTTCTCCTCTTGCCCTCAGGCTTTCCCAGCATCAGGGTTTTTTACCAATGAGTTGGCTCTTCACATTGTGTTGGATCTGCAGCTTCAGCATTAGTCCTTCCAATGAATATTCAGGACTGATTTCCTTTAGGATTTACTGATTTGATCGCCTTTCTGTCCAAGGGACTCTCAAGAGTCTTCTCTAGCACCACAGTTCGGAAGCATCATATCTTTGGCACTCAGCCTTCTTTATGGTTCAACTCTTACAACTGTATATGACTACTGAAAAAACCATAGCTTTGACTATATGGATCTTTGTTGGCAAAGTGATGTCTCTGCTTTTATATGCTGTCTAGGTTTGTCAAAGCTTTTCTTCCAAGGAGCAAGCGTCTTTTCATTTCATGGCTGCTGTCACCATCCACAGTGATTTTGGAGCCCAAGAAAATAAAGTCTGTCATTGTTTCCATTTTTTCCCTCATCTATTTGCCATGAAGTGATGGGACTAGATGCCATGATCTTCATTTTTTGAATGTTGAGTTTTAAGCTAGCTTCTTCACTCTCCTCCCTCACTTTCACCAAGAGGCTCTTTAGTTCCTCTTTGCTTTCTGCCAAGAGGGTGGAATCATCAGCATATCTGAAGTTATTGATATTTTTCCTGGAAATCTTGATTCCAGATTGAGTTTCAGCCAGCCAGGCATTTTGCATGATGTACTCTGCGTGTAAGTTAAATAAGCAGGGTGACAATATACAGCCTCGACGTACTCCTTTTCCTATTTGGAACCAGTCTGTTGTTCCATGTCTGGTTTTTACTGTTGCTTCTTGACCTGCATACAGGTTTCTCAGGAGGCAGGTAAGGTGGTCTTGTATTTCCATCTCTTGAAGAATTTTCCACAGTTTGTTGTGAGCCACCCAGTCAAAGGCTTTAGCGTAGTCAATGAAGCAGAAGTAGATGTTTTCCTGGAATTCACTTGCTTTTTCTATGATCCAACGAATATTGGCAATTTGATCTCTGGTTCGTTTGCCTTTTTTACACCCAGGTTGTACATCTAGAAGTTCTTGGTTCATGTCCTGTGGAAGCCTAGCTTGAAGGATTTTGAGCAGTACCTTGCTAGCATGTGAAAGGAGTGCAATTGTGCAGTAGTTTGAATGTTCTTTGGCATTGCCCTTCTTTGGGTTTGGAATGAAAACTGACTTTTTCCAGTCCTGTGGCCACTGTTGAGTTTTCCAAATTTGCTGGCATATTGAGTGCAGCACCTTTACAGCATCATCTTTTAGGATTTTTTTTTAATATAAATTTATTTAATTTAATTGGAGGCTAATTACTTTACAATATTGTATTCGTTTTGCCATACATTGACATGAATCTGCTAGAACAGCTCACCTGGAATTCGATTACCTCCACTGGCTTTGTTCATAGCAATGCTTCCTGAGGTCCAGTTAACGTCACTGTTCAGGATATCTGGCTCTAGGTGAGTGACCACACTATTTTGGTTATCTGGGTCATTAAGACACTTTGGATAGTTCTTTGTATTCTTGCCACCTCTTCTTAATATCTTCTCAATGTTATTGATAGTTATCTGTTAGAGAGATTATCCCTTTTTAAACATGCTTTATTTATATATAATTTTTCATCTTGATTTATTCACTTCACACATAATTTGCTTTCTTCTCATGTCCTTAAATGCTCTTCATGAGCCTAATTTTCATTGACGTCACCATCATTGCTTTATGGACATATCATAATTTGCTACCTTATTTCTAACTTAGACTTTTAAATTCTTCCCAGGGTTATGTTTCACTCAGTGCCTGGTAGCTGTGTTGGTGGTTTTGTTTTCCACTGGGAGGCCATAAATGTGTTAATCATCCTAAGGCCATCTTGAACAGCCATTCCATGTATTTGGGGTTTTGAAATACACGGACAAATTTCCATGCATTTGTTGTGTAATGATACCATGTGAGCACATGGGAAACTCCCCCAGGAGGTCATTAGGACTGAACAACGGACCATGAGGACTTTAAGCATAGTCTCTGGCACATTTTTGCTTTCCAGGAAAGAGTTGCACTCCCCCAACTTAATTTTCTGAACTAATGAACTTCTCCAGGGAAGCCTATGGGGAAACATGATCTCTTATTTAATGATGTGCCGTCAGCTCACTTAATGCTGATTTCTGCATCACTCAGCAAAGGTTTGGAGTGCTTTTGTGTGTTTTTCTATGGATTATTCCTGTGGAATAATGATGTTAACATCTCCAGGAGAGTTGAATTCCAAGCCTGAAGTGAAGATTGACTGTCATTATTGAAAATATCTTGATTATGTAAATTTATTCAAACTTCCCTCTCTGGCAAAGTTTGTTCCCATCCTTTTAAATTCATTCAATGCCTTATCCTTACTATCACCATCCCAATAGAGTAGGCTGGTAAAGCTACTGCAGTATTTTTTAAAAAGGAGATTGAGACAGGGTGAAGAGGTAAGAAGGAGATTTTTTAAGGAAACAGCTATGAGAGGGGCCAGGTTCAGTTGAGGTGCCCATCAGCCTTGTTTTTGGGCTTTGCTGGCAGCATCCCTCGTCTTTTAATGCTTTTCTGATTTCCTGGAGTTGCCTTCTGTGGAAAAACACTTCATTGTTTGGATTTTCTCTACACTTTGTGATCTCAAATGGGAATTACGGAGCATTTTGAGACCTTGGAGCCAATGACGGTGTCAAGAGGTGACCTTGGAGTACTTTGGCTCCTCCTTATCTCCAAAGTCATCCTCAAATACTAACCGTTCTATTGGTGAGAAAATGACAGCAATGACATGGCCAAGTAGCATTTTATTAGTCTGATGTAAAGTCTCTTTAGAAAATGTTGCCATTTTGATCTGTATCTTATGCTGTGAGTAACATGATTGTGCTTGCTGTGCAAACACAGCTTCCAGACAATTATTTGCCAACCAGCATGCCACCACCAAGCCCCTCCTGTGTACAAATTCTGGATCTGCTTTAAGAAGTGGCTTTTAATTGACTTTTGGATTATGGCTCCCTTTGAGACTAATGAAAGCTGTGGATCCTCTGCTAGAAAAAGTGCACAGATCTACATTTGACAGACAGTTTCATGGGGTTTACTTTATCCCTGAAACCACTTAAAAGAAAACAAAGCAACACAAAACAGAAAATCCTTCTGAACAGACCCGAACACCCTCTAGGAAAGAAAACAGAGGTCCAGACAATAAGACGTTCATTTGGGTCTGTTTCAGTAGGTATGTGACACAACTGGGATTAGACTTTAAGTTACTAAATATTGCTACCTCTGAATTTTAGTGACTTGTTTTTCTAGGGACATGTAGCCAGAGGTGATACTCAAAATATTGACCAACCACTATAGCTTGGGAATACTGATTTGATGAATCAATTGATTTTCTCTGTCATCTCCAGCCTTTGTTCAAAAATGCATGTTCCATAAGATGAGAAAGGGCCTGATAACCAGCCAAAGGCTTAACCACTAGGGGGGATTTCCAAGTACATCAGCAGGCTTATGTGGCATGTAGGGCCTGATCTGCCTCCTGACCACAGCAGGAGGAGCAGGCATCCAAGATTAAATGTGAAACAAGGTCATCAGTGCACTGACAGCCTGACCACCAATGGCAAGAGTTCAGGGATGGTTCCTTGAGTGATGTGCAGTTTGAGGTTTGCTGGGAGATGGAGCAATTGATTCTGGTTTCCTAGGCAAGAGCTTTGCATTAGACAACTGAGTTCTGGGTATGGTTTATAGTGGAGATATGCAACATCATCAATCTTAATAATCAACCATGTGGACAATGCTGATGGGACCAGTCATTTTGCATAATCTCTTTCTTGGCAATATAAATCCCCATAAGCAATATTTCCCATCTTCTGTGGGTCAGCAAATGTTAAACCTGTGATGGGACATAGAACTCATCTAATGCAAATCCATGGCCACCCACCCTGTCTGCTGATTCTATTTCCATTTTATAGTTATGGAAACAGTCTTAGAGATGAAAAGTGATGGGCTCAAGAAGTGTGAAAATTTAGTACTGCAGTTCTGCCCCAAGTCCAGGGTAATTCTTAATATTACTTGTTTACTGAGACTTGAAAGCAAAATACCATCTTTATAAATATGTTTTCTTTAGCAATTTCCTAAAACATATTATTTTTGATCGTTCTATATATTTTACAGTAAAAGGTATTATCAAATGTTTCAAGTCAAAGCAGATTCAATGGGGCAGTAGCCTTTCAGGGAAGTCAAACTGCCTCTTGCAAACAAACCTTCTGAAGCGAATCTTCCTGAATCCTCAGTGAGCAGAATTGCTTGCAGTTGGCCATGAGCAAAACTTTGGTGCCATGAGGTCTCACTTTAGCAATGCTCAGAGAATCCTTGCATGGCCAAGGCCACAATGTGTCCCATGATACATGAAACTCTGTGGGATTCCAGAGCCTTTGACTGTAGCATTTCATTGCCTTAACCTTTCCAAAATGGCAAAAGAGATATTTCCTGCACTTAAGTGTTTCTCAAAGCAAATATAAGGGCTTCCCTGGTGGCTCAGCTGGTAAAGTGCCTTCCTGCCAATGCAGGAGACACAAGAGTTGTAGGTTCAATCCCTAGGTCTGGAAGATCCCCTGGTGAAAGAAATGGCAACCTACTCCAGTATTCTTGCCTGGAAGATTCCATGTACAGAGGAGCTTGGTGGGCTACAGCCCATGGGGTTGCAAAGAGTCAGATATGACTGAGCGTGCATGCATGTACGCAAGGCAAATATTAGCTTGCAGTGCTTTATTCTCACTTACCTGCTAAATAAGTCTATTATTCAAAGTTTGGAATCAAAGATAAATGAGGCTTCTCTCCAACACGCTTGCTGCAATTTCCTTAATCGCTGAATTACCCCTTGCTGTTTGTGTTTCTATGATATTTTTGTGCTCCAGTTGAGCTCTGGTATAGGTAAGAATGTCTGGGTTGTGTCAACAGGACTATCACAAAGCCTCTTTCTAATAACTGTACATGCATTGGCATGTATCAAAGTACTAGTTTCAGCTGCCAGAGGCTCCATATTCATGAATGCTGCTGCTAAGTCGCTTCAGTCGTGTCCGACTCTGTGCGACCTCAGAGACGGCAGCCCACCAGGCTCCCCCGTCACTGGGATTCTCCAGGCAAAAACACTGGAGTGGGTTGCCATTTCCTTCTCCAATGCATGAAAGTGAAAAGTGAAAGTGAAGTCGCTCAGTCGTGTCTGACTCTCAGCGACCCCATGGACTGCAGCCCACCAGGCTCTTCTGTCCATGGGATTTTCCAGGCAAGAGTACTGGAGTGGGGTGCTATTGCCTTCTCCTGCATATAAAAACTAAGGGTTCATTTGCATATGGATTAAAACCTGAGGTAGGTTTTCTTATAACTTATGTTCCCTAAATCAGCTGTCCCCAACCTTTTTGGCACCAGGGACTAATGTCATGGAAGACAGTTTTTCCATAGGCCAGATGTGGGTGAGATGGTTTGGGGATGATTCAACTGCATTACATTTATTGTGCATTTTATTTCTATTATTATTACATCAGCTCCACCTCAGATCATCAAGTATTAGACCCCAGAGGTTGGGGACCCCTGCCCTATAGTAGAGGTATAAATAGGCCATGTTTTTCTTGCACTTTTATTTTTCACTTATGTTTTAAGGCATAGTTTAATTTTATTTACCTTTTCCTGATTATAAAAGTAGTATGTGCTTGTTGTGAAGTGGGAAAATGCAAAATAATAATAAAAACAAAAATATCTTCTGCAACCTTATCACTCAGTTGCATTTTGATGTACCTACATTAGGACAGGCTTTTCCACTAGAAGTTGTCAGCAGACTCAATATTCAATTTTATCCTTTTCTTTAAATTGAACATGACCATATTTGCATTTTACAATGTTTTCAGAAACTTTAAGATGGTATTTATATGCTGTTTTTAAAGGTTGCATTATATTTCATCACGTAGCTGCATCATAGTTATCCAAGAGCTACTTAAAGTGTTTCCTCTTATTATTTTTATGTCTTTGATGCTGTAGATGACATTGCTTTGAAGATCTTTGTGCATTAAATGTTGAGTAATTATCCTCAATACTTTCAGAGGGCTTCCCAGGTGACTCAGTGGGTAAAGAATCCGCTTGCAATGCCAGAGACACAGGAGACTTGGGTGTAATCCCTGGGTTGGGAAGATCCACTGGAGAAGAGCATGGCAACCCACTCCAGTATTCTTGCCTGGAGAATCCCACAGACAGAGGAACCTGGCGGGCTAAAGTCCATAGGGTTGCAAAGAGTTAGACACAACTGAAGCGACTGAGCATGCAAACACGCACTTTATCAGAAAGGGCATTACTAGTTCAAAGGTTTTTTTTTTTTTTTTTTTTAAGGTTCTTGATACAAATGACTGGTTTTCCATCTAAAATAGTCTAACCAATTGACACTCTGTAGCACACTAGGAGAATGTTATTATAACCCAACTTCAGCCTCTTTAATACATACATATCCTATATTTATATCTTATACATATGTATCTTATAGAAAACCGTGGTTTCTTATTATGTAAGCTTAAACATCTTTGATTATAAGAGAGATCATATTTTTTTCCATATGGTTTTAACTATTAATAACGATTTCTTTTTCTGTAAACTCTCCCAGTCTTTTCATGAGTCATAGTTGTAGTTTAGCACTGAAGCTGAGTACCAGGAGAATGCTTTTATCCAAGGCTTGTCTGTTGAAAACATAACAGAAATACAAAGCCACGAATGGTTTTCTTCACATCAAGTGGACTCCGCTAGTCTTCTTTAGAGATGCTTGAGTTTGGGGGCATTTCCTTGTATTTAAGATGATGTAAATTATTCTGTGTATGACTTGGGGAGTGAGTTTTAAATGAAGCCCTAGAGAAATGCCGTGTGTTGGTTGCCAGCAGTGGGGGCTCATTTGGAAAACTGAACTAATGTCTGTCATCAGCCTGGGGGTCGTTCTAAGAAGTGGAGGAGCGCTGGAGATGAGGTGTAGCTCGGTGGAGGTGGTCCTGGGCATTTTCCAAGCAGCATAAGCCTGTAATGAGATGTCTGTGCCTGAGGGTTCAGTTTAATTGGTAACTTCCTCCTCCTCCTCTGCTCCTGTCGGAAGACAAGTCAACTGGGGACATTTAGATGGTAGCTTCTCTGAGGAATCCTGTTCAGGGTTCTCTCTGAGAAATAAAAGCTCCATCTTGCAGGGCTTAAGTGACTGGAGATATTTGACACTTGGCATTTCCAGCTTCATGAAAAGGAATCAAAGAGAGATAAGGGTGAGAAGTGCTCATTTTTTACCACAGCCCTCATCTCATGGGAACAGCCACTCTTTCCAACCCTGTGTGGGTATGTGTGTTTCTTGGTTGAATCAATTCAAATATTTTAGATCCCCAAAATGAAATTATTCAATATTAAAATCTTGTTAAACTGTTTTATTCTTTTTATAAAAATTTTATTTATTTTTATTTATCTGCAGCTGTGCTGGGTCTTTGTTGCTGTGCATTGGCTTTCTCTAGTTGCAACAAGTGGAGACCACTCTGTAGTTGTGACGCATGGGCGGGCTTCTTGCTGCAGTGGCTTCTCTTGATGTGGAGCATGGGCCCTAGGGTGTGCGCTTCAGTAACTGCGGCACGCAGGCTCACTTGCCCCGTGGAATGTGGGATCTTCCCGGCCCAGGGACTGAACAGATTCTTAACCACTGGACCACCAGGGGAGCCCTCAATATTAAAATCCTGAAAGTTCATGCAGTCATGTCATCATCTCATTGCATTCTGACCCATCCTGGGTTAAAATCAGGTGTGTTTCCTTATACCTATGCTGCCAAGACCTGACCCACTTGTCTACTGTTCACCTTGTCTTGAGATACCTGAGACCTGGGAAGACAAGAAATTTGCCCATTCCTAAAGAGAAGTGACTGCAGATGGTGACTGCAGCCATGAAATTAAAAGACGCTTGCTCCTTGGAAGAAAAGTTATGAACAACCTAGACAGCATATTAAAAAGCAGAGACATGACTTTGCCAACAAAGGTCCATCTAGTCAAAGCTATGGTTTTTCCAGTAGTCATGTATGGATGTGAGAGGTGGACTAAAGAAAGCTGAGCGCTGAAGAATTGATGCTTTTGAACTGTGGTGTTGGAGAAGACTCTCGAGAGTCCCTTGGACTGCAAGGAGATCCAACCAGTCTATCCTAAAGGAAATCAGTCCTGAATATTCATTGGAAGGACTGATGCTGAAGCTGAAACTATAATACTTTGGCCACCTGCTGTGGAGAACTGACTCATTTGAAAAGACCCTGCTGCTGAGCAAGATTGAAGGTAGGAGGAGAAGGGGACAACAGAGGATGAGATGGTTGGATGGCATTACCGGCTCAATGGAGATGAGTTTGAGTAGCTCTGGGAGTTGGTGATGGACAGGGAGGCCTGATGTTCTGCAGTCCATGGGGTCCCAAAGAGTCGTACATGACTGAGGGACTGAACTGAACTGAAAGAGAAATTGAACTGTTGATCTCTAGATTTTTTTGCAAAGCATTTTTGTATATTCTTAGATTCTCTGAACGGAGAAGGCGATGGCACCCCACTCCAGTACTCTTGCCTGGAAAATCCCATGGATGGAGGAGCCTGGTAGGCTGCAGTCTATGGGGTTGCTAAGAGTCAGACACGACTGAGCGACTTCCCTTTCACTTTTCACTTTCACGCACTGGAGAAGGAAATGGCAACCTACTCCACTATTCTTGCCTGGAGAATCCCAGGGACAGAGGAGCCTGGTGGGCTGCCGTCTATAGGGTCGCACAGAGTCAGACATGACTGATGCGACTTAGCAGCATCAGACTCTCTGAAATGCCCTCAGGAAGAGGCATCCTTTGAATTGTTTTTGCATCTTAGGATCTCATCTCTTTGTAATGCATTGCCTCCTCTACTTGTGACCTAGGTCATTGCGTATCCTAGATGGAGGGCTGAGTTAGGGGTATAATCAGTGACTCGGGAGCAGTTTTTCTCTTTATGAAGCCAACAGGCTTTCGTAAAGACTAGGTCCTGGGTTTTCTTCATTAGTTACACATACATGCTCACCGTCATGCTGTCCCAGATACAGTTACTGTCTCTTTTTCACCCCAAACCAGAGCTGTATATCTGGGGCCTCTGCAGAGCTTCCCATCTGATTCTAGTTTAGATTGCTGCTATAGATGAAAAGAAGTTGAGCTGTTCATCTAACAGCAGGAAGTCCTGGAGACTAGAACCCCCTAAGGAGCTCAGACCACAGAGCCAAGTCAAAAACAAGAAAAGGAATTTGTGTGTCCTTATATTAATAGCTAGAAGCCATCATGTGCCTGGGTGGTTTCTTAAGGGATAAAGGATAAAGCAAACAACACAACTGAAAAGAAAATACTGAAAACCAAAAATTTCTAAGACATCCTTTAAAGCATGGAAAGAATGTGTGAAACAAAATTTACTCATTCATTCATTCTTTCATTTATTCAACTAATGCCCACTGATGCCCTCAAATGCCAATCGGCAATTTGCCAGACACTAAGAACAGAAGGTAAGATGGTTGTGTGTGTTCTGTTAAGACTCAGCCCAGGAATCACAGATTTAAGATAAATGTTAAAAGAAAAGAATAAGCGGGTGAGGGAGACCTGATTAGTTTGATGGTGAGGGAGGGCATATTCCCAGAGACAACATACATATGTTAGTTTCCTATTGTGTCATCAATTGCTGCTGCTGCAAATTGTCACGAACTTAGTAGTTTAGAAACAACAGAAATGTATTCTCTTACAGTTCTGGAGGTCAGAAGTCCTAAGAGGAATCCAAAGGCTACATTCCTTGTGACGGTCTCAGGGAGAATCTGTTTCTCTTTTCCAGTTTTTGGAGTCCACCTGCATTTCTTGGCTCATGGCCCATTGTCTTCCTTCAAAACGAGCAGCAGAGCATCTTCCAGTCTCTCTATTTGTCCTCTCCTTCCCATGTTACACTGTTCTGTGTTTTATAAAGACCCTTGTGGTTGCACGGACTCCACCTGGATAATCGAGGATCATCTCTCAAGATCCTTAATCCCATAGGCAAAGTCCCTTTTGCCATTTGAGAAACATGCCCACATGTTCTGAGGATTAGGGCATAGGCATCTCTAGGGGCTGTCACTAAGCTTACCTTAATATGGTAATATGGTAGCAAGGGAATTGGATATTTGGGGATGTGCTGTAGATCATCCTTTGCCGTCGTTTTTTTAGGGGTAGGGCCAGGGAGAGGTAGTGACTCCTCTCACTCTTCATCTTGGTGTTCTTCCTCCCTCCTCTCCCCCTGCCAGCCCTGGGCCCCAAGAGAGAACACACACTGTGGTTATTTCCAATAAGATTTTAGGAAGAATTACAAGTGAAGAGATGAAAGACAGGGAGAACCCTCGATCTATATTTCTTCTCATTGCAAATATCTTCAGTCAATGAAATTACAGTTTCAGGCAGGCCCCCCTTAACAAGCTCCAAATTAATGACCCTGTAGAAGAGGGCCTCCGGAGAAGGCAATGGCAACCCACTCCAGTACTCTTGCCTGGAGAATCCCATGGACGGAGGAGCCTGGTAGGCTATAGTCCATGGGGTTGCAAAGAGTTGGACACGACTGATGCGACTTAACAGCAGCAGCAGCAGCAGCAGAAGGGGGCCTCATGCTGACTGGAGAAGGATGGGCCTTCTCTTCACAGTCTTGCCTTTTGGTCTTACTCACCAGGCCTGAGGTACAGGGGTGGGTGTGCTCAGATGCTCAGTCATATCTGACTCTTTGTAGCTCCATGGACTGTAGCTCGCCAGGCTACTCTGTCCATGAGATTTCCCAACCAAGAATGCGGGAGTGGGTTGCCATTTCCTTCTCTAGGGGATCTTCCCAATGTAGGATAGAACCCGCATCTCTTGTGTCTCTTGCATTGGCAGGTGGAGGCTTTACCACTTAGTGTTACCTGGAGGTGAGTCAGTTAGGCCTCTTGCCATTTGATCTATGAGGTTGCTCCCATCACACCACATGTTCACACACACATACACACAAATGCATATACACAAACAGGCACACACACATACACACCCACATATACACATTCACAATTTTAAAATTTGGGGCTATAGTGGATTAATGGGCTTCCCAGGTGACTCAGTGGTAAATAATCTGTCTGCCAATGCAGGAGCTGCCAGAGACATGGGTTCGATCCTTGGGTCAGGAAGATCCCCTGGAGGAGAAAATGACAACCCACTCCAGTATTTCTTGCCAGGATTGTCCCAGGGACAGAGGAGACTGGTGGGCTACAGTCCATAGGGTCACAAAGAGTCAGACACAGCTGAGGGGCTGAACAGGCACACATAGATGATTAACAATGTTGTGATAGCTTCAGGGGAACTGCACAGGGACTCAGCCATACAGATACAAGCAGCCGTTCTCCTGCACACCCCCCTCCCACCCAGGCTGCCACATAACACTGAGCTGTATACACATTCACATTTACATATATAAACATGGTGATTCTTTCTCTATAATTTTTTAATTAACAGACTATTATTTTGAGCAGTTTTCGATTTAGGGAAAATCGAGTAGAAAGTACAGAGTTCCAAAATACTCTTTCATCTTCCCCCCTGCTTCTCATATTAACAAATTCTTACTTGTGGCATATTTGTTAAAACTGATGAGCCCACAGTGATATAGCTTTACTGTCTAAAGTCAAAAATTTATATTGATTCACTCTTTGTGCTACACATTCTGTCGGTTTTTGACAAAGGTATAATGACATGTATCCACCATTACAATTATTCAAAATAGGTTTGCCACCATAGAAATCCCCTATCATTTAAAAATACCATTTTCTGTGAATTTTATGAAAATTTCAGACCCTCTTGCACTAATCATTGTGTGCTGGTGCTGTCTCATCACTAAGTGACTTGCCAGCGAGCCCGAGGGTCTAGTGCCCTTGGCTGTGCCAGACCTTGTCGAGGCCCCAAATTTGCTCAGAGCAGAAGCTTTTGCCCTGCAGACCGAGACAGCTCCCCTGACCTGTGAGACTCCATTGTATGCATACCTTTCCAACTCTGGCTCAGCAGTTGTGGCACACTGGCTTAGTTGCTCTGTGGCATCTGGAAGGGCACCCATGTCCCCTGCATTGGCAGGCTAATTCTTCACCACTGGACCACCAGGGAAGTCCACTGCATGCCTCTTGTGTGTTTACTCCTGTTCAGCACTTTCTCACCTATTCCCACCCCAGGTTTAGAAGAAGAATATACACACAAGATGCATCTGTTCTTATCCTCAGTAATTCATTTTCCAAATAGATGCCAGTGATCCTCTGTTGGATCATGTTATTCTTTCACTTAAAGCCTTCCTATGGCTTCTCTTTGGACAGAGAATACAGCTTGGACTTTGTACCTTGTCCCTTTTTACTTCACCTGTCTTAGGTCTTCTCTCCCTCACTACTAAGGTTCTATTATTCTGGCCTGCCTTCTGTCTGGGCTTCCCTGGTGGCTCAGATGGTAAAAGAATCTGCCTGCAGTGTAGAAGACCTGGGATCGATCCCTGGGTTGGGATGATCTCCTGGAGGAGGACATTGCAACCCACTCCAGTTTTCTTGCCTGAGACTCCCCATGGACAGAGGAGCCTGGTGGGCTACAGTCCATGGGGTCACAAAGAGTTGGATATGACCGAGCAACTAAGCATAGCACAGCCTTCTGTTCAGTGAGCACACCAAGACTGTCTACCTATGGCACCTTTGTACTTATCATTTCCTCCACTGGGAATGATGCCTGATTCCTTATCACTTAGTTATCAGCTCTTAGAAGCCTTTCCCTCTTGTTGCTTTTTTTCTTTTGCATCTTGTTTTATTTCTTTATAGCATTTGTCATCATCTGAAAGGATCTTATTTATTGATTGGGTTACTTGTTTATAACCCATCTCTCCCTAATTAGAGCATAAGACCCATGAAGTCAGGCATTCTTCTGCTTGATTCACTCTTAGGCACCATGGGTATGCTGGTGTACAACCACCGTGGATGCCGATTTATCAAGTGAACATGTGTTTATCTAGCAGAGCAGTATCAGCCTTGTTTCTGTCCTCAAAGAGCTTATAATCGATCTTTTGGTGCCCTTTAAGCCAAGCTCCCAGCCCCATTAAAGCACTTCCATGTGGCACATCCTGGTACAATCTTTAGGGACAAACTCTACTTTACAAATCGAGAATTAATTACAATGCTAAAGTAACCCAATGCATTTACATAAATTAATTAAGTTTAACTTAATTTCCAGCTAGACTGTAGTCCCTTTTTCCCCCTTTGGGAATTTTCCACTTCCTGAGGAAGGTGAAACAGAATAATCGTTCAGATTTTCATCAAGAGGTTTGTAAGAAACCAGGACTGGTTCTATAGCTCTTGATGTCAGGGTGGGAAACGAGGGAGAGAGGAGGATAATGACTTTTCTGAGCCTATATCTAGCCCAACTCTGTCGACTTTTTCCAAATGTCTTTCTAGGTGATGCTGAAGGGGTCTTCTTGCTTTCATTGGCTAGAAGAGGTAGCTCATCAGCCAGAATGTGGAACTGCAGAGTTCCACAGAAAACTCATCTTACATCTAAGACTTCCACTGAAACCTACAGGGCCAGGCTTTGAAAAAAGTGAAATGTCTTTAGAAATCTTTGCACTGTCTTTATTCTGGGGTTACTGCCAGTCTCTGGCACCCAAGGCTCAGATACACAGGGAAACCTCCCGTCCTCCTGAATCACTGTGCCTTTTCCCTTAGATGGGAGATCCCCACAAAATGTGCGAAGAAGTTGACTCTTGCTCTGTTGTCTTTTCTCAAAAACAGAAACTTCCCCAGCCCTCTCTCAAGCTGTCACTGAGAACTGGACTAGAGGAGTGGATTTGCCAAATGGCTGTCAGAGCTGACACTGAGGGCAGCATCAGCAGGGAGCCTGAGTTGCCTTTGGTGATGTGATCTTTTCTCCTGCGCATCCCCTCAGGTTCCCTTCGACTGTTCTGAACCAATGACACAGATCTCAAGCCGAGAAACAGTTAAGTTACTCACCAGCTGGTTCTTCTAGTAATTAGTGAGAATGAGTGAGAGCTTTCTTTTTAGGGATTCCTGATGATGCTAAAGCTGAAACTCCAGTACTTTGGCCACCTCATGCGAAGAGTTGACTCATTGGAAAAGACTCTGATGCTGGGAGGGATTGGGGGCAGAAGGAGAAGGGGACGACAGAGGATGAGATGGCTGGATGGCATCACTGACTCGATGGACGTGAGTCTGAGTGAACTCCGGGAGTTGGTGATGGACAGGGAGGCCTGGCGTGCTGCAATTCATGGGGTCTCAAAGAGTCGGACACGACTGAGCGACTGAACTGAACTGAACCCACTTCCGGAAGGAGGGGGCAGGTCTATGAAGTCTGCTTCAAGCCAGTCTTACTCAGACAGCAGTAAGTATGAGCAGTGCTGGGATTTAAGTTTGTCTCCTTTCTCACCAACTCCTCAATATAGACCTGTTTCTCTCACTGGCAAATGCAGTGAAAAGGGCTCTCATGAGAACGAACCAAGGAAGGGATACGTCCACTGATTAGAAACTTCGAAATGAGTGCTGGGCCTTGGATATTCATACTGTTGATTTATGTAACCGTGTGCAATAGGGAAGTTGTTGAAAATAATAATGCAACAGAATTTTATAGCTATGTGGATGTTTCAAACAGAAATCCATCCCAGCTTTGTATTCTCAGATGAGAATGGTAAGCTGTTGGTATGTGGGTTTTACCTCCTCTACCGTGGCAGACATTACTGGATGATCACAGCATCCTTTCTAGTTGAAATGAAACACAGTGGGAAGATTGTTCTGAACACAGTGTTCTCAGCAGCCAGTATAATCGATCGGTAATGTCATGCAAAATGAAACTGCATTTGCCATCCCTGTTTTAAGTTAATGAGGTCTACTATACATGCGAGCCCTGGTGCCACCTGGGATGGCCTCAACTAAAATGCTCTCATGTTTTTAATTTCAATTCCAGACTCATTTTGTTTTGGAGACACAGTCTCCTGCCCAAAGTGAATCAGCCTTCCTGTTCTTCCTTCTCATCAGCATTTCTCTCTAGGCTCTCTTGAGTGTGGATCAAAAGGCAGTTCTAAACCTTGTTGGGAACACCCCTTCCCATGGACTTTAAAAGTCAAGTCCTGAAAGACATGAGTCCTCTCAAAGACAAGAGTGTTGGAAGCTAAGTCTGGACCAAGTGTTCTGAACAAATCTCTGGTGCAGAGATCTGGCCTGGAGCCATTTTCTCTAATGTTCTCACTGCAGTGTCCCATGACTGATCTTATTTCAGGGAAGTGTATGAGTTTTGTAGCAAATTACAAGGATGGTCTAGTTCCTGAAATCAGCCGAAGGCCAATTAAGGTTTCTTGGGAGCTTCTTCCTCAGCTGCAATGTCATCATAAATGACTCTCCAGTACAATGGAGGGCTGATGTTTTATAAACCAATACCGTATTTTTGGAGTGATTAAAATCTTCATCTCAGTCACCTGCCTGGTGAATGACCAGTAGCTGTTGATTTCAAAAGGATTACAATCAATTCATATCCATTAAGAAAATGACTTGAGGGGCTTGTCTGGTGGTCCAGTGGCTACGACTCGGCACTGCCAGTACAGGGGGCCTGGGTTTGATTCCTGGTCAGGGAGCTAGACCTCACATGCCGAGACTATAACCTGGCGCGGCCAGAGAAATAAATGCTTAAAAAAGAAAAGAAAATTACTTGAAACACTGCCAGTTTGGGCTCAGTGGGGCTTAATCTGATTTTGGAAAGATGGAAGAGATGTACAATTAAAGGAAAGAGGAAAGGCAGAAAAGAAATTCAAATAAGAATCTTCCCCAAAGCCCAAGGCCTTTCTGGTTTATTCCTTTCCATTAGGATTAAGTATCTGTCGAATTCTTCCTACTGTGGTCAACTCTGAAAGGGTAGAGAGGAAGGAGAAAACACTAACAATGCCGATTGTTGGAATTTGTAGCTTAGTAGGGGAGACATGGAGCTTCCCTGATGGCTCAGTGGTAAAGAACCCACCTGCCAAAGGAGGAGACACAGGTTTGATCCCTGGGTTGGGAAAATCCCCTGGAGAAGGAAATGATAACTTACTCCATTATTCTTGCCTAGGAAATCTCAGACAGAGAAACCTGGCAGGCTACAGTCCATGGGGTCACAAAAGAGTCAGAGACATGACTTAGCGATCAAACAAAGGGAGACATAGAACACATTGAAAAAGCAGCTATGTTAGCAGAAATTTCTTTAACATTTTCTAGGTGACTAGCTCTCTTGGAGAAAGAAGAAAAGGAAAATGAATAGTGATAGTTGACTTTTACGTGGCTCTTACTGCAGGCTTTGCATTAAGTGTTTTATGCATTTAACTCAGTCTTCACAACAGCCGTATGATGTGTATACCATTACTATCCCCATTTTGCAGATGAGGAAACTGAGGCCCAAGAAAGTGAAGAAAGAGCACACAATCAGCAAGTGGAGGAACTGGGATTTGCACACCAATATTCTGACCCTATAATCTGAGGTTTTAACCACTGTTCTCTGTTGCCTGCCAAGGAGAAGGGTATTCCCCACTCTTGAGGGTTTTAATTTTCCCTGGGGCTGAGGCCTGGGTCTATGGAATAGTTAAGCTAGAGGTAGAGGATGGGACAATGGAGACAGGGATAGACAATGATGACTCCAGGAAGGGGAGGAGTCTGAACTGACCTTTGGACATAGCTGTGCATGCATGCGGGAGGCTCTGCACAGAGAAGTAGAGAAGGTTCTGGAACAGGAGCAGAAGTGACTGAAAGTGTGGCCGCAACTAGTGGCTAAAGGGTTTCCATCTGCCCGAGGGAGAGGAATCATTAAACCAAAGGCTGTCTCTTCACATGGACAGGGTTATACACTGAGTACTGGGGATGGAGCAAAGACTTGGAATCTGACAGATAAGGCTGAAATTTTTTAAACTTAATTTTTATTGCAGTATAGTTGCTTTATAGCATTGTGTTAGTTTCTACTGTACAGCAAAATGAATCAGCCATACTTATACATATATTCCCTCCCTTATGGACTTCCCACCCATTCAAGTCACCACAGAGCACTGAGTAGAGTTCCCTGTGCCATATAGTACGTTCTCATTGTATGTGAGAGCTCAGTCGTGTCTGACTCTTTGTGATCCCATGGACTTGGGCCTGCCAGGTTCCTCTGTTACTGGAATTCTCCAGGTAAGAATACTGAAGTGGGTTGCCATTTCCTAGTCCAGGGGATCTTAGGGATGGAACATGAGTCTCATGTCTCCTGCATTGGCAGGTAGACTCTTTACCACTACACCACCTGGGAAGCCCGTGTTCTCATTAGTTATCTATTTTGTACATTGTATCAATAGTGTATATATGTCAATCCCAATCTTCCAATTCCTCCCAACCTCCCCCCCAACCCATTTTCCCCTTGATAGCCATATATTTGTTCTCTACGTCTGTGTCTCTACTTTTGCTTTGCAAGTAAGATTATCTGTACCATCTTTCTAGATTCCACATATATGTGTTACTGTACGATACTTGATTTTCTGTTTCTGATTCTTTCACTTAGTATGACACTCTCTAGGTCCGTCCACCTCTCTACAAACGACCCAATAAAGAAGCTGTGGTACGTATATATATATAGTGAAATATTACTCAACCGCAAATACACTGGTATATTACTCAGCCATAAATAGATTTAAATTGTGATTATGCCACATGATCCTCAAGGGACTCTGAGCAAAAACTATTAGAAGAGCTTCTATTTCAGTTTTCCCAAATGCAAGATAGGAAGAAGGACTACAGAAGAATAGGAAGAGTTGTGTGCTTTGTAAAGAATTCCTTTATTTATTTTTTTTCAGAAATATTCACTGAGTACCAATTATGTGCCATGTTTTGGGCTAGGTGCTGGAACAATAAACAAAAGAAACCTGAGGGCTGCTCTCCTGGAGCTTTCCTGCTAACTGGGGAGGTAAAACAATAAATAAACAGACAAAATAGTTTCAGGTTACCAGAAAGGTTTTGAAGAAAACACACGGCTGGGCAGAGGGAGTGTAGTTAATGGTTTTGACTGTGCCAAGGACAGTTTATGTTTAGCAGGAAGCAATCGGTACATGGGAGCTTTCATTCTATGTAATAACAGGTGAAACTGTTGGAATTCAACATATGAGGGGAACCCATGGTGTCAAATACTCTTTGCTGCCTACTCAGCAGGTATTTCTCCTTTCTTCCTTGCTTACTGATCTCTGCTTAATCCAAGATTCATCTTCCAGTTTAGGGAAGAATCACGGCCAAACATGGAACCTCCCTCACTTTGCCAGGGGCTGGATTAAAGGGAATCATGTGACTTGGGTCTGGCTGAGATATGAGGGTTCCTGGGAAAGGCTCCTTGCTCTAAAATGACTGCCAAACAAAAAGCACGTAGAGCAAACAAACTGTGCTCTCTCTTCCTGATGCTTGTATGTGAACATTGAAAAGGCAGTAGACTTCCTGGGGCCGTGAAGGAGCTGGCCGAGAAGGCAAGCCAGGGTGTTGAATGTGGCAGAGAAGAAGGGGGAAATATATGGGTTTATTATGCTTGTTGGGCGGAGAAGGCAATGGCACCCCACTCCAGTACTCTTGCCTGGAGAATCCCGTGGACGGAGGAGCCTGGTAGGCTGCAGTCCATGGGATCACAAAGAGTCGGACACGACTGAGCGACTTTACTTTCACTTTTCACTTTCATGCATTGGAGAAGGAAATGGCAACCCACTCCAGCGTTCTTGCCTGGAGAATCCCAGAGACGGCGGAGCCTGGTGGACTGCCGTCCATGTGGTCGCAGAGAGTCAGACACGACTGAAGCGACTTAGCAGCAGCAGCAGCAACATGCTTGTTGGGACACTGAATTTGTTGCCTAGGCCTCATCCCATCACACATTCCTTCTTAAATCAATTAGTAACATGGTACTTATTGTTCAGGGCATTCGGGGCTGGATTTTTGGTTGTTGACAGACAGGGCTGACTGTTAGAGGCAAAGCATGGTGACAAAGCAGGATCTTAGGAATAGGCTTTTGGTCCTTCCTAAGGACTGGTGTGGTGATAAAGGAGAGGAAGAGAGTTCGACTCTGTTATTGATGTGCAGCTTTGGAAGATCCAACCCCAGATTTATCAAAACCATCCTGAAATTAAGTAGGGAAGTCTTTCCTGATTCCATGTCTCCCGGGGACATCACTCTTCAAGTGTGGGGGTACCTCCTCCTGGGAATCCCCATAGGCAAGGTGCTGAATAGGAAGCCCAGAGTGGATGTGCTACGTTTTCAAGAAACTTCCACCTTCTACCAATAAATGGGAAGAAACTCCAGAATGGACCTTTATGAAGTTTGGGATCCTAGTATACTCACTGCTTTCCCCCAATGCCCACGACAATTCCCAACACAGCATCGGTTCAGTTCAGTTGCTCCGTCATGTCTGATTCTATGTGACCCCATGGAGAACTGCAGGATGTCAGGCCTCCTTGTCCATCACCAACTCCTGGAGTTTGCTCAAACTCATGTCCATCGAGTCAGTGATGCCATCCAACCATCTCATCCTCTGTTGTCCCCTTCTTCTCTTGCCTTCAATCTTGCCCAGCATCAGGGTCTTTTTTAATGAGTTAGTTCTTTGCATCAGGTGGCCAAAGTATTGGAGCTTCAGCTTCAGCATCAGTTCTTCCAATGAATATTCAGGACTGATTTCCTTTAGGATGGACTGGTTTGATCTCCTTGCTGTCCAAGAGACTCTCAAGAGTCTTCTCCAACACCACAGTTCAAACACATCAATTCTTTGGTGCTAAGCCTTCTTTATGGTCCAACTCTCACATCCATACATGAATACTGGAAAAAACCATAGCCTTGACTAGACAGACCTTTGTTGGCAAAGTCATGTCTCTGCTTTTTAATATGCTGTCTAGGTTGGTCATAGCTTTTCTTCCAAGGAGCCAGTGTCTTTTAATTTCATTGCTGCAGTCACCATCTTTAGTGATTTTTGCACCCAAGAAAATAAAGTCTGTCACTGTTTTCATTGTTTCCTCATCTATTTGCCATGAAGTGATGGGACCGGATGCCATTATCTTAGTTTTCTGAATGTTGAGTTATAAGCCAACTTTTTCACTCCCTTCTTTTACTTTCATCACGAGGCTCTTCAGTTCCTCTTTGCTTTCTGCCATAAGGGTGGTGTCACCTGCATATCTGAGGTTATTGATATTTCTCCTGACAATCTTGATACCAGCTTGTGCTTCATTCAGCCAGGCATTTCGCATGATGTACTCTGCATATAAGTTAAATAAGAAGGGTGACAATATATAGCATCGGGACTGAACAAATATCCTTGAAATTAATAATGAAGTGTATTGTAATGATCCAGTGGCTAAGATTCTGAGTGAAGTAGGTGGCCTGGATTCCATCTCTGGTTAGGGAACTAGGTCCCATGTACTGTAACTAAGACCCAGTGCAGCCAAATAAATAAGTATTTTTTTAAAGAAACAAACATGGATACATTTTAGAATTGCACAACCATGGCATGAATTTCTAAAATCCAAACATAAATATACCAAGAGTGTGTCTTTATATTTTTTTTATCACTAATGACATTGAAAATGTTTAAGGAGCTCTTGCCTAGGAATATCCAACTGGACTTTCATTTGAGCCTTACAACCTATTGTTAAGACCTTTCCTTAATCCTCTTTCCTGGAACATGTTTCTATAATACATGGAAGGCCCCCAGTTCTCCAGGTCAGTAGCAAACTTTTCCGAGAGCCACATTAGCATCCTTCATCCAGGAGAACAAGAAGGAAATAGGATCTTGAATGGCACAGCTGGGTGGCCTTCGCTGGTGTGATTGTTCTCACCTAATTTGGTCTGCCTGTACTCAGAGCATCCCTCTCTACCCTGCAAAGCCTGACCAGAAAGAAGCCTGTTAAGCTTTCCCCGTTGCCTTAGCCCACAGTGAGCTGACTCACACATTTCATAATCTGCATAATCTATTTCTTATCTATCACAGCCATTAAAACATCAAGTGGCAACACAGGACAAAGCCTGGCAGAGTCCACATCCTGCTTCCCCAACAGAATGTGCACTCTACCAGGCAGAGGTCACACCTTCTGCTTTTTCATACATCTCTGGGTCGAGCCCTGGTGATGTCATATACTAATATATTTTCTTTTTTTCTCTTTATATTATATTGGAGTAGAGCTGATTGACAATACTGTGATGGTTTCACCTGCAATCACACAGCAAAGCGATTCAGCCACACATATACACATATCCATTCTCCCTCAAAGTCCCCTCCCATCCAGGCTGCCACATAACATCCAACAGAGTTCCCTGTGGTATAAACTAGTATATTCTTAAAGCTTTTCAAGCCTCAGTTTCTCCAGTTGGAAAATGTGCACTGCACTGGTAGCTCCTTTATAAGGTTATTGTAACTATTAAAGAGAAAAAAAAATGTAAAGTGTCTCCTACAATATCTAATACCAGTTTGCACTCAGAGGTTACTTGCCTGTTATTAGGATGTGGAAGTGCTCAATCCCTGTTTGGGGATCTGATAACTGAGAACAGACTTGACTCTCTCACCTTATCTGGACAGTGATGCTCCTACTCTATTTGAAGCCTGGAGGTTCTCAAACCCTGTTCTGAGCTTGTTATGGAGGAAAAGGCAGTGGTTTCAGGAATGGAAACCCAGGTAAAATTGGGCCAGCCTCTGCTCTCTAAGAGTGGTCACCAGCCCCTGGATTAATAGGAGCTATAGAACAAGAAGGGGCTTCCCAGGTGGCTCAGTGGTAAAGAATCTGCCTGCAATGCAAGAGATATGGGTTTGATCCCTGCATGGAGAAGATCAGCCAGAGGAGGAAATGGCAAACTCACTCCAGTATCCTTACTTGGAAAGTTCCGTGGACAGAGGAGCCTGGCAGCCTACAGTGCATGCGGTCTCTAAAAATTGGACACGACTGAGTGACTGAGCTTGAAGAAGACAGGACAAGATGGAGATGAAGTGCAGACTTGCCAGAGGCTGTTGTGGGTGGCAAGGTCTGCACAGGAGCAGCATCCTCTGGAAAGCAAGGTCACCAGAAGCCCACAGAGGGTCACGTGCTGATGAAGACTGAGAGCCACCAGCCCTCTGGAGGGCATGTGGCTTTTTCAATCCACAGAATCCAGTTTCTTCACTTTGGCTGGCCTTTGTTGCTGGCCTCACTATGAGAGTGTTTCAGTAAGGATCAGGCAGGAGACTTATGCTTGTTCTAATTCTGCTGTCTTCCCGGAGTCACAAATAAAACTACTGAGATGCCATTGGCCAAAAAGTCATTTACTCTTTGCTCATCTCTCCAGCCTGGGTCCTGGGCCCGTAGTGACTGCCAAGGTACCGCCCACTGCCCAAGTCCAGTTGTGTCAAGCCAAGTGGAGTATGAAGGTGGAGTTTGGAGCATTGAGGCTGGGTGATTCTTTAGAGATCACTGATGCCACCTCCTCATCGTACAGAGAAGGAAACTGAGGCCCACAGAGGAGAGAGGACTTGTACTGTTGCATGGCCTATGGATGTTAAATTTCAATCTTATTCTGCATCGTATACTCTTTCTAGTCCTGCCTGTAGTCAGAAGCCCACTTCTGTTCTGGAAGACAGAAGATGGCCTCTGACCATAAAGGCTGATTTTTATACAACCAACCCAGAAAAGCAGAAGGCTTCAGCATGTCTTTGGCCTGGATCCAGAGAGATGCTAGGCCATGAGGGATGGGTATATTTCCTCTTACTGTCTTCCCATCTTCAGCCCATTGCAGCTTTTCTATAAACTGTGAGGTCTGTAAACCCACATATTTGTTCATTTCCTGTCATATGGATTTTACAGGAACACAGGCCAGAAAGAGGCTAACACAGAGGGTTTAATTAATACTAGAAATAATGATAATAATTTGTAGTTAGCATGCTGTGCTCACAGCACCAGATGCTGTTCTGTTGTTTGTACATATTAACTCGTTTAATCCTGACAACCATCCTGTCCCATAGTTTATAAAGAAGGAAACTGAGGCAAAGGAAGTAATTAGCCCACGATCACTCGGCTTACCATCTGTAGAGCCCGGATGTGGATTTAGCCAGGCTGAACCCTAAGCCCCTGCTTTCTCCCACTATTCTTTACTGTCCCAGGAGCAGCTAAGGCCACTTTAGAACATGGCTGCACTGTCTTTATTATTTATTTACTTATACGTATTTATTTTTGGCTGCACCGGGTCTTCATTACTGTGCTGGGGTTGGGCAGGCGGGCTACGGTAATTGCGGTGCTTGGGCTTTTCATTGTGATGGCTTGTCTTGTTGCAGAACACAGACTCTAGGCATGGACTCAGTAGGCAGCTGGTGGGCTCTAGAACTCAGGCTCAATAACTGTGGCACTTGGTTGCTCTGCAGCAGGTGGGAATCTTCTCAGACCAGGGGTCAAGCCCATTTCTCCTGGACTGGCAGATTGGACTCTCAACCACTGGACCACCAGGGAAGTCCTGCTGTTTAAATCATTGATTAAAAATTCTGTCTCCCTGTCCTCAGGAGCAAGAGATGGAGTGGGCTCAGAAAGGCAGCAACTTCCCTCCCCGACATCCCATCCCAGCTCTCAACCCCCATAACCAGAGGAAGTCGCCTGCCCCTGCCCTGCGCTCTTAGATGCTTGCTGGCAAAGGCAGGGGAGGTCAATACTGAATTGAGTTTTAATATTCCCTTTGGGTAAAATTTGCAGGTTCTCACTTGTGCACTGAAAGATAGCCATTTGATCTCTCTCAATTCTATATGAATCTTGTGAACTGGTCTCTGGAAACCGCTCACATGACAGGTAATAAATAAAAGGGAGCCCATTCCTTCTCTCCAAAGGAGGGGTTAGGAGGCTTGGAATAATTCATCAAGGCCCCCAACCCATCACACACACACACTCACACCCACCCACCCACACACACACCCCCAGCGCTCCCCTCCACCAGAAAAGCATCAACGTAGCCTCTGAATTATGTGCTTTGATTAATTTCTAAGGAAAGAGATCAGCTTTGCCAGAGCCTATGTTGTGTTTTCTCTAAATCAGGGAAAATAACATTACCGCTCCAAATGTTGCTATTAGAATGAGATTTATATTTACCTAGAGAGGCAGCTCTGGAGAGAGATGCAGTGAGGAGTTTACGCTACAGACAGAATAATCTGCCCTGCTGAAATGTGATTTGCTGCAGAGGGCTGTTTGGGGTTCGGATAAATGAGAAAGATAAACACGATGACTGCTGGTGGTTTTCAGTAACACGATTACTGCTGGGGGATAGATCTCTTTCCCTCTTTCTGTGTCTCTCATCCTCTCAGCTTGTGAATGAGCCAAAGCACCAAAATTTCCAAAATAGAAGATTGAGCTGGCAAGAGTCTGACATTTGTCCACGTCTACATCATCCCATGTATCCATGGGTACACACATGCCCTTATTTGCACACACAGCACATGTGTGCACAGGCAGACGCACACAGTGGCATTTGGATTTCAGTTTGGGCAGCTTGTTGGGCAGAGAAGTGACACTTTCTGTCACAGTCATTTTTCTTCCACCCAGATGCAGAGCACATGGGACCCTAAAGGTACTACCAATATACTGGCAGGAAGCAATTTATCCCACAAGATAAAGTTATGAAATTCAGATGCGGTAAAAGGAAACTCAGCTATAAACCCCTTAGGTGCTCAGAGCTTTACTACTTGTGGTCTTAGGCTACGAAATAAAAGTGTCCCATGGGTGCCGTTGGCTTTGCATTAGTCCCAGGCATTTTGCAGATCTAGGTCAGAATTGGAAAGGGGAATCAGGAATTTAGATTCAGGCTCTTTCCTGTCTAACATTTGTGAAGCTCTCACTTATGAACAAGGTTGTCCTGGGTCTCCGAGTTGGAATCACCTATAATCCTTGCTCAAGGGGACATCAAAGCATGACCCCAAGTAGACTGAACATAAGCCTAGTAGGGAAGAGGGACCACGTGAGAGGCACAGAGGGAAATTGCTGCAAGAGAGGCATCACTTTCAGCTAGAAAAGGAGGGGAGGGTACCGGCCTTGTCCTTAAATCATGTCATGGAGGAGATGTAAGATTTGGACTGAAGGTAGTGAAGGAGGGAGGGCATTTCTGGCAGAGAGAAGAGAGTCGTTAAAGATGGAGAGGGGGGGAAGTGGGGGACATATTTGGCGATAACCGTCTGGCTGCTCTAGGGCACGAGGCACATGTGTGGATGTAGAAGAAAGAGGGTGGAAAAGAAAATATCTTTTCTGTGTTCTCTGTGATCCCTGTCTTTACCACGTCTTCTTCAATCCAGTGGGATTGTGCCCCAGATTGTTGACCTAAAAGCCCTTTTGCAGGGAGCGGTCATTCTCACTAAGTATCTGTAAGGGCTCTGTGTTTAGGCAGAACATCAAAGTAGAAGGTTCTGCAGGATGCCTCAGGGAAGAAACCTGTCTCTACCTGCCTCCCTGCTGTCTTTGCCCAAGTTATTTCCTTTACCTGAATGTGTCCTCTCTTCCCATGACAATTTGTCTAAATTCAGACTCATCCTCCAAGATACAGCTCAAATGCACATTTCACAGGAAGTTCCTCCTTCCTGTCCTCAGCTAGAAGCAACTGTTCTTTCTCTGGAACCTTGGAATCCCCTGTTCCTCTGGGATGTTACTGGGCCTCTCCTGCCAACAGTGGAAAATCCCAAATGACTAGTCATGCCCCACTCCCAATTCTGCATGGTCTCTGTGTGTCTATTCCTGTAAGAAGTTCTTATTATAGATCTGAAGTCGGTTGCCAGGCTGGGCTTAATAAGCATAAACTGTCTAAAACAGGAGACTAAAGGGTCGAGTGCTGTAGCTCTGAACTTTGAATCCAATCAGCTCATCAAAAATGTGGCCAACAGGGTGAGAGAGTGACAGTATTATTCCAGTTCCTTTGCTAGGGGTCTGGGAAGGGGCCTTGAGTTCTAAAGCCCAGGATCCTCCAGGCAGGCATTGAGAACAGGCAGCACCACAACACAGAATACAAGACCCCCTCAGGGGTCTCTATCCATTGGTTAGAAGGCACAGCATATATGGCCCCAGCCGGGGCTCTTCCAACATCCTTCCAACCAAATGAATTACCTTCCTTCTCCCCAAACCTGGCTTCCTCTCTGGATTCCAACAGCAACCCCATCCACGCAGCAGCACAGTTCAGAGAGTCAGAAAGCATCCTCCACCTCTTCTCATCTTCCATTTCCGGTCTACCATCAAGTCTAGTGATTTTATGTATACTATGTCACTATATGTCTTTCCTTCTACCTTTTTCTACTAAGCCCTAACCAAGCCACCATCACCCCTCTCCTGGGTAATTGCAGTAGCTCCTAACTCTTTACCCCAGGCTCTCTGGCCTTCTTCATGTCCATTCCCACACATCAGCTAGTTTGACAGCAAATCTATAGCTCCTTCTTTCAGTCATTGCTTCCTTTGCTGTCAGGTGGGATCCAGTCATGTAGCCCGGGTCGGTCATGGCAGGGAATTTGAAACCATCTCACCTCTTCAGTCGCATCTTCCCTGACTCTCTCCTTGTCTCTCTGGACTTCAGATGTGATGACCTCTCCTCACAGCATTTGCAGATTGCCTTTCTCTCTGCCAAAGACAGGCAGCCTCCTTGTTTTTGTTTTAGCTTTGCTTAGTTTTCAGTGTGATTGTCATTTCCTCAGGGAGATCGTCCTGTATCCCACAAAGTGGACCGTGTCCTTCTCTGATGGTTTCTGAAGTACCCCATGCTTCTCATTCAGCACTCTTATCACTGTTTATAATGAGATATCAAGCATTGACAAAAATATATCTTTTCTACTAGACAGAAACTTTCTTGGGAATTGAAAATCATGGCTGATTTTTCATTATTGGATTGCTGGGATATGGCATAGTTCTGAGCACCTCAGTTCGGTTCAGTTCAGTTCAGTTGCTCAGTCATGTCTGACTCTTTGCGATCCCATGAACTGCAGCACGCCAGGCCTCCCTGTCCATCACCATTTCCCAGAGTTCACCCAAACCCATGTCCATTGAGTCAGTGATGCCATCCAACCATCTCATCCTCTGTTGTCCCCTTCTCCTCCTGCCCTCAATTTTTCCCAGCATCAGGATCTTTTCAAATGAGTCAGCTCTTCGCATCAGATGGCTAAAGTATTGGAGTTTCAGCTTCAACATCAGTCCTTCCAATGAACACCCAGGACTGATCTCCTTTAGGATGGACTGGTTGGATCTCCTCGCAGTCTGAGCACCTAGTGGTGTTCAAAGCACATTTATTGTGAATGAATGGATTTGTTGATAAATTAACAAGCAAATGAGAGCTTCCCTTGTGTCTCAGCTGGTAAAGAATCCACCTGCAAGGCGGGAGACCTGGGTTCGATCCCTAGGTTGGGAAGATGCCCTGGAGAAGGGAAAGGCTACCCACTCCAGTATTCTGGCCTAGAGAATGCCATGGACTGTATAGTCCATGGGGTCGCAAAGAGTCTGACATGATCAAGCAACTTTATTTCACTTCTTAATAAGCAAATGAACCACCTGGCTGTAAGTAAGAACCAGAAGCAGCTAGTCCCTAGGAGAAGGCTTCTTTGTAAGTCTAATAGTAAGGCTGGTCTCTGATTTGTTTTTCTTTTTTCTAGAGCTCTCCTGACCAGCAAAATGTCACTACTGCAAAGAATACCTACATATCAAACCCTGGACAAGGGATTGGCTCCAGTTTGGGAGGTGTGGGGGTCTTCCTTTGGGAACAAAGCCCTCCCTAATATTGGCACCTGGATTTTGTGCATCCTGTCTCAGACTAACCTCTTTTCTCAGATCTTCATATCAGTAAAGTCTGAGAGAGTTAGGTCCAACTTTCAGCATTAGAAGCTTCCTAGACTCTGCCTTAGAAAATGGTCTTCTATCTTGTTTCCTTGGCTTCAGTTTCTCCAAATACCAACCGTCCCGACACCACCGCCATTTGCATTCTCCTCAAGCAGAACCTCCAGTCTTCACTCTGTTGAACAAAACTCAACATCCTCTACCTATAGGATGTACGTAGCCCAAGTGGTACAACTGAGAACAAGTGAATCTTCATCTAAAATATCCCCAAATATAAACTTATCTTTAAGGTACTTCCCAGCCTCATAATGTTATAATTCTGACCACTGAAGCCCCCTCTGGCCTCATTCCACTTCTGCAATCCAACTGCAGCCAACACTGGATCCCAAAATACACCTACTGCCGAGAGGGTGGGGGAGGCCGCTGGCGGATAGCTCTTCTCTCTTCTGGCCCCACAACTTCCCATGTTCCTCTTTCCCTGGCAGAATTACCAAGGCATCATTCAAGTAAATCCGTGATGCATTCCTTCTTTTACGTGACATCCGGCCTCTGGATGGGTTAGGATAGGCTAAGTTATGCTGTAGTAACAAATGTACCTCAAATTGTAGTGTATTATCACACAACAAAGGTTTATTTCTCCTCCAGGATATATATCCAGTGCAGTTCAGAGGGAGTTTTTTCTCCTCAAAGAAACCTAGGAACTGAAAAAGGCTGCCAAAGTCTCCGTAACCTGGACTGCTTCTAGAAAAAGAGAACATGTAGAAAGTTGATGTGCTCTTCTTGTTTTGGTCCAGAGGTCATGCACATGACCTCCACTCTCAATGTGTTGTCCAAAAAGAGTCACATAGTTCTTAACTGCAAACAGGCAAGGAGGTATAGGCAGTGTCTAGATATTCCGTAAGTGGTAAATGCTTCTGCCAAAGCAAGGAAAACATGAGTGCATGCTAAATTCTCAATACCTGTCTGCTTATCATGGGATGCAGTGCTAATTGATTTTCTTTCTATTCTGAACACAAATGATGTTTTATGCCTGGGGATCTTATTAATTGACTGAAGGCCAGACTTTGGCCTTGCCTTGATATTAGTTCTGTATTATGTTTGTCTCACTTTCCTCACCAGAAGATAAATGGCTTTAAAACAGAAGCCCTTTCCAATGTTAATAAATAACTTCCTCAAGCGGCTGGGTTAAAGGAAAGTGCTCTGGGTATGAGTGGAGCTTTATCGCTGGCAAGTAGCATGATCTTGGGCTAATTATTTAACCTCTGAGGACAGGATAACATTGAATTTCAGAACAAGGGAACAGAATTTCCTTTTTTTACATATCAAATCTCTCACCCACTATATGTGCAACTCTGGGAAAGTTAATCTCTCAAAGCCTCAGGTTTCTCATCTTTATGATGGAGATGAAAAGTATCTACCTTATAGATTTGTTGTAAAAATAATGTGTGCCGACTTCTTGCCTACATACGGGTGCCTGCCACAGCTTAAGCACTCTGTAAATGTAGGCACTTAGTGGCTGGTCTCAGAACCCTGGTTTCCTCAACTATAAAACTAGCATAATGAATCTGGCCATGCTTTATCCCAGGATATTATGTGAATACCATGTCAAAATGAGCAGAAGTTATGCTGTGATTTTGCATGCTTTTGAGTTCAATTATATCCCATTTGTTTATCTTCATTTTTATTTTCATCATTCTAGGAAGTGGGTTAAAAAGATCTTGCTGTGATTTATGTCAAAGAGTATTTTGTGTATGTTTTTCCCCAAGAGTTTTATAGTATTCAGTCTAACATTTAGGTCTTTAATCCATTTTGAGTTTATTTTTGTGTATGGTGTTAGGGAGTGTTCTAATTTCATTCTTTTACATGTAGCTGTCCAGTTTTCCCAGCACTGCTTATTAAGGAGACTGTCTTTTCTCCTTTGTATATTCTTGCCTTCTTTGTCATAGATTAGGTGATCTGAGGTATGTAGGTTTATCTCTGGGCTTTCTGTCTCATTTCATTGATCTATATAGTAGATTCACTTTGCTGCACAGCAGAAACTGGTGCAACATGGTAAACTAGCACAACTTTGTCAGCTATACCCCAATTTTAAAAAATGAGCAGAAGTTACAAGCACGTTGTGAAATGTTACATACTATTAGTATGTTTCTGCTATTATTGTGTTAGTTGCTCAGTCCTATCCAACTCTTTGTGACCCTATGGACTGTAGTCCACCAGGATCCTCTGTTCATGGGATTCTCCAGGCAAGAATCCTGGAGTGGGTTGCCATTCTCTTTTCCAGGGGAGCTTCCTGACCCAGGGATCAAACCTGGTTCTCCTGCATTGCAGATGGATTCTTTACCATCTGAGCCATGTAAATATAAAAGAAATAAACCTCTAATGCAGGTTTGGGCATTTGATATTTACTAGTAGATATTTATTGAAATGAACTAAAGAACAGGAGGCTTTTCTGATTGTTTGGCACCAGATATATCCTCTGGTGTTTGCATTCCAGGAGGGAAGTTCTCAACATACTTCCTGGCATGCAGGGTTGTGTCTACCAGTGGCTCAGGATGTTGTCTGTGCCTGGGAAACTGCAGCTCCCTCCCTCGTTTTCCCCATCCATCAAGCTTCTCACCCCCTTCCAGGTGGTAGCTGAACCAGCGGTCCTGCTGCTTGCCTGGTTGCATTGCAATCATTGGAGAGAAACTAGAGAGAGCATCTTCAAAAGGGAAAGTGATCTGTTCTCTTTCTGGTCCTACTCATTTTTCATTTTAAGACAAGGCATAAGGAACCATATTTCTTTCTGAAGTCTTTATTTTCCTGTCAATAAAAATCCTGTTAACTGCCTGGCTGAGCAGAGTTTAACACTGACATGCTCATTTGGTCAATCCTCTTTCTGTTATTAACCCTGGTTCGGTGTTGAACAGTAGGAGTCCTGGCTCCTTCAAGATCAGAGCTCTCAGGTAGAGTCAGCCGTCCAGAGCCATTGGTTTGGAATCTTATCTTTTCCTTAATTTGATGAACATTCACCACCCCTCCTGCAAGAAACTGTGAGAGACATACAGTATTAGAGGTCGCTGGGATAATGTCATGGGGTGGGGGGTGGGGGGGGCGGGATTTGGGTAAATGTGGTCCCTGGATTCAGATTGCCTGAGTAGAAAGTGTGGCTTCATCAGCTGAGGACATTCTGCACCTATGTATGGTCCAGGGTCTCAGGTTCCTCATATCGTTGAAATAATGAATATAGAGTACTCGACTTAGTGCCTGGAAGGGAAGAAATAGATAGTACATTCTCAGGTTGATAATTATTATTCAGTGTTCACTGAAGATTGAAAAGCCCCTGGTATGTGCCAGGAGCTGTTCTGAGTGCTTAGAATACATCAGGGAACAAAACAAAAATCGCTGTCCTCAGGGAGCTTACATGATAAAGAAGATGATAATGATGATGACTATATGGAAGATGGTTCCTGCCCTCTAGGAGCTTAACATCTGTTGGGGGAAATAAAATGAATCCCTGTGTTGCCATGGCATAACCCTGGGATACTTGCAGCCCAGTAAATGTCTCTTATTGCAAGGGGGAGGGTCACTGGGAGTCCACAGAACACTCTATTCATCTCTGAGCCTCCACTGCTGGTTTTCTGAGTGTATTAGTGAGTCTCTTGTATTAAATTTTCAACCTCACAATATGGTGTGTCCTATCTTGGGTGAAAAGGGTGGCTCAGAGAAGCCCCTATTAACCAAAGAAAATATTATAGGATTTTGGGGGACAGAGATTGTTCATTTATTCATCCATTCATTCAGAAATATTTCCCTAGCACCTAGGAGGTGGCTGGAACTTTCCCAAACAGTGTGAATGGCACAGAGACGAATGAAGCACGGTGCCTGGTCATACTTTACTGGAGTCCACCACACACATGGGTGGCTATTTCTCTAAGGTCATTGTCAGGAATCCATGCCTCCCTTTCCAGGCTTCACCCCCTTCCTTGGTAATGGGATCAGGGGACAGGCTGCAATTGATGGAAGTGTGTGAGGGCAGAGAACCACATACTGGAACACAGACCGAGGGAGACCAGAGGAACTGTTCTTTTCCTCTGACTAGGAACAGCATTGGCGACGTCAGTGTCTGGAGAGAAGAAAATCAGTCATGTGAATAACTGACCTGTAATTCCGTGAGAAAGGTTCCACCCCTGAGCCAATACCTTCTACAGCCGATACTTTGAGAGTTTGTCTTGATGACAACAAAATGTTGATACTGCAGCAGTTTGAGGATTAGCTGCTGCTGCTGCTAAGTCGCTTCATTCGTGTTCGACTCTGTGTGACCCCATAGACGGCAGCCCACCAGGCTCCGCCGCCCCTGGGGTTCTCCAGGCAAGAACACTGGAGTGGGTTGCCATTTCCTTCTCCAATGCATAAAAGTGAAAAGTGAAAGTGAAAGTGAAGTTGCTCAGTCAGGTCCGACTCTTCGTGACCCCATGGACTGCAGCCTACCAGGCTCCTCCGTCCATGGGATTTTCCAGGCAAGAGTGCTGGAGTGGGTTGCCATTGCCTTCTCCAAATTTTCTTATTTAGTTCCCTCTAAAAATCTCAGACAGACACCTGTATGAACCAAGGAAGACTTGATAATGGTAGTCCAGTGATTAGTAGCAAATTTGTTTCTACTATGTGAAGGTGACTTTCACATCCAGTGCTTTGTTCTTACATGTGCGTGCATACTAAGTCACTTCAGCTGTGCCTGACTCTTTGTGACCCTATGGACTGTAGCCTGCCAGGAACCTTTGTCCATGGGATTCTCCAGGTAAGAATACTGGAGTGGGTTGCCATACCCTCCTCCAGGGTATCTTCCTGACCCAGGGATCGAAACCATGTCTCCATTAACAGGCAGGTTCTTCACCACTCACACCACCTGGGAAGCCTGTTGTTACACAAATTTGTCCTTCAAAGGCTATCTCAAGGGGAGGGCTGATCTGGAGGTCAGAGGACTTTCCTACCACCCTGTGGTATGACATTAGGCAAATCAGGTTCCCACATTGGACCTCAGATTCAGTTCAGTTGAGTTCAGTTCAGCTCAATCTCAGATTCCGGTCCTATAAAGGGTACAGGTCTCACTAGGGCACTTTGTTAAGATGCAGGGTCTTGAGTCCCACCCCAGAGATTGCTGTTCAGTAGTTTTGGGGTTAGACTTTGGGATCTGTGTTTGTAATTCTCATGCCTGGTGATTTTGGTATGAAATTCTGTCTATACTAGGGCCCTGAAGAGATTTATTTAGATCAGTGAGGATCACAGAGGGGCCCCTGAACATGTGAAAGAGATGAGGAAGTCAACCTTACATACCAGGTGATGTCAGGTATACACATCCAGCTTTCTGCCTGCCTCCCTGAGAATATGGCCAGCCCCTGTCTACATTTTCTTCTTGCCTTGGTTTTACTATTCTCTTTTTACTCACCTCTACTTGGTAATTACTTACTAACAGCTCTCTTGGGGAGAGGGGAGGAATCCATTTATTTATCTATGATTCATTCCGTATTACAAGGCATTAAGAAAACCATAAATTGTATCATGCTTTTAAGTGTATATGCTGGAAATACCACTAACAGTGGTAAAAATCCATTTACAATCTGCTTAAAAGCTGCTTTGAAATGATGGGTTCTAGAAGAGGAGTTGGCCCTTTTAGAAAAGTTTTTCTGCTAAACGGAGAGTTACATAATTCCAAGCTCTGTTTGGAGGCAAGCTGCCAAGAGTTTTGGTTGCTAAAAGAACAATTATTTTCCAATTTAACTTCAAACCAGACATGGATAAGAAAGTTTAAAATTAGGAAGATTTTCAAGTGAACATAAATTACTTTAGTAATCAAACATACGTTATTTAAAAAAAAAAAAAAAAAGGCTCAGAGAAATGAAGCAGTATTGAGAATCTGAGAGTATTGAAATCCTTCCCCATAGGCAAATTGGCAGAGGAAGTTGTGATTATGAAAAAATTTTGGTGGTGGTTCCCACTTCTGACACTAGTGTGGTTTTCCTTCCCCAGTTTTCACAGCCATCAATGGGAGGGACAAGAGAAATAAGCAGAAACTATACAGATGTACTTCCCCGGAGTAGGAAATGGCAACCCACTCCAGTATGCTTGCCTGGGAAATTTACAGACAGAGGAGCCTGGCGGGCTACAGTCCATGGGGTCACAGAGTCGAACACAACTGAGCATGCACAATTTGGCTTATTTTCTAGATATTTGTGCTTATATTGTATACAGGCTTTTTACCATACTTTTCCACATGACATTATAACACAGAGACTTAAGCTGCTATTATACAAATCCTTATAACATAACATATAAGATTGCATTGTTTTCCATCACACAAGTACATTCTAATTCATTTAGCCATTATCTTTTTATTGAACATTTTGATTACTTCTATTTTTTTCCCCTTGTGTGTGAGGAACACTCAGTGCATAAAGAATTTTCTGTATTTAGAATTATTCCCTTAGGAGAGATTCTTATATAGATTGAGGTCTGGTACCACAGCAGTGTAAATTGTCCTCAGTTTTTCTTTATTTTTTTCAAAATGCTAAGAGGAGCTTTTGAAAACAATCTGGTTTGCAGTTACTTCCTGGGAGGGATCTGATTTCAAAATAAAGATTTATGAAAAGAAAAAAAACTATGAAAATCTAGCTATATAATTAGAATGCTGCTGCTGCTGCTAAGTCGCTTCAGTCGTGTCTGACTCTGTGCGACCCCATAGACGGCAGCCCACCAGTGTCCCCTGTCCCTGGGATTCTCCAGGCAAGAACACTGGAGTAGGTTGCCATTTCCTTCTCCAATGCATGAAAGTGAAAAGTGAAAGTGAAGTCTCTCAGTCGTGTCTGACTCTTAGCCACCCCATGGACTGTAACCCATCGGGCTCCTCCATCCATGGGATTTTCCAGGCAAGAGTACTGGAGTGGGGTGCCATCGCCTTCTCTGAATTAGAATGCTACCAACTACTAATTGGTCATGTTTATGAGATTTCAAATGTGGCACAGTGGTAAAGAATCTGCCTGATAATGCAGGAGACATAGGTTCAATCCCTAAGTCAGGAAGATCCCCTGGAGTAGGAAATGGCAATACACTCCAGTAGCCTGGAAAATTCCTTGGACAGATGAGCCTGGTGGGCTATAGACCATGGGGTCACAAAGAGTCGAACACAACTGAGCAACTGAGCAACTGAGCATGAGCATGGTTTAATAGAAAAACTATAGATGGAGTTCTATGTGTTTTTAATTCTTTAAAGCTTTTTCTGCATATGTATCATCTTTTCATTTATTTATTACAAAGCCTGAGTTCAAAGCATAACCTGAATATTTAGCCAGAAAATCTAATTCATGGTAGTAACAGTGATATATTTCATTATATTCAACTTAATGTCAGACATGAAAAGATTCTGAACATTTTTCATGTTGCTGCTGCACCTACCAGGAGAGTTGTGTGGCTAACATTTGACCATTGTTCAACCTGAAGAAGCAAAACACAGCTCAGAGAAGGGACTTGTTTTAGTTCACTAGGCTAAGTAGAGGCAACACTGATGCTTTGGGGTGTGTTTCCTGATCCCCAGACTTGTGGTTAATGGGAATGCTTTAACACACTAACATAAATCAGTCTTCATCCCTCCAGTTATCTCTGCATGCAACAAATGGCATAATGGTTGTACGTAAGAAGGAGTCAATATCTAGATGCTGGAAATAAAGTGATTAAAAAATGATTTTCTATTCTCAAGAAGCTACCATTATAATAGGAGAATTGTAAATGCCAATAGATAACCTGCAATTTGATTATATATAACTGTGTAACAGCAGTTACATATTGAAGGCACACAGAAAGGGTGTAACTAAGAAGCAAGGAAGTCTGGGAAGGCTTCACCAAAGCAAGGGCATCTGAAATCACCCTTAAAGGAAGACTATCCTGAAGCTGGGAAGGACTGAGAGCGAGTGGAGAAAGGGGTGGCAGAGGATGAGTTGGCTGGATAGCATCACCGACTCAGTGGACATGAATTTGAGCAAACTCCAGGAGATAGTGAAGGAGTGGGAAGCCTGGCGTGCTGCAGACAATGGAGTTACAAAGAGTTGAACACAGCTTAGCGACTGAACAACAACAACAAATGCTTACAAGTCAGGGATTACATGTTGTATTGAGGCAGGACATTCGATGTTTGATCCCCTGGAGGAGGAAATGGCAAACCATTCCAGTATTCTTGCCTGGGAAATCCCGTGGACAGAAGAGTCTGGCAAGCTACAGTCCAGGGGGTCACAAAGAGTCGGACATGACTCAAGCGACTAACACTTTGATTCAAATTGGAGCGTGCAGGAGGAGCCTAGGCAGAGTAAAGGGCGTAGACTCTTCTGGGAATGGTGATATCAGTTCAGTGCCATTGGGTCCTAAGTCTTGGAGGGTGAATGAATGGCAGGAGGCACCACTGGGCAGTAAAGGACATGAAAGGTCATTGTGGTAAGCTTGGGTGCAGAGGACTGGGCACTGGGTGAAGGGAGTCAGGAGTGTCTTGCAAGTTACGTGGTGTGGTGGGGGGTGGGTAGGTGAGGGAGACAGAGAGACAGAGTGAAATAGACTTTTGTGCCCTTAACTGTGGATTCGGGTGACAATCTTCTGGAGGGGTTGACACATTCAGACGGGAGACTGTTTATGGGGCCATTGCAAGGAGGCAGGTGAAGGATGAGGATCCAGCTAAGGTGGCAATAGCCAGGCTGGAGAGAAGAGGACTGATGTAAAAGATATTGACAGAATCGAGCTTTAATTAAATCGTTGTTGTTCAGTCGCTAAATTGTGTCTTACTCTTTGTGACCCCATGGACTGCAGCACTCCAGGTTCCTCTATCCTCTACCCTCTCCCAGAGTTTGCTCAAGTCCACGCCCATTGGGTAGGTGATGCTTTCTAACTGTCTCATCCTCTGCTGCCCCCTTCTCCTTTTGCCTTCAATCTTTTAATTAAATGCAGGGACTAAAAAAGAATCGGCTACTGAGGATAATTTTAAGGCTTCAGTTAGGGAAAGTGAGTGGGAAAAGTAGAGCTGGAAGATGTGAGGAAGAGAAGCAGTTTGAGCAAAGAAGGACAAGAAAGTGAATTACCTTTGGGATGTTTGAAGGGAATCCAGGTAAAAGTGTGGCAGTTAGAGATGGGAGGAGGCAAGTGAGAGCAGGGGACAGAGATTTGGAAGCTGATGCAAATATAGTTTGTGTAGGTGAAGAAGGAGTGGATAGGTCATCCAGAGAGGATAGGCAGAGGAAATAAGGAAACAGGAAGGACCCACACCTGGGAAATGCTGACCTTTATGAAAAGAACCCAGTGATGGAGCCTGAGAAGGGGAGAAAAGGCAAGTGAGAGCAGTGATATGGAAACAAAGGGAGTAGAATTTGTTGTTTCTCTGCTTGAAAATTTCCTACTAGAAAGATGGTCAGTATAGTCCAGCTAGAACTCTTTTTGCAGCAAATGCTAAACTGGACAAGACGCAGGGCCCTCAGCCTGCCCCAGGGAGCCCAAGATGCATGGTCATCCTAGCCTGACAACAGCAGACTGAGGTAGACAGTGTTGCCCTGGGGAAAGCGTCTCAGGGAGCTTCTGTGCAACTTGATCTTTTCTTATTTTCTAAAGCAGATTGGAGGGAAAGATGAAAGAAGGAAAGAAAATAACCTCGGATGGTTCCTGGCCCTCTGGCTCCATTTACTTCATCTCCAATAGAGACTTTACCAATCCTACAAGGGAGATGGGGGCTTCTCAGGTGGCTCAGTGAAAAAGAATCCAACTGCCAATGCAGGAGATGTGGCTTTAATCCCTGGGTGGGGGAGATCCTCTGGAGTAGGAAAAGACAACCCCCTCCAGTATTCTTGCCTGGAGAGTCCCATGGGCTACAGTCCGTAGGGTTGCAAAAGATGACTTACCGACTAAACAACAAGAGAGATGGAGGTGCGGAACCCCTTCCTCGTCCTTATGTTTCTCTCTCACACTCCCAACCCCAAGAAAGTGCTCCCTTTTTCCAATTGGTTGGGTGCCAAGGGTCTGCACACTCATTGAGCCATTATTCTTTTCCAGGTAAATTTTAAAATTTATTTGTTATTTGTCTGCGTCTGGTCTTAGTTGAAGCCTGCAGGATCTCTTGCTCTCTGTGGGCTTAGTTGCCCCGACGGTATGGGGGATTTTAGTTCCCACACCAGAGACTGAATCCACGTCCCCTGCATTGCAAGGTGGATTCCTAACCACTGAACCCCCAGGGAAGTCCCTTTCCAGGTAATTTGAGACCATAGCATGCCATTTCCTCTTCTTGTTCTGGAAGTGATCTGATTCTCTGTCCGATCCCCACTATCCTATGCTCTGTTGCCAAGAGTCACCTTTGGGGAAGGTGGATGGTTATTGCTATCTATTTTGCCTGAATTTGGTTCAGTTTTTGGAAAAGAGGAAATATTAGAAATATTAAGAATTACTAGCTGTGGATCCAGGCTGCACTCTTGAATCCAGATGTATCAAATTCAGTTATTAAGGTGATGTTTACTTCCCTCTTGGCTCAGTTGGTAATGAATTTGCCTGCAATGCAGGAGACCCAGGTTCTGTCCCTGGGTCAGGAAGATCCCCTAGAGAAGGAAATGGCAACCTACTCCAGTATTCTTGCCTGGAGAATCCCAGGGACAGAGGATCCTGGCAGGCCACAAGAGTCAGACACGATTTAGCAAACTAAACTACCATGGTGATGTTTAGGCCTCAGTTTGACTCATGGCTACTTTTTTATTTTATCCAGATTCTTATTTAGAGGAGGAGAAAACATTATTTACTGACCTGTTCAAATCCTGACATAGGCTTATTTTACATAGGAGGAAATTGAATTCATGTAGTTTATAAATGTCAAAGCAGGGATTAAAACAGAGTTAAAACTCAGAGTTGACCCCAACTCCTTGTCCTGTTTCTGTTTCTCCATGTTCCCTCTTCAGGTTGACATGCTGACGAGAAGAAAAAGAAGTTTCACAGTCAAATGATGTGATTCCAGTTACAAGGATCCACTTAAGCCAGCTTTTGATGTCCTGCCTGCTCCCAGGCTATTGGTTCAGGAAATGCTGTGTGGTCTATTCCCATGAGGTACATTCTGAGATGGTCTTCTCATCGGCGTGCTGGGAAAGACACTCTTCCTTTCCCCAAAGATTTCACTTCTCTGGATGACGCCAACTTTCCTAATGGGGGACAGGAAAAGGGTCCAGTTTCTCTGCAAGATCATTCAAGCCCTTTCCCAGGGCAGGATGATCTCTGGGAAAGTTATAAGAATTTCCCTGCAGGTTCTGTCACGCTCCAGGCTGCAGAGAATTCTTGCCTGGTTTTCCCTCCCTCCTAACCATCACCTCAGACTTCCCAGGTAGCTCAGTGGTAAAGAATCCAGGTAAAGAACACAGGAGATGCAGGAGATGAGGGTTTGATCCCAGGGTTGGGAAGATCCCCCAGAAGAAGAAATGACAATCCACTCAAGTATTCTTGCCTGGATAATCTCACGGACAGAAGAGCCTAGAGGGTTACAGTCCATGGGGTCACAAAGAGTCAGACATGACTGAAGGGACTTCGCATGCAATATTTGATTTATAATGTTATGTAATGTCTTCTGTATAGCAAGGTGATTCAGTCGTGTGTGTGTGTGTGTGTGGCGGGGGTGGGGTGGGGGTGAGGGGTAACTGCTCAGTTGTGTCTGACTCTTTGCAACCCCATGGACTATAACACTGCAGGCTCCTCTGTCCATGGGGTCTACAAGCAGGAATAATGGAGTGGGTAGCCATTCCCTTCTCCAGGGGATGTTCCCAACCCAGGGATCCAACCCAGGTCTCCCACATTGCAGGCAGATTCTTTACTCTCTGAGCCGCCAGGGAAGCCCTTGACCTCACAGGGACATAGTGAAGATCTTAAGAAAGGGCATGTGAAAACTTTGAAAAATATTAGTCATTTACATGTGTGGGTGTTATGTGCTTTTGTTATGGCCACTTCTGTCCTTTGAAGTGGCTAAGTTGCAAGTACTTACAGGCACCACCTTACATTATATAGGGGCTGCTGCTGCTGCTGCTAAGTCGCTTCAGTTGTGTCCAACTCTGTGCGACCCCATAGATGGCAGCCCACCAGGCTTGCCCATCCCTGGGATTCTCCAGGCAAGAACACTGGAGTGGGTTGCCATTTCCTTCTCCAATGGGTCTAGCAACATTAAATTGGCAGCTAGGTTATAGGAGAAAGGTGTTGATATGAAATTTTATATAAGGTAATCAATGTAACCTTTAAAATTTTACTTTTAATGGCTATATTTTTCTGGGCTGGTTTCCATATGGAAATGCTTGGAAGACAGTACATTTGATGGGGAGGTAATAGGTAAGGATTTTGTTAGATTCAAAACCTACATTGTAGAATCCTTGGCATCCTGGCTCTTGTTCAGATGAAAATGTATGGCAGAACATGTTTTTCAAAGTGAGTTTTTGAAAGAACAGAGACTTGAAATGTAATGTATCTAGTGGAAAATAAATGGTTTAACAGGTTTGAAAATTAATAAAGTAAACTTGATTCTTGATTATTTGAGATTACTCATTAGGATGGTAAAAAAAAAATAGAAAAAGGAATAGAAAAAAAAAAAGAAGTCTCAAACCATCTACAGATGCAAGCTGCTGCTGCTGCTGCTAAGTCGATTCAGTCGTGTCCGACTCTGTGTGACCCCATAGACAGCAGCCCACCAGGCTCCCCCATTCTCCAGGCAAGAATACTGGAGTGGGTTGCCATTTCCTTCTCCAATGCATGAAAGTGAAAGTGAAGTCACTCAGTTGTGTCTGACTCTTAACGACCCCATGGACTGCAGCCTATCAGGCTCCTCCATTCATGGGATTTTCCAGGCAAGAGTACTGGAGTGGGGTGCCATTGCCTGAAGCCTTGTTAGTATCTTACTATTCAAAGCAGGATAGGAGGAACAGCCCCAAAGAATCACCCAGGAGTTTGTTAGAGATGCTGAAATCTTTGGCTCCACACCAGACCTTCTGGACCAGAAGCTGCATTTAGCAAGATACCTAAGTGACTCTTAGGAACATTACAGTTTCCTTGGTTTTGGTACTTTCAGTTCTCAGGGCTGAACTTTGGTAGCAATCCTAAACTAGATGCCAGGCTAGCGCACTAGAGTCCTAAGGAGCCAGATTGCTGATGTTCAGAATGATAGTTTAGTTCCCAAACACAATGAGAAACAGAATTCTGTGAGTGACCATCTGTCCTTTTGTATAAGTGGCTGCCTCTGGCCCAGGGCTGTGGGTGAATCAGAGCATGTGATTTATCAGACATATATTTAGAAAGTAAACGATTGCCAAAAGAAAGAAGGGCGTGAAGAAATAATATCACCCGTATCTGTTTCTCATTATAAAATAATATTGCTGGTTTGCACGCTTTCTAGATTCCTTAGGGCATTCTATTGCCACTCTGGGTTTGTTTTCTGTTTTTTTTTTTTTTTTTTTTTACATATTTAGAAGGCATTTAATAGAAATGTTGCTGCATGGGAACAAAAATATTTTTCTCACAAAATGTTCCCATTCAATAAGTTGCTGCATATTTTTGTTCCATATGGTGCTTAAGCTGACAGTGTCTGTAGGCAATGCAATTGACAGAGCATCAGAGAAGTAGGCTCATACATTTAAAGTGGGTATATGATTTCATGTCCAGAGATTTTTTTTAGACAAAAATCTGTGATGTTTAATTAAAAAAAAAAACATAATGTTAAAGAAGAGTTCAAACTAACTTCAAAGAAAGGACTGCAGAGGAAGTAAACTCATTCATTCACTTTATTCATTCATCAAATTTACTGATCTTTTTGGGGGGATTCAAAGATGAATGAAACCTTGTCCATGGCATGGAAGAACTCACCTCCTAGTGGAAGAGAAAGAAGGAAGACACCAAAGGGTGATAAGAGTCTATGTGGGTACTCTGGGAACACAGAGTAGGGTTCTGAGTGATACTGATGGTGGGGCAGGAGGTGAGGGAAGTCTTCCCTGAAAACGTGACCCAAAGAGGGAATTCACAAAGTTACTCCCTCAGTTCCTTCAGGCCTCTGCTCTGTGTAAGTAAAGCCCTTCTGACCATCTGTATCAAGAATGATAGTCACTCCAAACTCTGCCCTCCAGACCTTTTTAGCCTGCTGTGCATCCTCCATAGAATTTTCCTGCACTTATAAGCCAGTCTCCAAGAGAGCCCCGAAGATCTCTGCATCTTGTTATCCATGCTCTCTCTCATATTTGATCAGGGTTACATGCATATGTGCTTAGCCATGTCCAACTCTTCACAACCCTATGGACTGTAGCCGACCAGGCTCCTCTGTCCATGGGATTTTCCAGGCAAGAGTTCTGGAGTGGGTTGCCATTTCCTTCCCCAGGGAATCTTCCCGACCCAGGGATTAAACCCCAGTCTCCTGCATCTTCTGCATTGCAGGTAGATTCTTTGCCACTGAGCCACTGGGGAAGCCCCAGTCAGGGTTAAGAACAACAGAACATAGCAGAGGCAAAGATATGCCACTTCCAAGATTAAATTGTAAAGGACTTCATGGCTTCCATCTTGATCATTGTTTCTCTGGGGGAAGCTGGCTTCCAGGGGTGAGTTGCTCTCCTAAGAGATCCACATGGTGAGAAAAATAGCCTCCTGATAATGCCACATGAATGAACTTGAAAGCAGATCCCCCAAAGCTAGACACATCTTCAGATCAACCCTCAAGACAACTTGACTACAACCTCATGAGTGACCCTAAGCAAGAACTACCCAACAGACTCCTGAATATCAGAAGCTGTGAGATAATATAACTTTGTTTTTGAGGTACTGAATTTGAGGCAATTTGTTACACAGGAATATCTAACTAATACGCTATTATAAGTTTACTTACAATACAAGTTTACTTATTCACTTGTCTCCCTTCCTCTGTAGTTCAGTTAAGTCAGTTGAGTTCAGTTGCTGAGTCATGTCTGACTCTTTAATATCCCGTGGACTGCAGCACCCCAGGCCTCCCTATCCATCACCAACTCCTAGAGTTCACTCAACTCACATCTATTGAGTCGGTGATGCCATCCAACCACCTCATCCTCTATCATCCTCTTCTCCTCCCACCTTCCATCTTTCCTAGCATTAGGGTCTTTTCAAAAGAGTCAATTCTTCATGTCAGGTGGCCAAAGTATTTGAGTTTCAGCTTTAGCATCAGTCCTTCCAATGAATATTCAGGACTGATTTCCTTTAGGATGGACTGGTTGGATCTCCTTGCTTTCCAAGGGACTCTTAAGAGTCTTCTCCAACACCACAGTTCAAAAGCATCAATTCTTCAGCGCTCAGCTTTCTTTATAGTCCAACTCTCACATCCATACATGACTACTGGAGAAACCATAGCTTTGATTAGATGGACCTTTGTTGGAAAAGTAATGTCTCTGCTTTTTAATATGCTGTCTAGGTTGGTCATAAGTTTTCTTCCAAGGAGCAAGCATTTTAATTTCATGGCTGCAGTCACCATCTGCAGTAATTTTGGAGCCTAAAGCAATAAAGTCTGTCACTGTTTCCATTGTTTCTCCATCTATTTGCCACGAAGTGATGGGACCAGATGCCATGATCTTAGTTTTCTGAATGCTGAGTTTTAAGTCAACTTTTTCACTCTCCTCTTTCACTTTCATCAAGAGGCTCTTCAGTTCCTCTTCACTTTCTGCCATAAGGGTGGTATAATCTGCATATCTGAGGTTATTGATATTTCTCCTGGCAATCTTGATTCCAGCTTGTGCTTCATCCAGTCCAGTATTTCTCATGATGTACTCTGCACATAAGTTAAATAAGCCAGGTGGCAATATTCAGCCTTGATGTACTCCTTCCCCAATTTGGCACCAGTCTATTGTTCCATATCCAGTTCTAATTGTTGCTTCTTGACCTGCATACAGATTCCTCAGGAGGCGGGTCAGGTGGTCTGGCATTCCCTTCTCTTTAAGAATTTTCCAGAGTTTGTTGTGGTCTACACAGTCAAAGGCTTTGGCATAGTCAATAAAGCAAAAGTAGATGTTTTTCTGGAACTCTCTTGTTTTTTTGATGATGCAATGGATTTTGGCATTTTGATCTCTGGTTTCTCTGTCTTTTCTAAATCCAGCTTGAACATGTGGATGTTCACAGTTCATGTACTGTTGAAGCCTGACTTGGAGAATTTTGAACACTGCTTTGCTAGCGTGTGAGATGAGTGCAATTGGGCAGTAGTTTGAACATTCTTTGACATTGCCGTTTTGGGGGTTGGAATTAAAAAACTGACCTTTTCCAGTCCTGTGACCACTACTCAGTTTTCCAAATTTGCTGGCATATTGAGTGCAGCACTTTCACAGGATCATATTTTAGGATTTGAAATAACTCAACTGGAATTCCATGACCTCCACTAGCTTTGATTGTAGTGATGCTTCCTAAGGCCCACTTGACTTCACATTACAGGATGTCTGGCTCTAGGTGAGTGATCACACTATCGTGGTTATCTGGGTTATGAAGACCTTGTTTGTATAGTTCTTCTGTGTATTCTTGCCACCTCTTAATATTTTCTCCTTCTGTTAGGTCCATATCATTTCTGTCCTTTATTGTGCCCATTTCTTTGGAAGGAATGATGCTGAAGCTGAAACTCCAGTACTTTGGCCATGTCATGCGAAGAGTTGACCTATTGGAAAAGACTCTGATGCTGGGAGGGATTGGGGGCAAGAGCAGAAGGGGACGACAGAGGATGAGATGGCTGGATGGCATCACTGACTCGATGGACGTGAATCTCCGTGAACTCCAGGAGTTGGTGATGGACAGGGAGGCCTGGCGTGCTGTGATTCATGGGGTCGCAAAGAGTCAGACACGACTGAGCGACTGATCTGATCTGATTGCCTGAAATGTTCCCTTGGTATCTCTAATTTTCTTGAAGAGATCTCTAGTCTTTCTCATTCTGTTGTTTTCCTCTATTTCTTTGCATTAATCACTGAGGAAGACTGTCTTATCTCTCCTTGGTATTCTTTGGAACTTTGTATTCAAATGGGTATATCTTTCCTTTTCTCCTTTGCCTTTCACTTCTTCTCAAAATATTTGTAAGACCTCCTCAGACAACCATTTTGCCTTTTTGCATTTCTTTTTCTTGGGGATGGTCTTGATCCCTGCTTCCTGTACAATGTCACGAACCTCCATCCATTGTTCTTCAGGCACTCTATCAGATCTAATCCTTTGAATCTATTTCTCACTTCCACTGCATAATCATAAGGGATTTGACTTAGGTCATACATGAATGGTCTAGTGCTTTTCCCTACTTTCTTCAATTTAAGTCTGAATTTGGCAATAAGGGGGCTTCCCTGGTGGTTCAGAGGGTAAAGCGTGTGCCTGCAATGCAAGACATTCAGATTCAATCCCTGGGTTGGGAAGATCCCCTGGAGAAGGAAATGGCAACCCACTGTGGTACTCTTACCTGGAAAATCCCATGGATGGAGAAGCCTGATAGGCTACAGTCCATGGGGTCGCAAAGAGTGGGACACGACTGAACAACTTCAGTTTATACTTTGGCAGTAAGGAGTTCATGATCTGAGTCATAGTCAGCTCCCAGTCTTGTTTTTGCTGACTATATAGAGCTTCTCCATCTTTGGCTGCAAAGAATATAATCAATCTGATTTTGCTATTGACCATCTGGTGATGTCCATATGTAGAATCTTCTCTTGTGCTTTTGGAAGAGGGTGTTTGCTATGACCAGTGCGTTCTCTTGGCAAAACTCTATTAGCCTTTGCCCTGCTTCATTCTGTACTCCAAGGCCAAATTTGCCTGCTCCTCCAGGTATCTCTTGCCTTCCAACTTTTGCATTCCAGTCCCCTGTAATGAAAAGGACATCTTTTTTTGATGTTAATTCTAGAAGGTATTGTAGGTCTTCATAGAACACTTCAACTTCAGCTTCTTCAGCATTACTGGTCAGGCATCAGTTCAGTTCAGTTCAGTCATTCAGTCGTGTCCGACTCTTCGTGACCCCATGAATCACAGCATGCCAGGCCTCCCTGTCCATCACCAACTCCTGGAGTTCACGGAGATTCACGTCCATCGAGTCAGTGATGCCATCCAGCCATCTCATCCTCTGTCGTCCCCTTCTGCTCTTGCCCCCAATCCCTCCCAGCATCAGAGTCTTTTCCAATGAGTCAACTCTTCGCATGACATGGCCAAAGTACTGGAGTTTCAGCTTTAGCATCATTCCTTCCAAAGAAATCCCTGGGCTGATCTCCTTCAGAATGGGCTGGTTGGATCTCCTTGCAGTCCAAGGGACTCTCAAGAGTCTTCTCCAACACCACAGTTCAAAAGCATCAATTCTTCAGTGCTCAGCTTTCTTTATAGTCCAACTCTCACATCCATACATGACTACTGGAAAAACCATAGCCTTGACTAGACGGACCTTTGTTGGCAAAGTAATGTCTCTGCTTTTCAATATGCTGTCTAGGTTGGTCATAACTTTTCTTCCAAGGAGTAAGCGTCTTTTAATTTCATGGCTGCAGTCACCATCTGCAGTGATTTTAGAGCCCCCCAAAATAAAGTCTGACACTGTTTCCACTATTTCCCCATTTATTTCCCATGAAGTGATGGGACCAGATGCCATGATTTTCATTTTCTGAATGTTGAGTTTTAAGCCAACTTTTTCACTCTCCTCTTTCACCTTCAGTCATAGACTTGGATTACTGTGCTATTGAATGGTTTGCCTTGGAAACGAACAGAGATCATTCTGTCATTTTTGAGATTGCATCCAAGTTCTGCATTTCAGAGTCTTTTGCTGACTATGATGGCTACTCCATTTCTTCTAAGGGATTCTTGCCTACAATAGTAGATATAGTGGTCATCTGAGTTAAATTCACCCCATTCCATGTTCACTGGTTCCTAAAATGTTGATATTTGCTCTTGCAATCTCTTGTTTGACCACTTCCAATTTGCCTTGATTCATGGACATAACATTCCAGATTCCTATGCTATATTGCCATTTACAGCATGAGACTTTACTTCTATCACCAGTCACATCCAGAACTGGGTGTTATTTTTGCTTTGGCTCCATTTCTTTACTCTTTCTGGAGTTATTTCTCCACTGATTTCCAGTAGCATATTGGGCACCTACCAACCTGGGGAGTTCATCTTTCAGTGTCCTATCTTTTTGCCCTTTCATTCTGTTCATGAGGTTCTCAAGGCAAGAATACTGAATTGACTTGCCATTCCCCCCTCCAGTGGACCATATTTTGTCAGAACTCTCCACCATGTCCCATACATCTTGGGTGGCCCTACACAGCATGGCTCATAGTTTCATTGAGTTAGACAAGGCTGTGGTCCTCTGTAGGCTGTGACCTAAATAAGGATAATCACTTTGGTTTGTTCACTGCTATATCTCTAGTGCCTGGAACTTGACCCTGATCATAGTAGATGCAGAATTTATATGTGTTAAATCAATGATTAGAAGCTACTGCCACTCATTCTAGTGATTTGAATGAAGATTTATCATGTCTCTATGTATGTGGGAGGGACTAGCTTTATTTCTCTTCTGAACCAACTGATCGGATGTTTTGTAAGTAATGAATCCCACAACTAACTGAAAGAACTCAGTCAAGCTCTCTAGAGAACAAAAGCAGAGACACGAAAGCTGATGTTTCACCCAGTCACAATGCACAGGACAACTGGCATTTCCTATTTGGGTTCTCATCAAAGCCAAAGGCAACAGACCATTGTTGGGACTGACCATTAACAGAAAATGGTAATGGACCACCAGAGCTAGCTGCTTCCAGGGAAATATGGACCCTGAATTATGAGCAGAAAAAGACTCCATGGAAATCAAAGTCCAGGGTCTCCTGAATTGCAAGCAGATTCTTTGCCATCTGAGCCACCAGGGAAATCCCATAAAAGGGTAGATTTGAAGTAAGAAGTATACAGCTGTCTGGATTCTCCCATAACCAAGTTTTGATTTATTTGGTTCACTGATATCGGACACAGGGCACCTTAAAAAGTCTACAGATGATTTTAATGGATGGCCAGAGTAGAGAACCACTATATTAGAGCTTTCCTATGGAATGACCCAACTGACTTAAAGATAGAGCATCCAAAGCATGCTTCCAACTCTTTGGCAGGTGATGCCTACCATTTGGGCTGATTCCAGCCTTTGGCTTCCATATTTAGAATGTCCCCAGACTTTCAAACGGAGAAGGAAATGGCACCCTACTCCAGTACTTTTGCCTAGAAAATCCCATGGACGGAGGAGCCTGGTAGGTTGCAGTCCATGGGGTCGCTAGAGTCGGACACGACTGAGCGACTTCACTTTCACTTTTCTCTTTCATGCATTGGAGAAGGAAATGGCAACCCACTCCAGTGTTCTTGCCCGGAGAATTCCAGGGACGGGGAAGCGTGGTGGGCTGCCTTCTATGGGGTCGCACAGAGTTGGACACGACTGAAGCAACTCAGCAGCAGCAGCAGCAGCAGACTTTCAAAATAGCTCTGGATATCCGATTCCCAACTCAGGTGGAACATTACTAAATGGATATTTCTCTTTCACTAGAAGTAAAACAAGGGACAGCTCTTGGGTATTTGCAAAGTTTCCAATGTTCACAGCAGCATAATTTACAATTGATAAGATACAGATGCAGCCTAAGTATTCATCGGGCTTCCCCAGTGGCTCAGTAGTAAAGACCCAGCCTGCAATGTAGGAGATGCAATTAGGGCTGTGGGTTCGATTCCTGGATCAGGAAAGATCCCCTGATGAAGGAAATGGTAACCCACTCCAGTATTGTCTGGGAAATCCCATGGACAGACGAGCCTGGAAGGCTACAGTTCAAAGTGTCACAAAAGAGTCAGCCATGACTTAGTGACTAAACAGCTAAGTATCCATTGATAGATGAATGAATACAGAAGATATGTTGTGTGTGTGTATATGTATATCTATACAATGGAATACTACTTGGCCATAAAAGGAAAGAAATCTTGCCATTTGCAGCAATGTGGATGGACTTAGAGGGTATTATGCTAAGGGAAATAAGTCAGACAGTTCAAGCCAAATACCATATGATATCACTTACATGTGGAATAAAAAATAAAAAAATAAAACAAACTAGTGAAGATAACAGAAAAGCAGACTCACAGATACAGAGAACAAACTAGTGGTTACCAGTGGGGGGGCATTATAGGGGTGGGCAGTAAGAAGTACAACCTATTAAGTATACAGTAAGCTACAAGAACATATTGTACAACATGGGGAATATAGCCAATATTTTATAATAATTGTAAATGGAAAGTAACCTTTTAAAAAGAGAAGGTCTTTAGAAAAAATAGCAACACACTTGCATTAGCATTCAGAGAATATCCAACTTACACAGGTTCTTTGTGTACAGAGTCAACTCCCTAGCTTTTGATTTTCATTAAATATTTCATGTATGTGGGGAATATTGTCAACATTACTAATGGGGTTTCTGTTTAATTTCTTTATATAATTCATCACCAAATTAACTCCTGGAAAGGCGTTCTGACCAACTGGATGGGACCTCACAGAGAAGGATAGGTTGTTTCTGCTAAGGAAATGATTTCAATCGTGAAAAAGCAGAAGCTTGAGAATGTATGGACTTGGTGACGTGGCAGGAAACATTATGGAATGCAGTTAAATGCATGTTCCCAGCACAGAGGCTCCCTGTTTGGGGTTTCTGCATAATGCATCTCCTTGAATCAGACAGGGAGAAGCACCTCATGGAAATTACCACCTTTGCTCTGAATGGACTTTCCTCTGCTTGGCTGTCTTGCACTAGACTGTGGAATGATGCTGATCTCAGATGGCATACATCTCAATAGATAGGAAGAGTATAACCCCGCCTCACCCCTTCTCAAATAACCACATATCAGTTCAGAATAAAACACAATGAAAGGGAATAAATAGGCTCACAGGAAATTGGTAAAATGACAAAAGATGCGCACACAGAGAGACTTCTTTAAATCACGCCACATGATACATATCTTTGCCTGACTTCTGCTCTCATCTCTCAGGGAGAAGCCTAGATGCAACTCCTGTTCTACCTGTTATTTCTCTAAGGAAATGAGATTTTTGAGGCATAATGGTCTATAAAAAAAGGATGTTTAAGCAAAACTACTTACAACTTTTCAAGTTGTCTAGCTTCTGCTATATAGATAAATGTGGAGGAAATACTAACCAATAAAGGAAAAAACATCTTGAAATGAATTGGGGATAAGAGGACTCTCTCTCTTTTTTTTTGATCTTCAAAAAGCTTTCTTTGGTTTGTTTATGGTTTGGGAGAAGTAGCCTTAAGAGGAATGAGGCTTCGATTTCTAGAGATGGGAAGAGTGGTTGAACAGATGATTGATTTTTGTATGTTTGTTTTACTAACATCAGTTTGTTTATTAACTATTGCTATGGTGGCATAAATATAAAATTAATCATGAAAGCTTCTATCATGTTTTGCTTCTCAGAAGCCTTCCATGATTCTTTAGTACCAACAGGAAAAATCCTTGAATTTGGATCCCACCACAATTATGTACCAATTTCCTTTTTTGGTTTTGGTCACCTAGACCTATGCCATGAAAATGTTCCATTTTAGCTTAAGGACTCATGTCCAGGGAGGCCTGATGTGCTGTAGTCCATGGGGTTGCAAAGAGTTGGACTTGACATGACTTAGTGATTGAACAACAACAGTTCATGTCTTGCACTAATAATTAAGAGCACTTTTTGTCAAATCTCAGCTCCCCATATAATAGCAACTTCGTCATCTTGGATAAGTTCCCCTGCCTCCTGACCATCCATCCCCTCCTCTGGAAACTGAGAATGATAGTAAGGTGGATCTCATAAAGTCATTGTAAGGAATGCATGCAGATTACCAATAGGCCCAGTCTGTCCAGTGAGAAGGCAATGGCAACCCACTCCAGTACTCTTGCCTGGAAAATCCCATGGACGGAGGAGCCTGGTAGGCTGCAGTCCATGGGGTTGCTAGGAGTCGGACATGACTGAGCGACTTCACTTTCACTTTTCACTTTCATGCATTTGAGAAGGAAATGGCAACCCACTCCAGTGTTCTTGCCTAGAGAATCCCAGGGACGGGGAAGCCTGGTGGGCTGCCATCTATGGGGTCACAGAGTTGGACACGACTGAAGCGACTTAGCAGCAGCAGCAGCAGTCCAGGACTCAGAAGCATCCTAGTATGCAGGACTCAAGGCTCAGACAGGAAAGAAAAATACCCCCCACCCCACTAGGATGAGTGGGTCATTTTACACAATGCATTGCACGTGAAACCTTTAGCACCACGTTTGGCACTTAATAAATGTGATGCTAGTGTTAGGTAGGTAGAATAGGGAAAAGGAGTCCAAAATGGCGGTGGTTAAACGACAAGGAAGGTCAAAGGAAGGTCCGAGGACCAGAGTGAAGACTTCAGGCAGAACAAACAGCACTCCTGGCTAAGCCCAATTTGCATAGGGGAGGCCCAGGTGGAGGAAAAAACATATAAAAGGAGGAGCCAAAGCGCTTGCTCGCGCTCTCTCTCTCTCTTTCTCTTTCTCTCTTTCTCTCTCTTTCCCTGCCCACATGCATGTGCACGCTCTCTCTCTCTCACTCTCTCTCTCCTCTCTCTCTCTCCCCACACCCTCCTCCACTCTCTTCTCTTCCAGCCTTTAGGTTGGCATGTCCTCACATTTCGAGGATGGATTCTCCTGCTATCTTCTAAATAAAATAGAGCTGTAACACTGATTTGCCTAAGAGCTATAACACGGTTTGTCCAAGACCCAAGAGCTGTGACACGCCAAGGGCTTTGATGTCCATCGCTCCAATTCTTTGTTGTGACGAGACAAAGAACCGAGGAACATACACTCGGGTGAGACTAGCAATCATTATTTATATTTACCTCTTCTTTTCTAGGGCTTCCCTTGTGGCTCAGTTGGTAAAGAATCCTCCTGCAATACAGGAAACCCTGGTTCGATCCCTGGGTTGGGAAGATCCCCTGGAGAAGGGAAAGGCTACCCACTCCACAATTCTGGCCTGGAGAATTCCATGGACGGTATGGTCCATGGGGTTGCAAAGAGTCAGATATGACAGAGACTTTCACTTTCACTTCTTTTCTAAACATGCCTATATTCCTACTCTCCAAGCCTTTGTCCTATTGACTAAAAAAAGATGTACTTGAGAGTTGCGAGTTAAGTTTTATTTGGGGCAAAATGAGGACTGCAGCCTGGGAGGCAGCATCTCAGATAGCTCTCAGAGACTGCTCCAAAGTGGCAGTAGGGGAAAGACAATATAAGGTTTTGGTGAAGGGGGAGTTCAATGCCATGAAGCAGTCATTTTACAAAAGGCTTTTTGTCAGTCATAAGGATTTAGTGCTTATAGATATGAGGAGATTCAGGACTGAGATCATAAAATCTGTTCCTAGAAACTATCTAAAGACCTGTCCCACCAGATTCCCTGGAGCACAGAGGGCCTCACTCTACCCTGAACTCCCTCGGGGGTGGTTGAAGGTCAACAGCTATGGCAGCATGGGGTTCAGTCTCCATAGAGGCAGATGGCAAATGCCTTTGTTGTTCAGTCGTTGGCAATATTCTTGGTAAGTGTCAATTTGTAGTTGACAGTCCCCTCCTTCCCCCTATAGTCCCATTGTTCTCCACTGGAATCTCTTATTTCAGCCCCCCCGCCCCGCCCCCTTTTGCTTGTCTAAGTCTTATTCATCTCATTCCCTGATCAGACTGGATACTAGTGAGGGTGGGGCTTGTGTTTCAGACTTGTGTCTCCTGCAGCACTTGGCCGAGTGCCTGTCGCCTGGTCGAGGGGTGACTGATGCCTGTTTGTTGGTTTATTAATTAATGTCCACTTTTCACCTTGGGAAAGAATTTACATAGGTAACTCTATCAAATGATCAGAAAACACACTTTTCTTGCAGGTATTTGTTGCCTAAGAAACAAACTCATGCCACGGTGGCAAGATCTCAAGTCAAAGTATAAAGTACTAAAAATTATACTTGCTGTATATTCACTTTCACAATTGTTGTTGAGTTGTTTGAATATTTCCTCAAGGATCACACTTAAAAGGGGCAGGGTGTATCATTCAGAGGAATCAGACTTTCTCTTTAGTTCTTTGTAAAATAGCTCAAGGAGTTTTTGTTGGCATTGCCAGAAGAAATTCTGACACTGCAGGGTCATGCTTTTGTACTCACTGGAATGTTTTAGAATGTTCTTTTTGGAAGAGCTTGTATTTCACTATTTCCTTTGTGTAAATATAACACTTAATTATAAACACAAAGAAACTATTCTCTGAGAACCAAATTGCTTATTAAAAGATTTGAAATGGACTTGAGTTTCAAAAGGAAACAGAAGAAATTGAAGACATGTATCTTTAAACAGTAATTACACAGTTGAAAATCATATACTGGACATAATTTTGCAGATTCAATTTACTTGTCATTAGAGGAAAGATCGAAGCTTAATCTTATAAATTTAAAAGTGTCTGGATTTTTTTTTTTTTTTTTCCAAAACTTGACTTAAAATGTGATACTTCAAATTGAGGAGTTGTGTTCCTTATTCCACAGCTCAACTGGCAGCTCTTTGGAGAGAGAAGCCCACTTTTATGGTGGCAGTCCCAGACAAGTTTAAGAGCAAACAATCCTTTTATTTTACTTTTTCTTGCCATCCATTACAATTGGATCCCTGTGGAATGCCGATTATTCAATTTTCAGAATCATGCTTATTATATTTTTCATCTCATTCCAGAGTTCATTGAATCTGAGACCCAGCCATAATATGCAGAAGCAATTGCTATTGTTTTCTCCCATTAATACAAGCATATGTTATTTTCCTCTGTTCCAATTCTTAAAATAAAATTTGCATTAATAAAATCTCCAAAACTGAATCCAGAATGACTGACAGGGTCTGAATCTGATTTAGAGGGCTGATAATTCTTATCAGGACAGGCTTAGGGGAAGAAGGGTTTAAGGTCATCATGGTCTTTGTCCCTTTAGGCAAAACAACCAGGTCAAACAGCCTTGCAAGGATGCTTTAATACCAAATCTTTCCTCAAAGGAGGCAGGTAGCCATAGGCTCCCTGGTCCCAGAAATCTTGATTACAGAATCTGTAGTAATCATTAGCCACAGAAGATCTAAATAACCAGGGCCTTCTATGATCTGGAACCTCTCCCATCTCCTAGGCCATTCCCATCTCTGTCCGGCCACATACACTTGCATACGTGCTCTATTTCAAGATAAAGAGGTAAAGCAAAGCCAATCAAACAAAAAAACAAAAAACAAAAACAAAAAACAAGAAAACCCCACATACTAAAAAAACAAATTTTTGTTACACTGAATTAAACACATTTTGTGTAACTGACACATTTTTCAATAACATATGGCAGGACTGAGTATTCAACTGATAGCAAAAAGGTATTACAGATTAGTGGTTAAGAATATAGGCTTTAGCACCATTTACAAGAGCCAGGATAATGGAAGCAACCTAGCTGTCAATCTGTAGACAGATGAATGCATAAAGGAGTTGTGGTACATATACACAATGGAATATTACTCAGTCATAAAAAAGAATGAATTTGAGTTGATTATAGTGAGATGGATGATCCTAGAGCCTGTTATACAGAGTGCAGTAAATCAGAAAAAGAAAAATAAGTATCACATATTAACATATATATATGAAATCCAGAAAAACAGTACTGATGAACCTATTTGCAGGTCAGGAATAGAGACACAGACAGAGAAAACAGACTGTGGACACAGTGGGGGAAGGAGAGGGTGGGACGAATTGAGAGAGCAGCACTGACATAGATGTCACATATACACATATACACTACCATGTGTAAAATTAGATAGCTTGTGAGAAGCTGTTATATAAAACAGGGAGCTCAGCTGGGTGCTCTGTGATGACCTAGAGATAGAGGTTATGGGAAGGAGGCTCAAGAGAGAAGGGAAATATGCACACTTATAGCTGATTCACATTGCTGTGCAGCAGAAACTAACACCATGTAAAGCAATTACCCTTCAATTAAAATTTTTTGAAAGAGAAATGGGCTTTACAATTGGACAAACCTGGTTTTTAGACCAGGGCCTGCCACTAATTAGGTCCGTGGTCTCGTGAACTAAGAAGACGTAGACTCTGCATTTAAAGATTGAAGCTCATTGCACAGTTCTGCCATTGCTTTTTTAAAAATCATTATTTTAAAAAGAATTGATAGCTTTTCAAAATTATTTCTTAAAATGGTAATTAATTACCTTTAACGAACTCTATGCAACTATTATTTTTGCCTCCTCTTCCAATTTGTATTCATCTACATAGTCATACTGATATGGTTGCAATCACAATTCCCATATTATTTTCTCACTTTATACTTTAAACATCTTCCATGTATCCAAATCTTTCTAATTATCATTTCAATGAATGATTTATCTTTCATCATAGTCCATACACCATAATTTACTTAACAATTTCCAGAGTGCTGCACATAGAGATTGCTTCCAATTTCTTCTTGCTGGTATTGATAATGCTGTTAATTAACATGCTTATGCATACTGCTTTTTTCCCCCTCTAATGAGTTATTGACTCTTATGAGAGGAAAAGAAGCCGTCATATGTTTTGAAACTGACTGCTGGAGTCCATGAAACAATACTTACATCCTTTGAAATATGGCTATGTGTAAGCTGCAGAGTTCTCTCTGGTTTCCAGCTGGAAAGGAAGACTTGGGACCCAGTTCTTATCTGCTGTCCCTTTTGGAGAGACCTGTGAAAACTGTCCAGTGGCACTTGTTGCCGTTCAGTTGCTAAGTCGTGCCCGACTCTTCATGACCCCATGAACTGCAGCACCAGGCTTCCTTATCCTTCACTATCTCCTGCAGTTTGCTCAAAATGTCCATTGAGTCAGTGATGCCACCCGACCATCTCATCCTCAGTGCGCAGTGGCACTTGGGCAAGCCCATATATTAGCGTTCCTCTTTATTTTCTTTTAAACATTGTTACAGGAGTTTGAGGGCAAAGTAGCTAGCTTTCATATAATTAGGTCCTTATAATGCCAGATTCTGGAGGCAAGATAGAGTGACCCCCCCCTTTCCCACATCAATCCTTTACAAGCCAGCGTTTTCCTATAATAATGCTGCTCGAATAACCACCCATTCAATTTAAAACTCAATTGCAAAGCAGAGAGAGCGCCATTTCTGTTTAAATGCAGAACATCAGGCAGCAAATAGGACACCAAATCAGAAAGGACTATGAACAATTTCAACCGCATTTAGAAACATCATTTTTAACACTGTGGCAAGTGTTGCCAATTTCAGGCCCAGGGTAGATAAGTCCTTAAAGTCTGTATTGTTTTAAACTAAACTTCATAAAGCGTTCAATGGTTTTCATCTTTTATGGGAAATGAGAGTTATTACAAATGCAAAAAAATTCAATTTAAATTAAATTTCAGCCACACCTGCAATAATGCTTTAAAAGGGAAGATGGAGTCTGATGCTATTTACCAAAGACATCACCAGGCTTGGGCAGCTGAGCAAGTGTAGCCTGAAAATGTCTCATGAAACACAATTTAGGTCATTTTTATTCATTGTGCTATGCAGAGTCACAGACCTCAGAAAAACACACTAATAAAACATCATACTCTGCTTAATGGTCTCCCCTCATTCGGCACCATAATGATAAATGAAATGCCATTAGCATAAGGCAAGTCCATTTCTTGTAGTCTGTGGAGCCCAGGACTGTGACAGAATTGGAATGCAGAGAATTGATTGTTCACAGTTCAAAGAAAAAATGTACCGTGTTTCCTAACTCCATGCCGAAGCCTACATTGAAGTCCAAGCTCTGAGAAGGCTCATGATCCCCAGGCTGTGAACACGGAGCGCTCAGACTGAGGTACGTGGATTGGAATGTTGCTTCAGAAGATTTTTTTCAAAAGTAGCATTTGAGAAAGACCAGAAAAGCAGAAAGCTGGATGCTTCCAACAGCCTCTCCCTTGCTCTGCAAGGATCCCTTATTCAGTTATTCTAAAAACATCTTCAGTTACGTTCCATTCTTACCATGGGCCATGTACTCTGCTGAGCCCCGGCAATACAGATAGACAAAAGATAAGACAAGATTCTGCTCTCCTGGAGCTTACATCCTAATGAGAAAGACATTAGGATAAACAAGTTTAAAATGACACTTTTAAAATACTTTTCACTGCCTGGAATTATTTAGCAAGATAAGGGAGAGCGACTTCACTTTGACTTTTCACTTTCATGCATTGCAGAAGGAAATGGCAACCCACTCCAGTGTTCTTGCCTGGAGAATCCCAGGGACGGGGGAGCCAGTGGGCTGCCGTCTATGGGGTCGCACAGAATCGGACACAACTGAAGCAACTTAGCAGCAGCAGGTTTATTAGATTTATCAAATAGAAATATAGGATACCAGTCAAATTTGAATTTCAGATAAACAGAAAATTTTTTTCAGTATAAGTATATCCTAAATATTGCATGGGATATACTTGCACTAAAAATGATTCATTATTTATCTGAAATTTTAATTTAACTAAGCATCTTGTATTTTATCTGGCAACCCACAGAGTGGGTAGTGAGTGAATGCAACATGAAATAGGGTTGTCTGGGAAAGTCTGTCTTCCAAGACCTTTTTAAGTTGGGAGCAACTTGCATTTTAAATGTCTATGTGATAATAACAAACAACAAACCAGATATAGAACTTGCTTGTATCAGGCACTGACCTAGGTATTTACATATTATTACCTTAGCTAATTTTCACAACATCATTTAACAGATAAGAAAACTGAGGAACAGATAGGGTAACCAACTCACCCAAAATCACTTTAGTAAGTCCACCATTGAGAGCATGTCTTTCTTTCTTTTTGTGACAATTTAGCTATAATGCTTTTCTCTCTGAAAATTTTTTTAGTATAGTTTATTATAGTATTATGTAAGTTTCAGGTATGCAACATAGTGATTCATGATTTTTAAACTCTACATATACTCATTATAAAATATTGGCTATAGTGCCTATGCTGTGCAATAATACATCCTTATAACTTGTTTATTTTATACATGATAGATTGCAGTTTATCTGCTACCACCAACCTTTCCTCCCCTTGCCACTGTCCCCGCTAGTAACCATTAGTTTGTGAATCTGATTCCTTTTTGCTATATTCACTAGTTTGTTTTATCTTTTAGGTTCCACATATAAGTTATGTCACATAGTATTTGTCTTTCTCTCCCTGACTTATTTCACTAAGCCTAATAGCTTTAAAGTTCATATATAGGTCATTCATATATATGTCATATGTCCCTTCATCTGTTGCTGGGCACTTCTATATCTTGGCTATTGTAAATAATGCTCCTATGAACATGGGGTGTGTGGATCTTTAAAAAATTAGTGTTTTCTTTTTCTGTGGATATATACCTGGGAGTAGTATTGCTATATCTTTTGAGTGTTTTATTTTTAATATTTTTGAGGAACCTCCATACTGTTTTCCACAGTGGTTGTACCAATTTACATTCCCACCAGCAGAAGTCGCCCTTTCTTTCACATTCTCACTGACAATTGTGATCTTTTTGATGATGGCCATCCTGACAAATGTGAGATATTATGTGGTTTTGATTTGCATATCTCTGATTTTTTTTTTTTTTTGAGTATGTAATCACTCAGTCATATATGACTGTTTGTGATTTTTTGGACTGTAGCCCTTCAAGCTCCTCTGTCCATGGGACCTTTCAGGCAAGAATACTGGAGCAGGTTGCCATTTTCCTCTTCCAGGGCATCTTTCAGACCCAGGGGTTGAGCCCACATCCCCTGTGTCTCCTGCATTGCTGGCAGATTCTTTACGGGCTGAGCCATTAGGGAAGCCCTACTCTCTGGTGATTAGTGATGTCAAACTTTTTCATATACTTGTAGGTCATTTGTAAGTCTTCATCACAAAAATGTCTGTGCAGGTCTTCTGCCCATTTTTTAATCTGGTGTTTGTTTTTTGGATGTTGAGTTGTATGAGCTGTTTATGTATTTTTGATATTTATCAGTCATATCATTTGTGAATATTTTTTCCCTTCAGTAGGTAGTCTTTTTGCTTTGTCAATCATTTCCTTGGTTGTGCAAGAGCTTTCAGTTTAATTAGGTCCCTCTTGCTTATTTTTGCTTTTGTTTCTTTTTTGCCTTAGAAGGCAGATCGAAAAAAATAATGCTACAATTCATGTCAAGGAGTGTTCTGCCTATCTTTTCTTTTAAGGTATTTATGTTTTCTGGGCTTATATTTAGGCCTTTAATCCATTTTGAATTTATTTTTATATAGGGTATTAGAAAACATTTTAGGAATTAATCTGCCTAATGAGGTAAAATACCTATACTTGGAAAACTATAAGGCACTGATGAAATAAACAGAAGATGACACAAAGAGATGGAAAGATATACTGTACTCTTGCACTGGAAGAATTCATACTGTTAAACTAACCGTATTACCCAAGGCATATTACAGATTCAATGCAATCTCTATCATAATACCAATGTTATTTTTCACAGAAGTAGAACAAATAATTTCAAAATTTATATGGAAATACGTGCAAGCATGAAGCTTTCCATATGGCACTAGTGGTAAAAAATCTGCCTGCAATACAGGGACATAAGAGATTCAGGTTTGATCCCTGGATCAGGAAGATTCCTTGGAGGAGGGCGTGGCAACACACTCCAGTGTTCTTGCCTGGAGAAACCCATGGACAGGGGAGCCTGGTGGGCTACAGTCCATAGCATCGTAAAGAATTGAACATTGTGTCGCTTATGTCATGTTTGACTCTTTCCAACCCAATGGACAGTACCCCACCAGGCACCTCTGTCCATGGGATTCTCCAGGCAAGAATACTGGCGTGGGTTGCCATGCTTTCCTCCTGGTGAATCTTCCTTACCCAGGGATTGAACATACAACTCCTGCTTTGCAGATGGATTCTTTACCACTGAGTCTTCAGGGAAGCCCGTGTAGAAAAACAAATGACTCCAAATAGGCAAAACAATCTTGAGGGAAAAAATAGAGCTGGAAGTATCAGACTCCCTGACTTCAGACTATCCTTCAAAGCTACAGTAAGCAAAGCTATGATACCAGCAAAAAGCAGACATGCAGATCAATGGAACAAAATAGAAAGCCTAGAAATAGAGTAACACATTTATCATCAATTAATCTGTGACAAAGAAGGCAAGAATATACAATGGATAAAAAGACAGTCTCTTTAATCAGCGGTGCTGGGAAAAACTAGACAGCTACATGTAAAAGAATGAAATTGGAAGCATTTAATTTTACTGATATCATGGAGGTTTCTCAAGACACTCTGTCATTCTGGCCAGCTGAGGAAGAGACTATCTTCTCCCCTATCAATATACTCTTCCAACTCCTGCTGCTAACATACATGGGGTTATTTAACAAACTAATGCATTTTTATTTAAAGTCACTTTCATACACATTTTTCTTGGAATGACATCTAAATCCTATGAATTAAATGTTATCATTTTCTTCATTTTACAGATGAAGAAGCTAAGGCTTGGAGAAGTTAAGTCACATACATGATTGTGATCCCGTGGTAGTATAATAGGCAACAGAACAAACTCTTGACCACAGATCTGTAAGATCATCCTCCTAGCATCAAGCCTGCATCTAGTAGGTACTCAATAAATACATGTTGAATTGCATTGAATATAGTGTACTTGTGGTGTAAACACCTAATAATTAGCTTTTTCTATTGTAATGTAAGTGCCTGATATCAAGCCTTTGATTGCTAAGCAACCACTCAAAGACATCCATCTGGAAAAAATATATTTGCATCTATACAACTAAATAAAAAGCCAAGCTGCCCCATCTCTGAAGTTCCCCTTTTAGAGACCTAGATAAGTGACCTTTTGACCACCTGCTTTTCCCTTCCTGTGCTTCAATTCCCACTCTCACATTTTAAATTCACCAACAGAGTGAACACACAAAATCCTAGGCACCCCACCTTTGACTTCAATAAAAGTAGGACCACAGGTCCACACTTTTTCTCTCTCTACCTACAACCTCACTGTGTGGCCCTGGGCATGTCATGTACCCTCCAGGCCTAGAAAACCTTATCTTTCCAAAGTTTCCTGATGGTTGTTGCTGAGCTGTATCTTACAATCATAATAAGATCCACAAAGGCTGGTCTAGCCACAATGCTGGCTCTGGCTGGAGAAGGGTCTGTAGGGGCTCCCTCAAGTAGTATGGAGCCCTGGTGAGCACCCACAGGCGTTTCTAGCTGATTGCATCACTTATCAATAGGCTGTTACTGTTGTTCAATTGCTAAGTCGTGTCTGACTCTTTGCAACTCCATGAGCTGCAGCACACCAGGCTCCTTTGTCCCCCTCCACTATCTCCCAGAGTTTGATCAAGTTCATGCCATTGAGTTGGTGATGCTACCTAACCATCTTATCCTCTGCCTCCCTCTTCTTCTTTTGCCTTCAATCTTTCCCAACATCAAGTTCTTTTCCAATGAGTCATCTTTTTGCATCAGGATGAGACTGACATAAAAGAGTGCTTTAACAGCCCTTCACTGGGTGTTTTCTTTGCAGAGAAGCTGGGTATTTCTTTGCAGAGAATATGGTGTTGGCCCCGTGAAGACCAGTTGCTCAAATGACTTCACAAACTCAGGTGCAGGTAGCCCAGAGGACTGCATGCCCAGACCTCCCACAGAGGTTTAAACATGTTAGTCAGGGCAGAAGTGTTACTGTTACTAGTTTTATAACTATATGAATAATGTAAGCCCTTGCCCTTTTTCAACCAAATCACTCGAGGACTGTGAAGTATAATGCCAAGAAAATCACCCAGATGCAAGCCTGGATTTATATCCATCATTAGCCCAGCTCCTAAGGCGATGAGATGTGTGATGATGGTGGTCCTCTCCCGTTTGCCTCCACAGACGTCAGCCTTGGTCTCACATGGGATGGGTTAGCTTTTTGGTCATTGAGAAAAATGCACCTGATTTGTGTGGCCTTTCTGGGTAGACGCATTTTTTCTTTTTGCAGAAGAGCCATTTTCATTGCTTCCATACTGGATTGATTTCTTTCCCTTAGAGGCCTCTGTGATTTCAGCAGCCCAAGGAGGTCTTCTCCCCTGAATAACAGTACTGTAATTATCCAGATTCCAGACGAATGAAGAGGCTAAGGGAAGTTTGTAGAATGGGTGGGGCAGAAGGTATGGCCCAGGGCCTTTAGAGGATGAGTGATGGAAAGTCATAAACAGTGAGATGGTGTTGAAAATCCAAAGTCCCCATCTTTGCCTGCTCCACCTCTGCCTACCTGTTCTCTGCATCCTATGGGTTGAATTGCAATGTATGGTATACTTTAAGAATCACAATAACAATTGGTTTCTCTTGCACAGATCCTGTTCTATCAACCACAAAAGCTCTGGGGTGAGCAGGGTTGGGGTGCTGAGCCCACAACCACATGAGATGAAGATTCTGAAGGATAGGACTTGCTCAGGACCTTTCAGCAAGCAAACCGCAGACAAGGCTCAAAGGTAAGTACTCTAACTCCCAGTTCAGTGCTATTCATTTCTACATTGAAAAGGTGAGTATGGTTTGTATACGTGTGCCGATTGTCTCAAGTCACACACTCAGTCTGCACTACAGAAACATCGGGCACTCCTCATAGGCATGTTCATCTCCCCTTCATGAGTTCTCTGTGCAAAGGGCACCAGGCTCTCACCCCAAATCAGGCCCCCGTTTCTAGCTCCCAGCCCCACTCGTGGACTTTGAAGCTGTTTTGGTGCCTCCATTCCAGACAGTTTGGTCAACCAGTCCTGGGTGACAATTTTCATTGAATCTTTCCTGGAGAGAAATTCCCCACCCATGTTCTAATCTACAGTGCATCTGACACCACTTTTCTGCAGGGATGGTGGACAGAAATGCCAGATGCTTGATGAGTGATGGGCATCTCTTATAAAAGATAAAGGATGATGGCTGGATCTGCTTTGAATAAGTGTTTCCTATTGATTTAGAAGAGGCTTCCGAGGTGGCTCAGTGGTAAAGAATCCAACTGCCAGTGCAGGAGATGCAGGTCCGATCCCTGGCTCGGGAAGATCCCCTGGAGGAGGAAATGGGAACCCACTCCAGTATTCTTGCCTGGAGAAACCCACAGGCAGAGAAGCCTGGCAGGCTGCAGTCTATGGGGTTGCAAAGTGTTGGACATGCTCAATGACTAAGCACGCATAAGTGTTAGTTTAGAAAAGCAGCAGTGAGGGGGGACTTCCCTGGTGGTCCAGTGGCTGAGACTCTGAACTCCTAATGCAAGGTCCAGGGTTCGATCCCTAGTCAGGGAACTAGATCCCACATGCTGCAACTGAGCTCATATGCTGCAACTAAAGACCTCACATGCTGCAACAAAGATCGAGATCCCATGTGCTGCAACAAAGACCCGGCACAGCCTAAATAAATAAATAAATACTTTTTAAAAAAAGGAAAAGAAAAAAAAAAGCAGCAGGGGCTGAAAATGCAAATATTTGGGGTGTGATCAATAAACCTCTGAAGAAAAAAGGAGGCTAAGGCTTGAGGTCATGTTCAGGCATTTATCACAAACATGCAATGTCAAGTAAGACTGCATTAACTGCTGAGGGCAGAGGGAGGGAAAAAGCAATGAATCATGACTATGAGGGTAGAAAAAGCATTCGCTTTAGAGTAGCAGAGTCTAAGGTTTGAGTTGAGGCTCTGTGGCACATTGGATATCATTCAAGTCACTTGAAAAAAACAATCCGGAAGAACTGATGTTGAAGCTGATGCTCCAAAACTTTGGTCACCTGATGCGAAGAGCTGACTCATTGGAAAAGACCCTGATGCTGGGAAAGATTGAGGGCAGGAGGAGAAGGAGGCGACAGAGGGTGAGATGGTAGGATGGCATCACTGATTCAGTGAACATGAGTTTGAGCAAACTCTGGGAGATAATGAAGGCAAGCCTGGTGTGCTGCAGTCCATGGGGTCACAGAGGGTCAGAAACAACTGAGCAACTGAACAGCAACAACAAGTCACCTGACCTTTCTTGGTTTATTCTTGTTTTACAGATAATTGTTATGAATATTCATTCACTCAACAAATACATTGAGCGTCCATAACGTGGCAAACTCTGCTCTAAGAAGTGAAATACAGAGAAGATACCTCCTTCAGAGAGCTTCTATTCTAGGCAGGAGAGACAGGCCCAGGAAATTATCAGACATTGATGGGATACTAAAGTTAAAAAGCTGATATGATAGAGAACGGCTGAGAGGAGCTTGGGTTATATTGGTCAAGAAAGGCTTTTCTGAAGAGCTGACATTAAGAAAGCTTCTAGTCATGCTGAGATCTATGGAGTAGGTGCTAGGCAGAGTCCACAGCTAATGCAAAAGCCCTGAAGCCCTGGGGCTTCAGAAGGGGGTGTGGGGGGGTGGGTGCGGCACAAGCAGGACGTTGGAACATGAGGTCAGAGCAAGGGGTTTGGACTGGATTCTAAATGTGAGGGGAGCTGTTGGAGTGTCTTGACTAGGAGAGTAACCTGATCTCATTTGCATTTTTTAAAAGATCTCTCTGACCCCTGTGTGGACAACAGATCAGAAGAAGCAGAGAGCCTGGCTGGGAGGCGAATGCAAGGTGACTTGGTTGTGATTGTGAAGACAGATGGACAGACCATGTTTTGAAGGTGAAGTCCCCAGGACATGCTGATGGATTGCGTGTGATGGCTGAAGGCAGAGAAATCAAAGATGGAATCTGAGGTTTCTTTTCAGTTTAAACAATCGACAGTTGACAATGCCATGTGTTGAGGAGGAACCGAAATAATGTACGTAAAAGCCGTCCTGAGAATGTGTGACATAGTGCCTCAGTTAATATGGACTGAGTGAGTGGGCTGAGTATTGGGGTAGGGAGGAGACTAGACAAACCTGAAAGGAAAAGGTGCCCAGGTGCATGAAAATACACGGAGAGATGCTGCCTTCGGCTAGCTGAAGATGTCCACTTATTTCTGCAGCCTGGCTTGATTCCCTGCAGCACAGGACACTGGGCAAAATTCTATGGGGAATCAGGAGATGCCCTAATCAGTGAAAAGCAAGACAGGCAGGGGGATTTCTGGAGCTAAGGGTCCAGTGGAACATAGCTATGCACATAAATAATGTCAGGTGGAGGTTTTTCCAGTACAAAGCAGACATCTGCACCTGTACGGCCAACTCCACACCCTTTTAGTGGGGACAGAAAAATGCTGAGTTCCAAATGGAAGAGAGCAGTCACGTGACTCTGGCTCATAGTTCTAGGTCCTTTTTTCATCTTTACCCTGCTTTGAGGTGCAGAAGAGCTGTCAGTGGGGGCAGATTAGAATCAGGGGCTGGACTCATCTGGAGAGACTTTCCAGTCGCAGCTCAGCTCTGTGCTGGGCAAAAGTAGTAGATGTTTACGTCTTTTCTCACATTTAATCTTTGCTACAACACTGTGAGATTGTTATTCCCATTTTATTAGTAAACACTCTAAGCCTCAGAGAGGTCAGCTCATTTATCCAAGGTCACACAGCTTGAGTGCATGGTTTCTGCTCTCATGGAGTTTAGAGCAGATCATCCTGTCTCATTCCTTATTGAATCCCCACTGGCTTGCACACAGCAGGGGCTCAGTGAACATTTGTTGATTGGATAAATAGTGGCCCCAAAGCTGGTGTTTAATCACAAAGCCACACTGTTCCCTTTGAAGTGTAGATTGAAAAACTACCTTCACCCCAAGTTTCTCTCTGTGGTAATGAGATAAAATCTGCTCTCTAGAAATCCAATGCACAAGTCTTAGGAAACTTTGGAAAGACAGCCTGCCTTGGGGCTCATTCTCACTGGCCCCACCACGTGAGTCACTCCGGAGTGAAGAGGTCTTATGAGAAAGGCAGGCTGGGCTCCCTAGTTCCCCGAACTCACCAGGGGATTGGCACCTACAGTCCTGGTGTTTGTATTTGGATTACATTTGATGGCACACTGAATTGGTGACTAATTACAGCATGCCCAAATAAGGTACTTTAATTATAGCTTCTTTAATTCCAAGGAGAGCGCCGCTTGGAAAACAGAGGGACAAATTGGATGCAGATCTGCTTATTCTGATACCTAAGCATGGCTTGGAAAATGAATTACCAGGCAAGTCAGTGGTTCATTCCATTAGCTCCTCATAAGACATTGCTTTGTAACTGCCTGCTGGGGAAGCCTCCCAAGGGAGGGGCTTTGCAATCTTTGCAGTCTGATTACTAGAGTTGGTGGCCTGGCCAACCCTGGGGACACATGTGTGTGTTCCAAGAGGCTGACTTCTGGCCTGGGTTCAGCCTCCTGTTTCTTCTCTCTGGGAACATTTACCCAGCTGTCATGGACATTTTAGGAGGAGAGGACTTTGCTCAGTCAGCTTAAAAGGCTGACTCTGATGTCTTCTGTTGGAAATCATTTACTTATCTCCGTTACCTCTTGAACTGTATAAATCCAATTCAGAGCTTTTTAAAAATTTATTTTCAAAATTTTTAATTGGAGGATAATTGCTTTACAATATTGCATTAATTTCTGCCCACCATGAATTAACCATAGTTATATATATGTCTCCTCCCTCTTGAACCTTCCTTCCACCTTCCACCCCATTCCACCCCTCTAGGTTGTCACAGAGCTCTAGGTTTGAGCTTCCTGCATCATACGGCAAATTCCCACTGGTTATCTATTTTACATATGATCAGATCAGATCAGTCGCTCAGTCATGTCCAACTCTTTGCGACCCCATGAATTGCAGCACGCCAGGCCTCCCTGTCCATCACCAACTCCCGGAGTTCACTCAGACTCACGTCCATCGAGTCAGTGATGCCATCTAGCCATCTAATCCTCTGTCGTCCCTTTCTCCTCTTGCCCCCAATCCCTCCCAGCGTCAGAGTCTTTTCCAATGAGTCAACTCTTCACATGAGGTGGCCAAAGTACTGGAGTTTCAGCTTTAGCATCATTCCTTCCAAAGAAATCCCAGGGCTGATCTCCTTCAGAATGGACTGGTTGGATCTTCTTGCAGTCCAAGGGACTCTCAAGAGTCTTCTCCAACACCACAGTTCAAAAGCATCAATTCTTCGGTGCTCAGCCTTCTTCACAGTCCAACTCTCACATCCATACATGACCACAGGAAAAACCATAGCCTTGACTAGACGAACCTTTGTTGGCAAAGTAATGTCTCTGCTTTTGAAAATTTGTCTCTCCCTTTCCTTCCCCCATTGTGTCTAAAAGTCTATTCTCTATGCTAGACTACAAATGCTGTAAGGAAAACTAGGTCAGTTTGATGGTTAAAGGTAAATGTTGGTAAATATATTATTTAAATCACTTTTAATTCTTCCTACAAGATGAATTTGGAAAGGCCAATATTTTAGTCACTTCTTTTTTCTTTCTCCCACAGTAGCCTTAAGACCTAAAATCAGTTAATTTTAGATTTTCATTGAAGACAAAAAGTCGTTCCATAGCCCCAGCTCCTTCTTGTCCCATGCTCTTTCCTCCAAAGCAGAATTATCTGGAGTTCTCTTGGGTCTTTTCTACCTGTCACTATGACTGTGATACCAATGATGAGAAAACCTTGGTATGTACCATGACTACAATGTCAGACAGGTTCATGTAAGTGATCTCACTCACTCCTTATAGCCAGCTCTGAGAGGCACACAAGGCAGCTATTGATACTCTTCTATTGCAGCTGAGCTCAGAGAGGTGAAATCACAGCCATATCAACTAGTTTAAGACAGAGTTTGCAAGATTGGACGCCATCCCCAGATTTTTTACTGAAAACAGCACATTGTTAGCAGCCCACAGTGTGTGTGCCTCAAGCCAGTATTCATAGAAGGCCTCCAGCTAGTTCTTCGTGTTTAGATTAGGTTAGAAACTTAGACCGATTTCAATGAACAAATATCTAAGTGACTTATGTGTGTCTAGCCTGGCTATATGGTGGCATTCAGGGTTCAGAGAGTAGAATGCATATCACCTATGGATTTAGATTCTGGACAGACCTGACTCAAATCACAGCTCTTCTGGGGACTTTGAACAAGCTACTTAAACCTTCAAAACCTTACTATTAAATGAGATAATGTAAAGTGGCCTGAACCTTGAAAGTGCTTAATTTATGGTAGCAATGTTTTATGCACATCATCTCTTTCATCCTTACAGCACTCTTTATGTGGTAAATACTATTCTCATCCCCACTTTATAGACTGATAAGCTGAATTGATTGGCCAATGGTTATACCACTGCATTTTGCCTCCAAACACAGCTGGGGCTGTTGAGGCTTCTTGTGATTAAGACAGGGGTTGTCCTCCTGTGCTTTTTATAGGTGTACAACTCTGTGGCGTGATTTGGGCTAGAGAGAGGGATCTTTGACATTGAGACTCATTCCTGCCCAATTAAAGTATACTGGTTGGGAATAGAGGGTGAAGGAAAAGAGCAATATTTGCCACATTCACTTACCTATTTACCAAAACCATGCTGATGCTGGTATAATTGGTGCGTTGTATCTGCAGGGTTCTGAATCCATGGATTCAATGAACCATGGATTGAAAATATTTAAAAAACAAAAGTCCAGAAAGTTCCAAAAAGCTGAACTTGAATTTACTGCACTTTGGCAACTATTTACATGGTATTTACATTATATTTACAATTATTTACATAGTATTTACATTGTATTAGGTATTATAAGTAATCAAGGGATAAAGTATATTGTAGGTTATATGCAAATGCTAGACTTTTTATATAAGAGACTTGAACATCAGCAGATTTTGGTGTCTGGGCTGGGTCCTGGGACCTGTCCCCCATGGCTGTGGAGGGAAGACTGTATAATGATTAAAATACAGATTCACTTGAAAACAGGCCTGAATTCAGAGTTCCTTTTGTTGTTATGTGTTTTTCAAGTAATAGATTCTGAAACCCCAACTATCTCATGAGGGGATGGTTGAAAATTTTGACATTAAAACCTAAAAATGACTGAGAACCACTGCCCCAGGGCACTTCTTTTTCAGGTGAAGGATCTAGCCAGGGAGCTGTTACCTTCTGGGAGAATCACAGGGGCCTTTGAGAAGCTGAGGAAATATAGTTATTCTCTCCACACACAAAAAGGCTATATGCACACACCCACGCACAGCTTTGTATACAATTTCAGGAAATTCACAGATATCCTCTCTCCCCACATTCCCCAGGCCGTTTCCAGATCAGAATTTGGACACAGGCATGTGGTTGACTCTGAGTTATCACCTGCTTAACTTGTCTGAGGTGCAGCAACCTCCTCTATCAACCTGGGTAGAAGGAGGTGACCCC